>NC_047049.1:79881930-80192812 GCF_011762595.2 Tursiops truncatus | reverse complement strand
AAAGGCTTGAGAAAATAAGGCAATAAACAAACTGTAGGTAGAGTCTTTCCAAAGCACACATAGAAGACTTATCAGAATAATCATTACCTTTCACTGCATCTTAGAGTTTAAAGTCACAGGTACCTGGTCTTCTTGGGGTGTCTTACTGATATGCCTGAGTCCACCTGCCCTCACGGGGAGAGGCTGGGAGGCTGGGAGCTGGACCCTGGGGCTGAGTTAGCTGTGCTCATGCCTGGGACTGAGTGACACGCACTGATTGGATGGGCACACTCCGTGCTCGGAGCCTCACGTGGAACCAGATTCCAAGTTTTCCACCTCAGGTGTAGTGCTGGCCCCTGTCTGGCCCTTATCTAGGAAAAAAAAAGCCAGTTCACTTTTGGACTTTGTCCCAGCCTGTAAGAGGCTGGGAACGTCTGTGTAGTCCATGTGTAAATGGATTTCATCTGGATTTGCACTGTTTGGGTGCCCAGCAGGTCAATACCTGCAGCAGGGATGGGCAGGATGCCGACGGTCTGTGATGCTGGTGGCCTTGTGAATGGCTCAGTGCCAAAGATGGGAGTTTGGGAATCTTCCCTCTTTATTTTATCCCTATCACACGCCCCCTCTCCTCTTCCACATGCATTGCTTTGTTTGTACTAGAGACTGAAGTATAGCCCTGTATTCACATCCTTCTCAGCTCCAGGGAGCCCAAGCGGCCCCCTCTCTCCTTTTCAGGCTGGGTTGCATTCGTGTGTCCTCCACTCTCCGGTAATTCCCTGCTTGATGACCTCAGTTACTCGGCATTCTGAGAATCTGTTCTGATTTCTGTCTCATCAGGCTGTCGACTCCTTGAGAACATACACGTGTCTTCCTCCCTGTGGCTTCCGTCAAGGCTGGCGCAGCCCTGGCCCCTGGGACCTGGTGCCTGAGGCGCTGGGCACCTTCTCTGGGCCCACGATCATGCCGGGCGCTAAGGGTTCAAAGGACATAACGTCCATGATTCCGGCAGAGAGGACAGCCATGCCCAAAATGAGCTTGAAGGCTATAGGAAGGTGGGAAATGTGTGTAGGAGTCCGGAAAGGGAGAGAACACGTGGGAAGCAGGGAGCGTCTCGGTGGGCAGAAAGGTAGAAACATGTGAGGAGGATATTCCAGGAACAGTAGGAGGGTCTGTATTGGCCCAGGTCACCCTCCTGGAGGTGGAGGGGGCCTCAGGAGCTGTCAGGACTCCCTCCCCTTTGTCCCTCCTCTGCTGACCTCTGAGTGTCACCTTCATCCTCCCGCTGCGACAGAAGCCTGGCTGCGGTGGCTGCAGCCCTCATTCTGGGCCCTGGAAAGGGAAGGGCCTCTTCACTCAGTGCAGCGTTGGAAACTCCGGGACAGGGAGCTTGACTGTTCCCATCCGTGTGCTCTCAGTAGACGGCAGACTGCTGAGAAGCAGGTGAGGGCTAGGACCTGCTAGCAGGGGGCTGGGTTGAGGATGATGGGCCCCCAGAGGGAAGGGTGTCGGGCAGGGAGCCCCTGTGCCGGAGGAGGGGGACGTGGGTGTGATTCACGTAAGCGGAGAGGTTGATGTTAAAATCTTCCCCTCTCCCTCCCCGGCGCCACCCTGCCACAACCTGCCAGGCGCAAGTTATGTCCCAAGACGGTGCAGCAGGGCATCTTCAACCTGGGATACACGGTGTTGTCGGGGATCTGACCAGCTTAACACGGGCCAGTCCTTGCCCTGGAGCACAATCTGAGTTTCCCCACCCACGGTCTGGGATCTCTCTTCCAAGGGCAATAGCTCAGACAGACCGTCAGACTAGGATGGTTTTGTGTCAAATAGAGAGATTCCAGTTTCAGGCCTTTAATGGATGTAAAGCCTCTGCTTCAGAGGCAAAAGTAAATTCTTTCCTTCTATGAAATGTGGATTTCCTTCAGTGAAATTCATAAGGTATGTTCCCTAACAATTGGGCAGCAGTATTGCGCATTTGAAAAAACATAGACTCTGGAATAAAACCGAATGAGCCTTTATTTTTTATTTACTCCTGGAATGAACTTCCTTCAGCCTGTCTCCTTATCCTCAAAAGGGACTTAGGGAGTTACCGTGAGAATTAGAGATAATTCTCATAATAACGTACACCACTGAAAGCATCACACCGGCAGCCAGTGTGAGCTCACTCTCCTTAGCTTTAGAAGATCCAGGTCGGGGCGAGGGATAAATTGGGAGTTTGGGATTGGCCAATACACACAACTATATGTAAACTAGATAATCAACAAGGACCTACCATAGAGCACAGGGAACTCTACTCAGTATTCTGTAATAACCTAAATGGGAAAAGAATCTGAGAAAGTATAACTGAAATCACTTTGCTGTGCACCTGAAACTAACACAACATCATAAATCAACCATACTCCAATATAAAATAAAAATTAAAAAAGGTCAAGTGTGGATTTGGGCTTAAACTATTTTTAATACTAGTTGTTTAAGAAAATAGTGTTCCACTTTAAAAATAAAGTCCCCAATTCTATTCCTTGTCTGCCTTTTGAAAAGGACGAAGAGAAGTAAATCACGTGGGCATGTGTGAGGTGTGCGTGTCTTTGAGGGAAGGGAGGAGAGAGAATCACAGAACGTGAGTGTATAGTCTCAAACGGACACTCCCAGGCAAAACTAGTAAATAGACATTTTAAGCAACTTCCAAAATATTGTAAACGGGTCTCCAGGTCACAGCTCTTTCAAGGCTACGTGCTAGGAAGCAAGAAAGCAGACCGAAGGCCTGCCGTCAGCAGGGAAAGCTGGGAAGTCAGTGGGAGCGCGTGGCTGGCGAGGGTGTGTGCGTGAGGGGAGCTGCGGAGGGAGGCTGCGCGGAACTGACAGTGTTAGCTTTTTTCCGCCTAGCTTTCCATACCGTGTGCCCTTGGTTTTCTTTTTGTCATTGAATGGTGCTGATTTATAGGCTGTGTGCTTCAAGGGCACGGGGAGATTGCATGCAGAGGCAGGTTTGAACAGGGAAAGTGAGAATTACTGTATCAGATGATGCCCAATTAACTGGTGATAAGCACAGCAGGTCAAATTGGAAGTGGGGCTATATCTGTTACGTAGAGCAAGCGCTCACTATCTAGTTAATGTTTTTAAACCTCGGGGAGCTTCCTTCCTCACTCTCCTCCCTTTCCTCCTGCCCACGATCTCTTCCCATCTAAGCAGGCATGGTTTCTACTGACATGAGTGTCCGGGCTAAGTCCCTGAGATGCACTCTGGGTTCAAGGGCGACAGGGCAGGGCTTCTCGCGGGGCAGCTGCGGCCAGACACCGTCACACAGCACAAAACGGTAGGAAGCAGTGGCATAAACATCAACACAGCCAAGAATAATTGCTTTTACTTTCTTCACGGACAACTGAATCATGTTAGGATATGCGCCACTTCTGAAAAGGCTTTCCCACTCTCTGCCTTTGAAGTTACCGTAACGGGACAGCCCCACTCACCTTGCCCAGAGGAGAAAATCTGGACGAATTGTTAATCTCTACTTCCACTTCCGAGAGTTGCCGTGACAGTGGTGATGGAGGCTTAGAGCCCGTGCCTTGGGACATTTGGACCTGGCCATCTCCTATAGCCCACCTCATCTTCCCTTGGTGTGGAATCATGCGCTACAGCAAGTAATCTACGTGTAAGCTTAGGGAAAAATGATTCAGAAATTATTGGGAAGGTAGAATGATATGGCGTTAAATGCCGGATATTCTAAAACGCAAATCTTATTTTATGTGCCACTGATGTTTTGGATTACGCACGCCTCTTCCGGCTTCAGCCAGCGTGGAAAATCCTTTAAGATCTCTGCTCAGTCACTTCCGCTGGGACTCATGCTTTATCCCCTCAAGCGGGGCTGAATCTCCTTCCGCGATGCTCCCAGAGTGACCGCTGCTTTACGTTTCTAGCATCGGACCAAACTCATTGCTTTTATTAGCTACCTATTTGTGTGACTGTCACCAAACCTGGTTTTCCCCAGGTGAAGGGCAGCATCACGTTCATGTCTGAAGCCGCAGTACCTAATGCAGAACCTAGCACGTGGTGGGCATCTCAGAAGCATTAGATAGATGTAAGAATGAGAGTCAGATACAACCCCAAAGAGAAGCCTGCTCTTCGTTAGTGTTTATTAGCTCTGTAGGACCCATATCTGATCATTCTTCTTCTCTCTGCAAATCTCTTAGCAACATCAGAGAGAACTGACAACACCACACGGAATGATGTCCTGCCGATGAGAAGTGAGTCCGTTGCTAATCTAGTGATGGTGTGTTCGTTTGGTTCCAACCCCAGCGGATATGCAGTGACAAGTCTAAAGCCTAGGAAGGATTATATCCTGTTTAATTCAGGATCTCTCTCTCGAGAGTTCTATGTAAATGACCGCTACACATAGTGATGGCAGAAGAATGCTGTGAACAACTCCATAGAGGCAAACAAAAACCTTGTAAAACCACATGAATTTGACATCTTATTATTGGGAGGAATGACCCAACCTGAATGTAAGCCTGGGAAAATTAGTAATTATTTTCTCATTGCAAACTACTTTGAAATCACCTTGGCCTATACAATATATATATAGATACACATGCACGTATACGTATATGTACACACGTATATATGTGATATATGATACAAATATATTACACAATGGTAATGTATCTTATGCTGATATGTCAGCAGATAGATGATATAAATATATTACACAGTGGTAATGTATCTTATGCTGATATGTCAGCAGATATATGATATAAATATATTACACAATGGTAATGTATCTTATGCTAATATGTCAGCAGATATATGATATAAATATATTACACAATGGTAATGTATCTTATGCTGATATGTCAACAGATAGATGATATAAATATATTACACAGTGGTAATGTATCTTATGCTGATATGTCAGCAGATAGATGATATAAATATATTACACAGTGGTAATGTATCTTATGCTGATATGTCAGCAGATAGATGATATAAATATATTACACAGTGGTAATGTATCTTATGCTGATATGTCAGCAGATATATGATATAAATATATTACACAGTGGTAATGTATCTTATGCTGATATGTCAGCAGATATATGATATAAATATATTACACAGTGGTGATGTATTTTATGCTGCTATGTTAGCGGTATTCTTCCCCACAGTTTACATGCTGTTAGGTTTCCATTTGTTGGTGGCTGCTTTGTAATGGCCAGTGCTCCTTGTAACTCTGACTTTTACAGCAGTCTTTGGCCTCTCCTGAATTGATTCTCTTTGAACACCTGCTTCATTTTGCTGGCGGCTGAAGTTTCACATGTGTTTGTTCAGTGTGCATTTCCTCACTGCTGTTATTTAAAATTGAGGTTGTGTTCTCTAACGGTGGGGGCCCTGGGACTGCCCCTCACTAGCTGTGTGAGCTATAATGATCCTCGCTGCCCCTTTGTTTTTCTAACTGCAAAATGGGGATGATAATAACTGCTTCATACGTACTATTATTGTGTGGCATTTAGAGCAGATGTTTTGAACAGTACCTGACGCGTAGGTAGTGCTCAATCAAATGTTAACTAGATTGATGTCATTAACTTGATCTCAAGTATTTCTGCATATTGGGTTTCCAGTGTGACAGTCAAGATCACTTTGGTAGCAGCAAGGGTTCAGGCTGGTATTTCCATCTTCAGTGTAAGCTTTGAGTTGTGTAGCACCTCCTGTAACAGATTCTGCCGGACTTCAAGGTCACACAATTTTGCTCCATCCCACCTACTAGGACAATCCAACTGCAAGTCCATTTTTTCCATGTTGTTGGCCTACCTGGCTCTTCGTTAGTGCCACTTTACTACTTCATCTCCTTGTGTGGTTTAATTACCCAGGTAAACAGAAGCCCTTCCGTTAACTCAAGCGGAAGAATAATACTTCAGATGTTCAGACGTTTCTCAGAATTCTAAAATTTCTCCTTTGTCTTTCACGTCTTCCTTCTGGAAGATTTCACTAATGGGTGTTCATCTTGTCTAAATCTACCTTTGAAATCTGCTGCCTTATTTTCATAAAACGAGGTCAGACCTCACTTGGTACTTAGGTTATCTTAGAAAAACGTCAATAAAATGGCTAACGTTAGACAAAATTTGTGATTGATGCTAAACTGATGAGGTCCCTTCAGCTTCCATTTTCAAATTTGAGATCCTACTGTACCGATCTCATGACGCTGCCTTGTTAATTGAGGCGGGGCTGAACTTCTTTGGAATCACTTCTTCATTCAATCCGAAGGCAAGGCTGCCTGGGTGTCACTCATTCCCTGTACTATTATCATGACAAATACTGCTGTCCTTTTATTATGCAAACAAAGGAGCTCATGCAATGAAACCTAGTTAGACCTGCTTCTACTTAACATTCTCCTACCTTCCTAGTTTATCCTGAAAAGGCTATTGCTGGGTAGCTTGGTAATTTTTTTTTCTCATTAGACTCATAGGGTTACTTTTGGATCATCACTTATGATGAAGACTTACGGAAAATGTTGCTGTGCACTCCCAGGAGAAATCAATGTTAGCATCTGGCCCTACAGCGCTCTCTGGGCTCCTTGAGGCCGTATCTCTATTATACTTAAATAGTGCCTAGCGTAGTGTCTCGCATGAAGTGGGACCCAGGTTCCATTCCTGTAACGTTGATTTGTGTCTGTGCCACGCACTCCCATAAATGTTTTCGCAGTTTTGCTGTGTTTAATGATCAATCAGTTCTTGTTTAATTGGATTCATAAAACTATATGAAGTCCATTCTGATATTTTGGCCCGATTCTGGATATCAGATTCTCTTAGCATGTGGGGAGGAGGGGAAGTGTTCCTGCCTTTTCCACATCAAGATGCCCGGTGACCCCTGGTCTCCTTTTCCCTTTAGTACTCAGCTTCCCTCGGTACCATCCTTGGTTCTTGGAATCTTGCCTCACCACCACTGCCATTCCCTGGGTCCCTGCTCTAAGATGCTGGAGAAAGGAGGGAAGAGGAGGGCTGGTGGTAAGGGAAGAAAGGATGAGCTCTGTTCTCAGTCAGTGTCTCCTCTGTGGGCGTATCTCTTAGGAAGTTGCATAGCTCTTAGGAAGTTAAAAACCTAAACTCCCCATCTATGGTCTGGGTCTCTCTGGAAGGTTATGAGTCAACCCAGGAATATGTGAGCAAAGACTGGCCTGGGAGATGAGTCAGGATCCAGCGAAGGCAATCAACACAGCATCCTCTGCAGATGGCAGCCTCCGGGCCAGTGGGCAAGATGTTCCTTGTGGGTCTAGCAGGTTACTAACTGGAGCGTCAAGTGCTTAGATGACTCAAGTACTTGGTGTCCGATTTCTTAACAAAATCATTCATAGGGTGTACCTCTGGATTATTTTAAACACGAGAATATGGCATCTTGTCCTCAAGGGAGGTGCTGTGAATTTTTGTCCCTTGCATGAAAAGTGCTATCACAATATAATCATAGTTATATGGGATCACCAAGGGCTTCTTAAGTTACTCTCACTCCCTGCGTGATGACATCTCGTCTCCTTGCTTCAGTCGCCAGGATCTTCTGAGTGTCCGTCTACAGTCCAGAGCTTCTCTAGACTCATATATCCAACTCTATACTTGCGAGTCCTGCTGGATGTCTAATAAACCTAAATTTATCGTATCCAAAATTGGACTCTTTTAAAAAGTTTTTCGATTGCTTTTATTTTCTCCAGCTTTATTGAGGTATAATTGACAAAGAGCGTTGTGAGATAAAGTATACAACGTGATCGTGATGTCTGATATACATGGTGAAAGAGTTTCCCCTCATCAGGTTAATTAACACATCCATCACTTCACGTATTTATCTTTTTTTTTTTTTTTTTTTTTGGCGGGGGGGACATTAGAGTTCTACTTTCTTAGCCAATTTCAATCCAAAATTAAAGTCCTGCTTGTCTCCCCAAACGGGTTTCGCCGCCATCTTCCCTTCTCGGTTGATGGCGACTCTGTTTTTATTTCAGGGCAAAAACCTTGTGGTCATTCTCGACGTGGCTTCTTTTCACACATGCAAATGCAATCCGTCAGGAACTCCTGTTGTTTCTATTGTTTAACGTGTACCTAAAATCTGCCTCATATCGCCGCCTCTGCTGACGCCCTGGTCTCGGTCCCCATCACCTCACCTCCTCCTACAGTCTGGTCTCAACACAGCAGCCACGAGCCCGTTGCTTGCCATTCTTGTGCAGTGCTTTCCCATTTCACTCGGGACACCCCAAATCCCGAGATGGCTTTCCAGTTACTACAGCTGTAGAACTACTAACCCCCACGACTTAATGACGTACAACCGTTTATTATGTGCACACATTCTGTGAGTCAGGGGGTTCGACAGAGAGCAGCAGGGATGGCTTGTCTCCCTTCCATGATGTCCGGGTCCCTCAGACTGAAAGGCCCAAATCATCTGAAAGCTCGCTCACTCACACGTCTGCACACACACACACACACACACACACACTCACTCTGCATATCTGAGCACGCCCCTAGCACTGGGTCTTACCTTGTACCTTCTTCAGGATTTTATATGTGAAGAAATTTTTATGTAGATGTTTTTCCTTTTTCTTTTCCAAAACACTTTATACTTTTAAAAAAGCAATTCCTGGTGGCGTGTGCTCCCAACACTGCCTCCCACCTGTCCCCAGCCGCGTGCTGGGCTTCTGGGTCCACAGCCCCGCCCGGGGTGTAGTGGAGGCCCAGCAGCAGCCATGGCAGGGTTGACTCTGCTGGGAGCGGCAGGGAGCCAGCCACCCTCTTCCTACCCTACCTCCCAGTAACCACTCCCTGCCCGGGGGCACCCACTCCCTGGGACTCTGGACGGAGGGACAGATGGACGGAGGGAGCTGTCCCCAGGACCCCACCTCCTCCTCTGAGGGGATGCAGGGCATGGATCTGCAGGACCTTCCTTTCCCCCTGCAGCTGGCGTTTCTCTCCTGCTCTGTGAGCCTGCTTAACTGAATAAAATGTTGCGGCTAAAAAAAAAAAAAAAAAAAAAAAAAAAAAAAATGCGGGCTGTAGGCTGAGCCCTTTGCCCCGGCAGCCGGGAGCCAGAACAGCTCCACACAGCCTCTCGTGTGGCTTGGGCTTCCCCACGGCACGGCGGCTGGGTTCCCGGGAGGAGGAGCCAGGCAGGAGCTGGATCCTAGCCTCAGAAGTTAAACAGCATCCTTCCTGCCACGCGCAGCTGGGGGAACAGTCCTAGCCTGTTCAGATTCAAGGGGAGAGAAATAGGTTTCCCTGTTTGATGGACAGTGGCCAAGTTCTGGAAGAGCGTATGGGGCCAGCAATATTACTGTGGCCGTGTTTGGAAATAGAGTCTGCTGCAGTGGCCTGCGTGATTGGACCTGAGCTGTTTCTCTGCCCTCATCGCTTCTCCCCAGGGAACGTTCTGCTCTGGCCACATGTTGGTGAGACACTCAGGCAGACTGCTGCCCTGGCTGGCCGGTCCGCGTCTCTGCCCTTCCCGGCGTGCTGCTTACATGCTCTCCCCGCCGTCTCCATGCTTTTACTCAATGTCACCTTCTCAACGAAGCCTGCCCTGAGCACTCTGCAGCCCCACTCTGACCCCCTTCTCTTGATGTTGTGAAACAGCATGTCTGGTTGGGATATTCTGAGTTTGCAGTACTTATTCCAGGTGAACCAGTGAGATCTCTGCTCTGAAGGACCACATCCCCGTGACTAAATCCCCGTGCTGGCACACGACCTGACTCATAGTAGGAGCTGACAACACATACTTAACGGATTTATTTGGAGAAAAAACTTAGCACGCCTTAACTTGTAGCTTAGTCAAGCACAGATCAATAAGAGATCAACTTCAACAGTTCCTTTCACTGTATGTATCTCTGTTTTAACTATCATCAACGAATTAACCAGAACTTTTGTTGTCATTTCCATCTAAATATTTGGTTTCTTTTCTTTTTTTTTTTAACAAAGAGAAAAGTACTAGATTTATTCAAGTATTCTGTCAACATTTGTTGAGAAACTAGTACAGACAAATGCTATTCAAAGTACTGGAGGTACAGCATTGAGTAAGACCGACAGCATCCCAGTTCTTACGGAGCTTACCTTGTAGTGGGAATAAATAGACAATAAAAAGCATATAAACAAACAAAAAAGAAACAGGTAGTGGTAAATGTTCTGATGAAAACAAAACAGAGTGGTCTGAGAGTGTGGATTAAGAGTAGCTTAATTATTCTTGAAAATTAATTACAGTGCCTTATTAAATAACTTCATGTGACTCCAACTGAAGCAGAATAATCAGTTTAATCATAGCCTTTTAATAGTAGTCTTACTGATGCATTGATAAGGTGTGTTTTCCCCCATCGGAAAGGTCATCAGTTTGGCTTTTGTATTCTTAGAGCAGTATTTCCCAAAAGGGGATCAATGAAGTACTGTAGTTCCTGGGAACATTTGGTTTCTTGATGAGGAATTTCAAGGTACTTTTTCCAGTTTCCAATACAGCCCCTGTCCCTCACCCCACACATACATGTTGACCAAGGTGGGGTCCTGAGTGTCCCCCAGGCAGACACTCAGGGCTGAGAGCCAGGCAGCATGCTTTCCATGTACCCCAACTTTTGGGTGTTCACGAGCCCTTCAGCACAAATTACCTTTGAGAATGAAGGTTGGAATAAAAAGAATGGTAAATATCACAGTGGCCGTAATACCGGTGAGGACAGAAAGGGAACAACATCAATAGGTTACCGCCACCATCCTCCAGAGGCATCTCTGCCGGCCGCTCTTCTGGGGCTGGAAGTCACACCTCGTTCGGGATCACCTGCAGACCAAGGCACTTTCACCCCTCACAGGAGGAGGAAACAGAGGGTGTCAGAGCTTGTCCTAAAGGTACCAGATCTCTTCTACATTAGCAAAGTGCCTCTTTGACCCATTGGGCCATAAGAGTCATCTATTCCTTCAGCGTTCGGTGGTTATGAGGCACTGAGTTTACCTCTAGCGGAAGCTGATCTCACAGCTTTGGGAGCTGAGTAGTTGATGTCAGCTCACTGGCTGCATCCGCTTCCTGTTTGTTTTTCAACGGAAGGGTCTGTAATCCTCAGCTAGCATTGGTGAGGTTCTCTGGTTAAACCACAGGATGGGGTGTTCTTCTCTCTCTCACTCTTTCCCAAACTCCCAAACTCCCAAGCCTTTGGCTACCAGGTGGGAAAGGTGAGGGGCACAGAGCACAACGGGATCCACGCCAGACACCGGTTAAGCTGCCTTTGAAAACACGTAGTGAAAGGCATCATACCCTCGCTCCCCGGCTCCGACTCCGGCAGTGCCTGGAGGCCTCAGACCCCTTCCAACGCATCCCTCCAGGCAAGCCGTCCAATGGATTCGAGTGTTTTCCAAACATGGGATGTTATCATTACTAGCGGCTCAACTGTGATCCTTCGGGTTTGGGCTTTTAGTTGAGCAGTTCTGGGTTTTGTTCCATCTCTGACTCCAGTTGCATCAATTTTGGATTTTTGTTTTGCAGAAACCAGTGTGAAGGTGAATACTGTGAAGTACATGGAAATGCTTGAGGATAAACTGCACAGGTAGGGATGGTAACTTCTTCATTACAGACTCCATGGCACGTCTGGATTCTTTATTATATCAGAATTTGGTGAAAGCAAAGAAAAAGGCTAGCCAATTTCTACAATAAATTAACAAAGAAAAACACAAAAAAGGAGTCCTCTGAATCCTGTAACAGAAGAAGCAGGTGCCATACAGACATCTCCCAGAGCTTTTCTCTTTTTATAAAAAGTAAGTAGACTAAGATGTTGAAAAGCGTCTGGGGAGATCACAAGATTGTTTTCATGTTTCCTAAGAGGAAGAAGAATCTTCCTTGGTATGTTAAATTCAGAATTCATGCCTTGGTCTGTCTTTCTCTTCTTCGAAATGTCTGAAGTGGATGTCATGGGTTTTGACCCAGCTTATCTATGTTTTAGAACAATATAAGAATGCACATCTTAGATTCTGTTTTGAATCCTGAATCAAAACAAGGGTGAAAAATCCTTGTGCCTTTTTTTTTTAAACCCGATTAGGAATTCAGGTTTGAGAAACATTAGGGCTGCTGCATCGTGTCAAGGTGTTTCTGGTTTTTGTGGACGGGTACTCGTGAAAATAAATCCCAGCCACCAGGATCTGTTCCTAATTAAGGAAAGTAGGAAAATGTACTATGTGCGTTGCTCCCTGGGACGCGTTTAGCTCTATGGAAAACATTTTGCTACTACTTTGGAAATTGTTAAATAACTCTTTAAACAGGCTATGCCTTAAACCTTTGTCTGCCAGGGTAACGCCATCGGCTAAAATACCGCTTCTCCCTTAAGAGATATTAAGGGGAGCTGCCTAGCTGAGCTCTGCTCTACAGGGCAGGTGAGGTGCTGCAGGGTTGATTCTAATGCTTGGAAAGCAAGTTCTTCCAACCACTGACTGGTATTGCCCTGAGCCCTGTGCCCTAGATGTGGGGAGGAACCTCAACGAAGGTGGCCTGGAGCAGGTATGGGGTGAGAGGGCTTGCAGGTAAGAGGCATCCTCTAAGGAAATGTCTCTCCTCCTTAGAAAGTAGGGCGCTCAGCTGGGTCAGGGGCACTGCCCGGAGGCTGGTGTCCTCCTCTACCGCGTGTTCTGCTGGGGCAGGTTTCTGCACATCCCTCTTGATCTGAACTCTGCTTACCGTGTTTTAGCCGTAAGCATCCCACACGCCCTGCGTTCTGTTAGGTGAGTGGGTGGCAGGTTGGAGCTGTGAGACGTGGGTATAGGTAGAGAAGTTCCCCTTTAAATAGCAGCTCTATCACTTATCAGCTACCTAACCTCAGGTAAGCGTTCACCTTCAATTTCTTGATCTGTGAAACAGAAGGGTGGGTACCTACCTTCCAGGTGTGTGCCTTTTATTATCCACTGTATATAGAGCACCCTCATAGTCAGCTGTCAGCAAACCTTCGTCCCCTTCACCTCCTGCTGCTTCTGATCTTTGCTGTCCTGATCGTCAGAGCTGGCTGAACAGTCATGCCCAGAACTCATCCTTTCCCCTCCAAGCCAGGCCCCTGTGCTGTGTATGCAGTCCAGGGAATGCCACCCCCCCCCCCCACCTGTTGAGGCCCTCCCATCTGGTGCCTGTGTGGAACCAGGACTCAGGTTCACTGCGCTTTCCCTCATCTCCCCCTTGGAGTCAGTCTGTAGTCCTGCCACTTAGGCCCCTGCAAGCATCCTCCAGCCCACCTGCGTTCACCACGCTAGGGCGGGTCTGTCTTCTCTCACTGAATGACCGTGAGGGCTGCTTTCTCCATTTTTCTCCGTACAGTGTTGCCCTTTCCATTCCATTCTCCAGGTGATCTCCAGTGAGCATCTTAAAATGCGAATCTGGTCGTTGTGCATCCCCATCCCCTGAAGGATAAAACCTAAATGTCCCACTGCAGCTCATGCGTTCTTCCACGTGGCCTCTGTGGGTCCTTCGGAATCAACCATCACCACCTGTCACTGCCCTACTCCAGTCCTACTGATTCTCGTATGTTTCTCAATGCCACTGTGGCTTTTTTCGAGAGAGAAACTCATTTAGGAGGGAAAATGGTCAAGGGATTATTGTTCTGGGAAGTATTAGGTTGAACCGTGTGAAATTACTGATATCAGACCATTTCGACCTAGAAAGATGGCACTCGTTTACGGTGCAACCCAAGATTTAGCGATCTGGAGTAATCTTCAGTAGGTCCGATGCTACGGCCCGAGACGGGCCAGTGTCCTTCCCCACGGCGCGCTGGCCCGTGCATGGATGTGCGGGCTTTCACCTCTCCCTTGCCATGTGCCCCTGGGGGCCTCTCCCAGCTCAGCCCTGACCAGCCCTCCATGTGTCTAAGCCTCGTGCGTCCTTCAAGTTTTAGACGTCTCCTCTTTGAAGCCTTCCATGACTCCCCAGGACTGAGTCATGTGCTTGCACTGAATTCTTCTTCTTGCTTTCAAAGTGCTTCACGTCAGGTGTGGAAGATTATGTCTGTCTTGTTCAGGATGTATCCTCAGTGATTTGATAGGTCTGAACAGGGTAGGTGACAAACAATATTTGCTGAATGAATGATTGAATAGATGACTGAATGAATGCAGCCCATCTGTAGACAGCCCGGTCTCATTTCATCACCTCTCCAGCCAACGTGGTTGCATGACTCACGTATGTTCGTTACTTGGGATCCGTCAACAGTCTCCGGGGACCAGGATGGTGGCTGGCCCATCCTCCAGCCTACTTCCTGAGGGCTCTTTCCATTGCTGTTTCAAGCTGTGAGGAGGTCTGGCCCAGATTTGTTTGAACTGCTGTGCTGAGACCACCCAAATAGAGAGGAGATAAGGCAGCAGGCTCTGTAACCCCTGGGCCGTGGGTAGAAGGGCAGACAGAGGCTGGGAACTGCTGCGCCCTGAGGTGCACGCAGGGGGGTTATTGCTGCCTTGGAGCGGGAGGCCAGCCTGGAGGCGGCGGAAGTGTGGTGAGTGTCGGGCTCTCCTTCCTGGGACAGAACTGCCCTCCCCAGCAGGCCGGTGGCACGATGCTGCCTCAGTCATGTTTCTTTTCAAGAGGATCAACATCTTAAAACACAAAACCAGTTTTTAGCCCTTGGTGGTTGGCATCATGGTAGCTGCTCAATTAATATTGCGAGATGTTGACGAAAGCAAGGTGATAGATGCCGATGAAGATCTTTGTTACTTATTTGCGCTGTCTGGAGCATCGCTGGGCCTTACGGGGGTTGAGAAGGAGAGTTGCTGAGAATCGAATAAAATGCTTATTTCCCGTTAGAAAGTTGTTGAGGACACACTTGATCATCAGTGCCACGGCGAGCTTTAGATCTGGCCAGTCATGATTTTGGAGACAAATCTAAATGACAACAATATCTTTGTTGAGACCTGGAGACTCAAGTACTGAGACAAACCGGGGTGGGTTCCGTGTCTCCCTCTCTATCAAAAAAGTCAAATGAATTAGAAATTAGGAAGTAACTGATGCTGTCAGCAGCTCAGAAGGATCTCCTGCACGGTACGGAACAAAAAAGCGGGCAGATATTAAATAGGGGCTTCTAGTATATAGTAAACAAAGATTTGCCTTTTAATAATCTGAGTTATATAAAAAAGGAAATTTCCCTCTAAGTTTGAATGTTCGTCAAAAAGGTTTTTATAAAACCTGATTTTTAAAACCATGATTTTATTTGCTATCAAACAATGTTAAGGCTGCCAAATATTTGATGTACTTAAAAATATCTCAATTATGTTATTTTATGTACTCAGGGTATCTATTCAGTCAAGTATAATTGTAAATAGATCAATAGTAAAATCGTTATTTGTAAATTACACCCATAAACTCTTTATTTCTTATACAGGAGAATAAATATAGACATACATACACCTATGCATGTATACATCCACTTCCACATGTATAAACACACAAACTTGCAATTGAAAAATAAACATTTCACAGTTACTCTATTTATTTTGAAAATTCCCCTTTTTAAAATTAATTTTTGCTGGAGTAGAGCTGCTTTACCATGTTGTGTTAGTTTCTGCTGTACGGCAAAGTGAATCAGCTCTCCGTATACACATATCCCCTCCCTCTTTCTCAGGTTTCCTTCCCATTTAGGTCACCACAGAGCACTGAGTAGAGTTCCCTGTGCTCTACAGTATGTTTCATTAGTTGTCTATTTTATTTTATTTATTTATTTTTTTGGTACGGGGGCCTCTCACTGCTGTGGCCTCTCCTGTTGCGGAGCACAGACTCCGGACGCGCAGGGTCAGCGGCCGTGGCTCACGGGCCCAGCCGCTCCGCGGCATGTGGGATCTTCCCGGACCGGGGCACGAACCCGTGTCCCCTGCATCGGCAGGCGGACTCTCAACCACTGCGCCACCAGGGAAGCCCTAAGATGATTTTTACAAGCTCAAGAGAAACCATATAGCTTGAGTGTTTTTGATGCATTTTGGCAGGGAGTTGAGAAATCTTAAAGAAAAATTAATTGCTGTATCAATGGAAACCCCAGCAGGTAGATATCCAATTTGTCATTAATTAAAATGAGAAGACGTTTAACGATTTAAGGAAGCGTTGTCAAGATTGTGTGATAGTTTAATTTGCTAACATGGGATGAACCTGTTAGCTTCAGACGCATGATTAATAGAAGCAGAGCTCCTCCTGGAATTTCTCCGATGCTCACTTTCAGTGTGCAGTCATTTGTAAGACTCTGCTCAGTGCTCTTAGCTCACGTAAAGTGAGGTGACAGGGCTGCAGCATCCTTGGCAAATGTAGGGTAGACGAAATATTACACACAACATTGTCTGCGACTCATTTTTGCTCCTTTTCTCCTCCTCACTCCCCGACCCCGCATCCCTCCCTGCCAGCACCCTGAGTCGTACAGCAGCTGTGCAAACATTAGCTGCAAAGCGGCAAGCACTGAGTTGCAGACGCTCTCTGTGCTGTGCTCTGTCCCCTTCTATCAGGGAGCTCACCCCAGGGTAGGTTCTAAATTCCTGATCACAGACACCTCAGGGAGGAAAGCAGTTTTTTCCTTCTGTGGCTGCTAATGTAAAGATGCCATTTCTTGAGCTGGAAGAATTTTCTGTGATTGCATTCTATGCTAAGCCTCAAAAGATAATTTTGTAGCTCTCATTCATCACCCAACGGGGCCTTTTAGGGGTGCTTCTTTTTTGTTTTTTAAATTTTATTGAAGTATAGGTGATTTACAATGTTGTGTTAATTTCTGCTGTACAGCAAAGTGACTCAGTTATATCTATATTCTTTTTTCATATTCTTTTCCATTATGGTTTATCACAGGGTATTGAATATAGTTCCCTGTGCTCTACAGTAGGACCTTGTTGTTTATCCATCTTATATGTAATAGTTTGCATTTGTGAACCCCAACCTCCCCATCCTTCCCTCCCCCAGCCTCTCCTCCCCCTTGGCAACCACAAGTCTGTTCTCAATGCTGTGAGTCTGTTTCTGTTTCATAGATACGTTCATTTGTGTCATATTTTAGATCCCACATATAACTGATATCATATGATATTTGTCTTTCTGATTTACTTCGCTTAGTAGGGTCATCTCTAGGTCCATCCATGTTGCTGCAAATGGCATTATTTCCTTCTTTTTAATGGCTGAGTAATATTCCATTGTGTATGTATACCACATCTTCTTTATCCATTCATCTATCGATGGACATTTAGGTTGCTTCCACATCTTGGCTATTGTGAATAGTGCTGCAATGAATATTGGGGTGCGTGTGTCTTTTCTCACAGATACATTTTAGAGGATTGTGATAATTAGGATTGAGACTGACTGGAGACGTTCTTCAAATGTTTGTAGGAATGACATGCAATGCTGATATATATCAGTAGCTGACCCTTATTAAGAGATATTGTATGCAGGTAATCCACGAAACACTTTAGATGGATTATTTCACTGAAGCCTCCCAACCTCAGGCTCTGTTATTTTCTGAATATATAAGGGGGCTGAGGCTGGCAGAGATCAAGCACCTTCCCTCAGGTGCCCCAGGGACTACTGTGTGGGTGTGTAATCTGTCTGTCTCAAACCCCCTCAGCGCCTCGTTCTCCAAGACTAACGTTACCACAACGTTCTGGAGTTGGGTGTGGGACAGAGGTATGAAACTTGAAAACTGTGTCTTAAGAATGAACTTTTTGATTTAAATTCCCTTAGTAAGACATTAGTTAAAAAAATCCAAATTATTGTGGAAATTTTCAAACACGTGCAAAACTAGAGAACTTATAACGAACCCCCATGTGCACATCTCACCAAGTCAACAATTTTCATGGCTGGACTGATTGCAGCTGTACTCCCCTCCACTTCCCCACGGTACTAGTTTCCTTTCACTGCTGAGACAGAGAGCCGTGAACAACTTGAAACAATACAGATCTACTGTCTTCCAGTTCTGGAGTCCAGAGGTCTGATGTGGGTCTCACTGGGCTACAGTCAAGGTGTTGGCAGGGCTGCTTCCTTCTGGAGGCTCCAGGGCAGGATCTGCTTCATGAGCTTCTTCAGCTGCTAGTGGCCAGCTGTGACCCTTGGCTCGTGGCCTCTTTCTCCATCTTCAGAGCACATCACTCCAGTCTCTGCTTCTGCATCACCTTCTCCTCTGACTCTGACCCTGTTCCCTCCCTCTCACAAGGACCATTGGATGACGTCATTGGGCGGACCAGAAAATCCAGGGTAATCTCCCCATCCCCAAATCCTGAACTTAATTATATCTGTAAAGTCCCCTTTGCCATATAAGGTAACATTCATGGGTCCTGAATATTAAGGCACGGACATCTTTGGGGAGCCGTTATTCAGCCTACCACATCCACCCTGCCCCCCACAGGAATATTTTGAAGTGAATCTCGTTTTATTTAACCCATGAATATGTCAACACATATCTTCAAAAAGATAAAGACTTAAAAAAAATAAAGGTCATACCATTATCACACCTAAAAACATTAACAAGACTTTCTTCCTATCATCAGATATCCAACTTTCCCAAATTGTCTCCTAATTTTATGTTGACACGTGGCTTATTCACATCAAGAAATGTGTCAGGGCTCTTTAACCTACGGGTTCCTACTCCTTTTACTTCACTTTCTTGTTGTTGAATTAACCAGTATTTTTGTCCTACAGAGTTTGGCTACTTGTGTCCTTGTGCTCATCGACATGTTTCTTTTTCCCATGTATTTCCTATAAACTGGTAGTTCGATCTATAGGTTTGATTACACTGAGGTTTGATTTTATTGCCACAGTGCTCCACTGATAGCGTTGTTACTGTCTACATAAGGAAGCCAATATCATCTGTTCTTTCTCTCCTGTGGTGTTGAGATTGGTTGTTGGGTTCAACTGGGAGACCTGCCCTCTTTGTATCAGATTTTCCATCAGCTTTTTATACCTAAATTGGTCATTATTGACTAGACTTATTATTTCATTCGTGGATTGTGAAATAGTCATATTCTAATTCCATCACAGTCATCATTTTTTTACATAAAATTCTTTTATAAGAAAAAAAATTTCTTCAGGTTATTTCAAAGAGGGTCTGTGGGTTTGTGAGACCGGGAGCTCTTAATGCTATGACCAAAGATTAAAATTCTCCATAGGATGTCACAGGCACTCAGTAGTGCTGCTTTCCTGAAGAGATGAAAGATACGGACACTCAGTTTCACTCATAATAATCCATGATTCGTGATGTGAGAAAGTAAGTAAATGTCTCAGAGTTTAAAAACAAAGTTTCCTTCAACATCTATTTAATTGTCCTGAGTTATGATCTACAAAAGAAAGAAATGTTTGATTCTTTCTCTTTATGCACCTGTTTCAGAATAATAATTGGTTTTCTAGAATCCTCTAAAGGTGAACAGAAAGAGTGTGTGTGTGTGTGTGCGCGTGTAGCATTATGAAGTCATGGATTTTTAACATGTTTGCTATGTTTCAATTCTTTGCAGAAAGTGTTCTTTTTCAAATTTTCCCATCTTTGGCAGAGATCCCTTTCAAATTGGCCCCTGAATCTTTTAACATCAACCTAAATGCTTCCTTGTTTTCTGATTGAACAAGATGTTTCAGGCTCATCTTGCACATTTCATGGCCCAGATCTAGAATCAGCATTTTCTGCAAGGAGCTCTTATTATTTTTAGTAGGAAATGATACTTAGAGACCACAGACTGGGCCCTGGGGTTGCTCACAGCTACTGGATTATCATTATTTTTGAACTTTTCAGTAGACAGAGCTAGGATTTTTTTTTCAGACAAATTATATCACAGATTCACACCGTTATTTCCAGTTCAAATTCAGGGTTACATAGTTTTACTTCTTTGATTTTATACAGGTATTTCTTTTCTCTTATGCTGAAAAATTTTATTCCTTATATCATTAAAAGAATTCTATACCTATCTATATATTTATCTATCTCTACTATGAAATATATTTGATTACATGTACGTAGTATATCTGACTATATATACGTGTATATATATTATATTATATTTGGTATATGCATTTTGTGTATGGTTTCAGAATAATAATACTGACATTTTTATTAATAATATGGTAACTGAAAACAACCTAAGACTTCTTTGCAGTTCTTTTTGTGTGTTCTTAGGATATATCCCACCAGGGATGCACAGTTAAATTACAGAGGTTTAAAGTCACTTTAATTAACTCCCCTGGGTGTAGTTCAACCATCAACTCAATGCATAGTTAGCTCAACGCACAGTAGGCTCACCTCTATTATTTTGCCTTTTATTTTAGTGGTTGCTTCTTCTTTTTTTTTTTAACATCTTTATTGGGGTATAAGTGCTTTACAATGGTGTGTTCGTTTCTGCTGTATAACAAAGTGAGTGGTTACTTCTTTTAGCAACACAAACAAATATATAACACAAACTTTATTGTTCAAAGTTAAATGTACAAAACAAGGTGCAATCAGAAAAGTATAGCTGTCTTTCCCTCTCTTCAGCCTTTTCCTGACTTTCTCCTACAGGAAACCATTTAAATTCAATTTTGCTTTATCCTTCCACTGCTTTTTAACGACATACCCATATATATTTATATCCTCTCTTAGACGAAAGGTGCAGCACTACACACGCTGTTCTACACCTGCCAAGATGACTTGTGAATGTAAAATTTCCTGAGAATAGGAAATAGAACCCACATATTGTAGTGTTAAGCCAGCAGTCCATTTAATCAGAAAGGGGTCAAGCCCTAAAGGGCTGGGAGCCAGACTCCTCTCTAGATTTCAACTTTGCAGAGCTCTGTTTGCGACCCATTCTGTGCTGACATTTTTATTTTCTTCCTCGTACTTAGCTTGTACCACCCCCAAGATCTCCCAGGACTCACAACAGTTATAATTAATTGCAAATACTGATTCTGGAAATACCATTTTTTTTTTAACCAGGTGGCTTGTCAAAATATTTTTCTATGTTACTACATGACAATTCTAACCACGGTTTTAATAGTAATTAACATTCAATAAGTACACATATTACAATTTGCTTAACATATTTCATTGAAGGGCATTTTGTTATTTTCCACCTGTTTTTGTTATATGGCAAATTTAAAAATTAATTTCTCTTTGCTCAAGAGCCTTGAATTATTGAACTGATGGGACTGACACCCTTACCTAACAGATACCTGTGTTCTTTCCTCGGGTCCTTGTTTCCAGGGGTGGAAGTGTGCGGAAAGATGTAGCTCTTCCCAAAGAAAGTCTTTTTTCTTAACACTTTTGAAAGAAGGAAAATACAAAACATACACAGGATGAAAATAGACAGGAGGAGGACCTTTAAACAGAACAAAAACCTTTGTGAAAAATTCTCACTTCTGTTTTTTTTCCAAAGAAAAATTTTTATACGAGGTACATGCAAAGTGTGTCATATTAGATTGAACACGTGAATGATGATAAAGACTGTGACTTGGGTCAGATGAGTCTCTTAGAGCCTGCTAGCGGGACAGGATCTTAGACTACCGCAAGGCAGGTTTTCCAGGTCCGAGAACTCACATCGATCCTCAACCAGGAGGCTATCAGTTGTTCATCATTCATCGTTCCCCATACTTGTTCAATGCCTTACCTGAAGCCTCAGAGAACTGAGGAGCTTACGCGTTTCTTTTGATAAGATGAGGAAAAGACAGCATAGGTTTATATTAAAAAGTTTCAGATGTTTTCTGGAGTAGAGGAGGTGAGAGCAGGAGATTATCAAGTGATCCCACGGTTGCCAATGTAGGGCGGAGAGTTTGAGCTGCCCCCTTCCAGAATCTCAGCGGGGAGAGCCCCTGTGAGTGGGCTCTGGGACGGGGGTGGCCTGGCTTATTCATGGGGCCAGGGAGAACCAGCGTGAACAGGCAGAAGGGTTGCTGTGCCTAGATGGGCAGTGCAGCTTGTCACGCAGCACAGAGCCAGCATAGGGGGGGCCTTAGAAGGGAGACAAATACGTTTAGCTGGATAAAACAAGTAACGACTGGTCTGTAAAGAAGAGGGGAAGGGCTCAATGAAAAGCAGTGTTTTAGAAAAACTGGTTGTCAACGCTATTCAGAATAGATTGAAAAAGAGAAGGAACTTGGAATTAGAGAGGCCAGTAAAGAGGCGATGGAGCTAATAAAGTCCTGAGTTCATAGAGACAGGACTGATGTATGGAGAATGATGAAACTACGGGAGAAGAGAGAGTAGAAGGAAGGACAGATTTAAAGAAAATAATCTATGAGTGTGGGAAGTAACAGACAGTGGTGCTTCCAGGACTTGAGGCAGCAGTGACTGGGAGAATGGGTGATGGAAGCAATTCATTAGATCAGGGGCAATTCATTATGGCTGGGAACCAGGTTCCTCCTTTTTTTTTTTTAAACCTTTCTTATTCTTCCTTCTCATCTTTTTAATACAACTCTCTATCAAGTGCTTTCATATCTGACAACTGTTCCCTGGGGCTCTAGTAGTAAACAATACAAGCACAGTCTTTGCTGTCACGGAACTTGCATTTAATTAGGGAAGGAGGCGGAAGAAAGAATAAGATAATTCATGCAGTGATAAGTGCTGTGAAGAAAGTGAAACAGGCCCATGTGCTGGATGGTGACTGAGGTTTGTAGGGCCTGGGTTGGAAAACTGCAGGTTGCAAACTCTGGAAAGTGACTCAGAGGAAGCAGCCATGTGAAGGCTTGGTGGCATTTCAGGACATTCTGGAAAATGAAAAAAAAATCTTAAGACAAGAACCGACTTGGAGAGCGTGAAACAAAAAGAAGGCTGAGGGTACCAGATGGTTCCCAGTAAGGGCAAGGAGATGAGGACAGAGAGTGTTTCAGTCAGGGTCTAATCAGGAGACAGAACCCAAACAAGTAACTTGAACACGGATAGCATAATACAAAAGAATTATTCATTACAACAAACGATTGGGGTGATGGAGGATCCACCAGGAAGAAGTAAAGAGAACTTAGCCACCCCCCACAGGGCTAAGATCGGGACCCCCTGCCCCCAGGCTAAGATGCAGACCTCCTTAAAGAGGGCGTGACGATGCTGTCTGGAGTGCCGAGTCCTGCAGCAGTGCACCTGCCGGCAGGCGTCTACCTGGAACTTTCTGGGACCCACCTTCCAGGGTTCCAAAGAAGATTATTCATGGGCAGTTGTCTCACCAGAGGCAGTCTGCTAACGAAGGGCTTGAAGGAGTTTGCAGGGAAACGGTTGGCTCCTGGGAGCCGCTGACACGCAGGTGCCGGAGCAGCTGTGCGTGAGGCAGAGGCTTGTGCAGGAGAAGCCGTCCACACGGCAGGAGCCAGATGCGGGGGAAGCTGTGTGTGAAGCATCCTGGTTCAGCAGAAGCCACGGAAGCCGAGCGCTGGGGACACCAGCCCCACGGCAAGAGCTGGGAATTGGGAAACCACAGGTGCTCCGGGAGCTGGGCACTGCAGCAGCTGTGTGTGCGCTGGGGGCAGGGTCTAGGCAAGCCATCCCCTTAGGAGGCTGCTGAGAGCACACTGGAACAAGGAAGGAAACTGCCTCCTCTTAGAAAGTCTCCCCCACCTCTGCCGACAAAGGAGAATTTTTTAAAGGGCCCAGCTAAATGTTTGCCAAGCAGGCAGTGAGGCATAGATTTGGAGCTGAGAGGCAGTGAACTCATAACTGGCACACAGAGCCCTGATCACGGAGGGCCTTGTAATGCAGGTGATGGCGGTGATATCAGCAGAAGTATTGGTAGTTGTACCCATCACGCCCAGGCATTGTTCTTAGCGCTTTATGTATTTTAACTCATTTTATCTTCACAATCCAGTGAGGCAGATGCTGTCATTATCCCCGCTTTACAGACGGGGTGACCGAGGCATAGAGAGGTGAAGTCACTTGCCCACAGTCACATGCTCGTGAGGGGCGGGGCCAGGATTCAAACCTGAGCAGCCTGACCCCAGTCTGCCTGACAGACTCAAGTCATTACTGATCTTTGAACAAACAGATAAATCTGTCAGGAGAGATAAGTACTTAAAAGAACTTTGCAGTCAACCCTTTTGTGATTAAACCAGCCACCTCTATTTTATATATTGTATAAATGCTGTCATTTTAATTACTTTTAAAGTAAGTTACACATGTACCAGGGTACATAGAACAGGATGTGCGGGGAAGGTGAAGAAATCGGGTGATGTGATTAAAATACTAGAAAATAGCATTTTGAGTGTGGTTTGATGGATTGGGGGCTCCTTGAGCATAACAAAACCAGAGAAAAGGGGGAAAGTGCAAAATTACTGTTATGGGTGTGAAGAAATGTCACTCAGAAGATCTTGACAATGTTTCTCTCATCACTGTTGGGTGGGGAGGGGACAGAGCCATGGTCCCCGTGGATGGGCTTGTGGGATGGGAATGTGTAGCATTCACGGGGCACCCGACACCGGGCTGGGTGGGCAGGGAAGGGAGACCTGCCCTGTCTTGTGGCTGAGACACGGCTGCTTCTTGAGGTCTAAGGCAGCGTGGTAGTGCCCGCTGGTTCTGCATGTGGAGGGGGGTCAAGGGAAGGTGGCAAGAAGAGGTAGCACATGAGCTGGATGAAGAGCTGGAAGACGCTGTCGGTTCAGGGCCAGTGTCCGGCCAGGACCCGGACCGATGGGGGTTTGGGAAGAAGGACGATACGTGGCCAAGAAGATGGTTCTGGGTCACATGATCTAATCCAGGCCTCCTCTATCCTTTCTACTTTAGTGACCTTGGGAAATTATTTAATCTAAGTTTCAGTTTTCTTGTTTATAAAAAGAAATAGAATAGAAATGTTCCTCACAGAGCTGTTGCACAGATTAAATGAGATACGTGAAGCCTGTTTTCACCGGCGATGGCACGTGCTCAGTAAATGTTTGTTGCCATTATTATTACTATTTGCAATAATAATATTATTTATAACATAATAATAATTATAATGATTATTGCTATTATTATTGAAAAAGGCTGGATATTAGAGTCCGGGAAAGAATAATAAGGATTCGATAAAAAAGTGTTTCATGACACATATGTGCATGTGTGTGTATGTATGTAGAATTTTTAACTAGTTTTCAGTTGAAACCTTTGTTTTTGTGCCAGGCAGCCTAGGGAAATGCTCAGTTTTGCCCATGATAATGAATGCCCATGTTGTCACCATTTACAACAACTACGATTATTCTTGTCATCTCAAGGGAAATGTTCCTAGATCTGCACAAAAAATGGGCAAAGATCTACCACCAAAAAATGACCTAAGAGTAAGAGTGGCTTTGTGGGTCTTAGGCAGTGTATTTGAGAGTAGTCAAACGAGTCCCCGTGTGTTTGGTTTGGTTTCGGTATAGGGTAGGAAATCGCGTTTCCCAGGTGGAGAAGGGAGACTAAATATTTCTCATAAAATGAGTGAGACTCTGGCGCCATCAGGTCGTGGGTTTTGTCCTCGGGATGGCATTCAGTCTCGGCTCCTCCAACTAGCTAGCCGGGCGACTGAGCAAACAACAGAAGCTCGAGTCTCTGAGCGCCGATCTGTAAAGTTGAGAGCATCATCGTAGTAATACTCACCTCATGGTGAAATCGTACAACAGAATGAAATAATGCGTGAAAACTGCCTAGAGCCCCACCAGGCACAGAGAGGGTGATACACGCAGGTCTCCTCCTCACGCAGCATCCCTGTTCCCAGCCTTCCCCCCTGGGGATCTCCAGTTCTAATGGCCCACTTTGGATGAAGCTGCCATGTTTATACGGACCTTGAGCCAGATAGTAATTGGAAATTCGATGGATAGGTAAGTGGTATAGGGGAACGGGCTTTCAGGGTGTCATATAAAGTCAGAGGAATCTCACACTCTCCTCTCTACCTGCACCTCTCAGTGTCCATTCTATTCTTTTATGACAAATGTACTTCCTGCGGCAGTAGTGTTCTCACCAGGGGCTGAAGGAATTGACGGCATTATTTCTTTAGAATGAGCCATAACATCCCTTTGTTCAGAGGGATTGTAAATCCGGCATCCTTCAGATTAGATAATGTACCTTCGATATCAGTAGGAAAGAAACAGAGAAGTAAATATTTGCTACAAAATGTCTTTCTGTTGTCTTAAAAACTAGTTAATTTCCTGCACCTGACAAGTCAGTTCCCTGCCACACCCGCCTCCCCTTTGGAGGCAAAGAGAAAACAATCCCCTACGGCAAGGAACCTGTCACTTGGGAATCCAGGGGAGATAATGTGACCACAGTGCAGTGGCAGTGAATACTGATAAGGATGTGACAGGCCATGCTTAAAGTTTGGGGTCACATTCCAATGACTGGCTGAGAGATGAAAAGAAAACAAAACATTAATCCCCCTCTTGGAATCTCGTGCAGATTCACTTAGTGGTTGCTTGGAGCTCAGCAGTCTGTCTCTTTCTTTCCACATTAATAATTGGAATCACATATCCATTATGGGTTTTCAGCAACAGTGTAATTGCTTCCCCTTCCTTCTTTCCTGGGACGGTGGGTCTGATGGTGAGAAAGGGCAGTTGTGTAATCGTTCTTTCCATGTAAACTCGGAGAAGTCAGTTGTGCCCGGAGGATATTGATGTCAGCTGCTTTGCTCTCCGGTGGAGGGAAGGAAGGAAATATTCTCATTGTGCTAGTTTTAGACCAATTTGGATTTCAGCCTTTAGGATACTCTGTGTACTGGGGATGGAGCTGCTGATGCCCAATTTGGCTGTCAGATCCTGGGCTTTCTACTTTCCCCGGCAGACTTCCTGTCTCAGGACGGGATCTCAGCACGGCTCAGCCGTCAGTGCCCTGCTTGGTGGCCGAAAGCCCAGCCAGGCCGAGAGGGCTAAGATGCGCTCTGTACGGCCAGTGTTTGCCAGTGGAACTTGCTGCCCGCCGGGCTTCAGCTTGCCGGGGAAGGTTTAATCTGATCTTTCATAGGCATAGATATTCAGCACGTTCTCTATAAACAAAACGAGGTCACTCGACCATCCTTGCTTTTCTTGTCAGCTTCCCAGAGGTGGTTGGTGAAAGCCAGAATGAGGGAAAACTCTCTCTTTGCTGGATTTCCTTCTGAACTAACAAGAAGGGCCTAGACACCTGGGACTCCAGGCTATCTTTCTTCAGCAGTGATGGAAGGCAGTCTTCTAGGTCTTCCAGATTCACGATGAGCTGGTCCTAAACTCCAGAGGCATTTAGGACGTGCCAGGAATACCTGTCTGCGCTTGTCTCGTGTCGGGCGTTTCCTGTCGCATGCGCTAAAATCCAGATCAGTCAGTGTCACACTGAATCCTGTGGGTGCCGGCGGCGTGGCCATCCGGAGGCTTTAGGTTTCAGCAGGTAGGGCCCCCAGTCAGGTGCCGGCTACTCAAGGTGTGGGCTGTGAACCGGTAACATCAGAGTCATCCAGATTTGCTTGGAGGGCAGAGTCTCAGGCCCACCCCTGCGTGCGAACCACAACTTCATTTTAACAAGATCTCCAAGTGATTCATATGCACATTAATCCCTTTTTTTCTTTTTTAAAATCACAAGGCTTTTTTAGAATCTCATGAAATCTGTGGACCCTATTTCCATGCAAATGCACCCACACACAAGATTGTGCAGGGCATTTTAGTGAGTGCGGTTCCCTGAACTTCAGTAAGACCCCTCTCTGGGAATCTGGGGGTGTGCCTGGTGGATCCCTGAGGCCATGGGCCCCCCCGCCTTGCTGACCCGTGTTGCTGCTTGGTCGTTCCATGGACTAACCTTCACTCTGATGCCTGATCTCGTACATTTACGGTAGACACTTGTCATCTCTCCAGCCCCTTCACCCCTGCAGCTCTCGTTTACCAGCCCTTGCTGTCCTGCTCCTCGTGGGACCACTCTGCTCTCTGGCTTTCTCCTTCCTCAGTGTAGGGCCAGGGTGCCAGCGGGTTTAGAATAACCTGCGGTGGGAGCAGCTGAGAGGTATCGGTACCAAGGCCCCTGCGCACGCGCGTGGGCTGCTGAGAGGAGAGGAAGGCTTCTTAGGTCTTCTTACTCTTTCTGCTGGCGGCGTCCGTTCTGCAGGCCCCGCTGGGAGGTCTGGGCTTTGATTTCTTCCAGCCTCGATGGTGGCCTGAGGAAAGCACAAGGCGGATTGCAGCTCACCCTGGGAGAAGTCTGTTCACTCACTGACTTATCAAGGGCACGCTCTGACCTTGAAGGCGTCCTCGCTTTGGGAGGGAGCAAATGTATGTGGATGATTACAATCTAGGATGTACGTCAAAACAGAGGTGTGGGCAAGATGCTGCGGGACCACGCATGGAGGATGAGCGTGGCGTATACCGGCTGTTCCCAGTATTGTCGTCCCGTCCCCTCCGTGCATCACCTCCCCGGTGCCTGGCGCTGTCGGACCGTGCAGGTGTCCCCCTCTGCCCTTTCCTTCTCGCCCGTGTGGCCTATCATTTGTGAAGAAGTCTCGTTTGAGCTCCTTTGGCTGGAGGTAGACACTGATCACACCTTTTGTTTTGGGGACTGCGGCTCAGCCTGTGGCCACCCTGATGAGGCTGCAGCTGGCCGGCTGGGCTCCCTTTTCAAAGTTAGATACAAAGCCTCCGTCCCTGGCAAGTGTGCTGTTCGCTGTCTCAGGAGCCGTGACCATTGTCTGTTTGGAGCTCACGTTACACCTCCTGTGGTTTGTGGACAGAGAATACCGACACCAGGGAAAGCCCACCTAAGGCATTCACGATGACAGGATGAGCTGACAGCTTCTGCGGCTCCAGCCCCGCTGTATCCCCACGGTTCTCACGCTGAGCCGACAGCATCACCAGGCTGGTCCTCGCGGCATCACGGCGTCACTCATTCCCAAGGAGCCTTTACTGTTCTTGATAGAACACAGTTTGGGGACGTTTCTCTGTTTTCTTTTCTGCACGGCCAGTTGCACGTGTCTGCAGAGCTGCGTGGGTGCCCTGCCTCCTTGACTGTCTGGCTGCACATTTGTCCCATAAAATGTTCAGGTGGGAGCTCTTTGGCAGGTCCCTCTTCCATCCCACCCTTGAGCTGTCTTTGGAAAGGCACCTCTTCTGAGAGGCGGGACGAATAATAGCTTTTTCACCTACAGGGTGCGGTCTGGCTCCTTCTCTTTTCAAGTGGAGCTGCTGGAAGTGCCCAGGAGATAAGCTGGGATGCGATGTACCAGACACTGTCTCTCCCCGTCTGGCTCCTGCTTCCCTTTAAAATTCCTTGTCTGCCCTCGGTGTGGGCGTGTGTTTACATGTATCCTGTGGTGCTCAGGACTCAGTGTAGCTCTCCTACTTCTGAAGAGCTCTGACTTAGAAGCCCTTTCCACAGCTGCCACCGATCAAACACGTCCCCACAAACCATGACAGGGACTCTGCAGAGCAGGACGTTTAGTGCCGAAGGTAAGGCTACAGATTTTGGCAAAAAGGCCAAAGGAAAAGAAGTGGACAGACTCAAAAATAGTTTAAATTTCTTTCTTGTTATAAAAGCAAAGTATGCATGTGGTTTATTTGAAAGGAAAAAAGAAAGAAAAAGAAAGAAAGAAAGAAAGAAGGAAGGAAGGAAGGAAGGAAGGAAAGAGAGAAAGGAAGGAAAGAAAGAAAAAGAAAGAAAGGAAGGAAGGAAGAAAGAAAAAGAAAGAAAGAAAGAAGGAAGGAAGGAAAGAAAGAAGGAAGGAAAGAAAGAAAGAAAAGAAAGAAAGAAAGAAAGAAAGAAAGAAAGAAAGAAAGAAAGAAAGGAAAGAAAGGAAGGAAGGAAGGAAGAAAGAAAGAAAGGTAAAATATAAAGAAAATCCCCTGTTCCTCCCCCAGCTGAGGGAACAGTTTCGAGTATATCCTTCCAGAAATATTTCACTCATTCATAGGCATATATGGATGTATATGCCTGCCCTTTTGTTATTTTTAAAAACTCAAATGAGGGCTTCCCTGGTGGCGCAGTGGTTAAGAATCCGCCTGCCAATGCAGGGGACACGGGTTCGAGACCTGGTCCGGGAAGATCTCACATGCCGCGGAGCAACTAAGCCCGTGCGCCACAACTACTGAGGCTACGCTCTAGAGCCCGCGAGCCACAACTACTGAAGCCTGAGCGCCTAGAGCCCGTGGTCCACAACGAGAGAAGCCACCGCAATGAGAAGCCCGCGCACCACCACGAAGTGTAGCTCCCGCTCACCGCAACTAGAGAAAGCCCGTGCAGCAACAAAGACCCAACACAGCCAAAAATAAATAAATAATAAATTTATTTAAAAAAAAACTCAAATGAGATCTTAACAGAATATTGTTTGTTCTGTGCTTCACCTATTTTCGTTTAATTTTTCTTGGAAGCTTTTCCATTTTAAGAGGCTTAGCCTAGCCTTCTATTGTGAACGGTTGCACGGTGTGTAACCATAACTTTGGTTGATTTGTTTTCTCCCTTTGGTTGTTTCCAGTTGTTTCTTGCGGTGCAATTACTGTACGTTTTCACACAGCTCCTTTTTCTTGTCTGAATATATCTGTAGGGTACATGCTTCAAAGTGGAATAGCTAGCTCAAAGACCATGTGCTTTTTTAATCTTAACAAGCATTGCCAAATGACTTTCCTAAAAAAGGGTAATGATTTAGTTGTGCATCTTTACCTTGGAGGTGGCTGATTATGTTTTTATATACTTTTTGGCCATTTGTATTTTCTGCTGCTTCTTCTGCCTATTTTCTCTTGGGATGTTTGTTTTTCTTCTTATTGATTTTCCTTGAAAGTTAAGGAATTTGACCCTTGGACTATGCTATATATTAGAAATAGTTTTTCCTAATAGGTCATTTGTATTTTGATTTTCATTTATGGCATTTTTTACTGTGTAGAAGTTGCAATTCATATGTATCCAGATCTGTCCATGTTTTTCCTTTTTGACTTCCAGGTTTTTGTGTCTTCCCCACTTTAAAACTGTAGTCAAATGATTTAAAATTTCCATTTAGTCGTTGCACAGCTTAGAAAACAATGCACCAGTGGCACAGTTGAGTGGCGTGTTGAGATTTTACTCTGACTTTAATTTTTCATGTAGTCAGTCTACTGGGATCACTTATCAGGAAAGCTTTTCCCCTATTAACCTTTATTAGGATGGATACTTCTTTTAACTTAATTGTTTTATCTGCTTCAAATTGGAGGAGTCCTTTAAGTGTAACTTCCCTGAAAGTTCATTCAGTTAATTAAATACTTACTGAGTTCTATCATGGTTAATACCTTGCTAGACCATATGATTCTTAGGACTAAAAAAAAATGAGTATGACCTATTCTCAAACCTCATTAAGTACCTACGGTAGAAGGTATACGTACATAAAACCCAGACATCAAGGAGGAATATAATAACTGTCTTAAAAGTACTATAAAATGTCATAGGAGTTCAGAGAATGGAGACCGTATAGGGTGTGGGGATCAGGGAAGAGTTCTTTACTGAAGTGACATTTGAGATGGGCCTTGATGAATTGGTTGGCTTTTTAATGGGTGGGGATTTTGGAAAAGAAAGGTCAGGGAAGTAGTAGTCTGAAATTAGAAACTTGTCCGTTTGTCCTGGGAAGAGCAAGTGGTCCGCTTGGGTGTCATCTAGCACCACACAGGAGAGCCGTGGGGAGGCCTCCGGAGCAGAGCTGAGGTCGACTGGTGAAAGGCCTTGGGGGACTTGGCTTTCCATCTGGCAAGCGGGGAAAGCCACTGACGTTTTTAGAGCAATAATGGACGGGATAGATTGGAAGCGTGAACCGTCTGAAGGCAGAACGCCTCATCGTTAACTGCAGGGGTGAAGAAATGAATTGCTTAGTTTGGGGGAGAGTCAACAAGGGGAAGAATAGACCCGAACAATGTTCTCCATTTATGATCTACAGTTCGATGGAGGGAAAGAAAAATGTTGAAAATGACCATGATTTCTGACCTTCATTCAATTCACTCTTTTTTTAAAAAAAAATTGAAGCATAGTTGATTTACAATGTTGTATTAATTGATTTACTTTTTTTTAACTTTGTATTTTATAATGGAGTATAGTTGATTAACAATGTTGTGATAGTTTCAGGTGCACAGCAAAGTGGTTCAGTTATACACATACATGAATCTATTCTTTTTCAAATTCTTTTCCCATTTAAGTTGTTACATAACATTGAGCAGAGTTCCCTGTGCTATGCAGTAGGTTCTTGTTGGTTATCCATTTTAAATATAGCACTGTGTACATGTCAATTGAGATTGACATGTACACAGTCAACTTACTCTTAGCACGTGTTGAGTCCTAGGACCTGTCAACGTGCTGGGCGCTGGGAACAGAGCAGTCAGCACGGTAGACAGGACTGCTGCTCTCAAAGGATTGAATTCTAATGGTGCAAGAGCAGCACATAAGCCAGGATAAGGCAGGAATAAGAGACCATGAATATAAATAGAGAAATTAAGAGGACTTTGACTTCATGTTCTAAAACTGAGTGTTCAGTTGTTCCAGATAATTATATACCTAGTTGTTTCTAATAGTATTCTCTTTCCTTCTTTTTTTTTCGTTTAAATATTTTTTTTTTTTTTTATGGCCGTGTTGGGTCTTCGTTTCTGCGTGAGGGCTTTCTCTAGTTGTGGCAAGCGGGGGCCACTCTTCATCGCGGTGCGCGGGCCTCTCACTATTGCGGCCTCTCTTGTTGCGGAGCACAGGCTCCAGACGCGCAGGCTCAGTAGTTGTGGCTCACGGGCCTAGTTGCTCCGCGGCATGTGGGGTCTTCCCAGACCAGGCTCGAACCTGTGTCCCCTGCATTGGCAGGCGGATTCTCAACCACTGCGCCACCAGGGAAGCCCTCTTTCCTTCTTTATCTGGGTGTTTACAACTGAGTGATGTAGGGGGGGAGAAAGGTAACTTGTTGCTTAGAGTTTTAAACAGGCTGCAAAGTTGGAAAAGCCTTCTAAAATTCGTGGCTGATTGGCTTATCCACAAAGGAAAGGGAACTGAGCAGACTCATGGTCAGAATATATCTTTGGCTTTTGAGGATGCCTTAATTTTCTCCCCTGTAAAATGGAGGTCTGTCCCAGTACAGTCATTTTACTTTGCTTACAATTTTGTAGGTCATCACTTGGGAAGGGCATGGCTGGGCAGTTCTCACTAGGGGTTGTGGTCATGAAACTGAGGTTGCAGTCATGTCAGCTCAGCTGGACGGGAAGACGCCTCACTCACGTGACTGGCAGCTGAGATTGTAGCTGGTGCCATTGACCGAGCAACTGCATGTAGTCTCCTCAGCATGGATCTCAGGATAGATGGAATTCTTGCCCGGCAGCTGGCTTCCCTCAGGGCAGGTGTCCCAGAAGAGTTGGTGGAAGCTGCGTGACCTTTTCTAGAATCCGTTGCTTACAAGAAAGTCACTAAGGGCAGCTCAGAATCAAGAGGAGAGGACTGAGACTCCACCTCTCAATTGTAGGAATGTCAAAGAATTTGAATTGTGATTTTAAGCTGCCACAGTGTTGCAATACTATCTACTTCATAAGGTTATTTTGAGGATTAACAACTTTAAGAACAGCTCCTGACCCATCACTGTTAATTAACAGTAGTGATGATGATGGTAGTGATGGGGATGATGGGGGTGGTGGAGATGATGGGGGTGATGGGGGTGAGGGACTGCACCACCCTTCTGCAAAATATATTTTATCATTGTTGGAACGTTTACTCTTGGATGGAATTAATTGCTGGTCTCACCCAATCTATATTTCTTACATAATAATAGAATAATAAATAAATATGGACCACAGTGGTCAAACCTTGGCCACCATACATGCACATTTAAGACTGATTTTCATTTTATTAGTGCCTACTACTATTTAAGATTTGAGAACTTATATACTTTTTCTACTACTGTAGCTCTTTTATATATTGTATATATCATTTCATATCTTCCTTTTTATACTCCATCCTCTGAGATAGACATGAGATATTATTTTACAAATATAGAAACTCAAACGGAGAGAAAGTACTTCTCAAAGGTCACCAACTTTGTAGCAGAGGCTAAACTCCCATCAAAGTCATCTGATTTTGGCTGAATCAGCTCTGTTCAGCCACAACTAATAGGCACACCAGCTCTAAATGGCTTAAACAAAAGCAGGAATGGACACCTGCATTGGTTGCTTCAGCAACTAAGACTTGTCCTCAAACACCCAGATTCTTTCCATTTCTTTTTTTCAGCCATTTCCATTCACAGTGCATCAGCTTTGCTTGTAGGCTGCTTCCATTAGGGTCACAAGATAGATACAGTGGTTTCTTTGTTCATTGCTGTTTGGGGAGAGACAGTAAAAACTCTTCCCCACCCACCAGCACCCCAGCATGGGCCACAGAACGTGGTCTGATTGAGCTAAGTTCAGTTATCTGGGATTGCCAACCCCTGGACCATAAAGGCTTGTCCAGTAGAATATCATAGGTCAACTATTTTCATCAAATCACAGTCTAGCTGAGGAGCTAGGGTGGGGTTACTATCCAGTAAGTCCCAAGGAGGGAGGATTGGTTACCTGAATACTCCCCTAGTTCTGTAAGGAAGGGTAAAAAGAAGAAGGGGCATTGGCTCAGAACACAACAGTGTCCACTACAGTTTCCTAGACAAACACTTTTCATATACTACATTTCCTCTTGTCATACCATCAGATGGCATTCTGGGAAGTGGGCTAAAATACCCAAAAGTCTTTGTTCAGGGGAGAATTGTGTTAATCTTCTTTCTTGGAAAATAAAAGACAAAGGAATAAAATTTAAATATTTCTAAGAAAAACAGTTTTTAAAAACTGGAGATTAAATCTTTGTTGCCCAAGGAATGGAAAGATTTTAGACACATGAGGACTAGTAGTGTTTAAGCAATTTGCAGTTGACAGTTTAGTACCATTGGGCATTCACATATCGGTTTGATAGTTTCCTCCATCGTAGTTATAGAAGAAGACCTGGTTATTTTCAAAGTTTCTAAAGAATGAGGTAAAATGCTAATACTCTTTTTTTTAATTGTAATTAATTAATTAATTTGGCTTCATTGGGTCTTCGTTGCTGCGCGTGGGCTTTCTCTAGCTATGGCGAGCGGGGGCTACTCTTCGTTGCGGTGCGCGGGCTTCTTATTGCAGTGGCTTCTCTTGTTACGGAGCACGGGCTCTAGGCGCACAGGCTTCAGTAGTTGTGGCACGAGGGCTCAGTAGTTGTGGCTCACGGGTTCTAGAGCACAGGCACGGTAGTTGTGGCGCACGGGCTTAGTTGCTCCATGCCATGTGGGATCTTCCCGGACCAGGGCTCGAACCCGTGTCCCCTGCATTGGCAGGCAGATTCTTAACCACTGCACCACCAGGGAAGTCCCCAAATGCTAATACTCTTTAAGTGAAAATATTAATAAGTCAGGAAAGAGAGTTTGGTAAGAAGAACTGAAATTGTAGGTGTCTGTGTTAGAATTCAGTATTTCCATTTCTAAAATGGGTAGAAGCTTGCCCACAAATTTCCTGCCTACCCCCTCTATTAACATCATTCTCTGTAAATAACACACTCATGCCTCAGTTCCATGAGGATTCAAGCCACAATCAGCTGATCTCTCTTGGACCTCATTTAACTTTTAACTGGGAGGAATAACAGAAATGATGAATCTCAATTCTCTATTCAAGAACTTTCTCCCAAACACTGAAATTGTATCTTCAAATTGCCTCATTATTAGTTGTGAAAACATCACCAAAGATCTCACATAGCTCAAATAGCTGTAAGTCATTCAGTTAAGGGATTATTACTAAAGACCTAATTCTTCTTCTGTACAGGAATAGCAAAACATTGCAAGACTCTGAAATGAGCCACTACTCTCTTTATTACAAATGGATTCAGTAAGAAGATATTTTAAAAATCTAAAGCTTCATGAAATTATTACATGGGCTATAATGAAGCACTGCAATTTTATATCTACAGTGATTTACTCACCATTCAGTATGTGTCTCTAAAATTGGTTTCCAAACTTTGACATATGCATTCTAAGAGATATTTCGGGATAAATAGCTTTCACTTTCACTCAAAGACCACACATACTATATCTCATCAAAAAGAAAATGAACACAGAGTTCTAGTATTCAAATCACTGTAATGTAGAAAATTATTTACAAAATGAGCAAACTCTTTTCCCTTAGGAAATTTATGAGAGGTCGGCTGCTGGCTCTTTCCCTTCAATCCAGCCCTGCACACACCATGAGAAATCAGAGAGATGCTGATGGATCTGACAAGTTAATAATAAAAACTATCCGAGAACCCCCAGGGCAACTGAAAATGATTTGGTCTCCATGCGGGGAAGAAACTGATGATAAAGTGGAAGAGAGGTTTATCGGGCACGCCCCTTTCTTTCTCCCACATTGCCTGGGAAGGCCAGTGCCCACTGCGTTGCTTCTGGAAAGACACAAGCGCCTGCTGGCCAGTGAATCAGGGGAGGTAGGACCAGAAGACCAGCCTCAGAGGAGGCACCATGGGAGGGCTTGAATCTCGAGCATTCCTCCAGCCCTCCCAGTTCCATGAGGGGTAGATAATTACAACTGAGGGAATCTGTGTTTTTCTTCAAGCACAGACGTACAGATTATTCCATCAGAGGTTCTTTTCCCTGAGACGATGTCCCACCCTCCCACCACATAAACCTACTAGGTTGGGCACAAGTTAGGGCCTTGGCATCATCCCCTTCTCCAAGGACCCATCACCAGCCAAAGTGGTTAATATGCAAGGAAACATGAACTCATATGGAAAATACACAAGACTTCTTAGGAGGGCAACTGCTGTAAAGGAACAACAACAATGGAAGGACCGTTACCTGATGAGTGTAATTAGACACAAGATGTTCAATAGATGTATCACGTATTTCCCAAAGATAAGGGAGGATAGGGTTTCCCTGGTAGCGCAGTGGTTGGGAGTCCGCCTGCCGATTCAGGGGACGCGGGTTCGTGCCCTGGTCTAGGAAGATCCCACATGCCGTGGAGCGGCTGGGCCCGTGAGCCATGGCCGCTGAGCCTGCGCGTCCGGAGCCTGTGCTCCGCAACGGGAGAGGCCACAACAGTGAGAGGCCCGCGTACCGCAAAAAATAAATAAATAAATAAAATAAGGGAGGATACTGGAGACAGGAAGTAAGACAGGAAGTCACAAAGAAACCCAAATGGAAATTCAGAGAAGGCAGAATGTAAAAGTTGAAAAAAGTCTCAGTAAATGGGTTGAACAGCTAGGTGGATTTTGTTGAAGAACTAACTAGTGAGCCAGACGAACATTCAAAAACTCTGAGGGCCTGAGAAACAGAGAGAAGGAAAAAAAAACAAAAGTTAAGTAACGTACAGAATAGGGTTATTTGATCAAAGTTCATATGAAAAAAAATGCCAGAAGAAAAGAAAACAATTAATAGAGGCAAGAGAGGAAATATTTGAAGGACTAATGACTGAAAGTTGCCCAGAAAAAAGGAAAAGCTATAAGACCTTTTACCGATGGGCTTAATAACTCTAACAGAATAGAAAAGGGTGGGGTGGTCAATAGGTTGTAATTAAACTTTATATATAACAAAGATAAAAGAAATTTCTAAGGGCAGATCGTCTAGAAAGGGATAAGAATTAGATCTCAGACTTTTCAATAACAGCATAGAAGGCGAGAAGGCAGAATATTAAGCCAAACCATTATTTAGAGTTTGGGTGTGAAATAAAGATGTTCTCAGACCTGTAAGTTCTTAAGATTTACAGGGCTTCCCTGGTGGTACAGTGGTTAAGAATCCGCCTGCCAGTGCAGGGGACACGGGTTCGAGCCCTGGTCGGGGAAGATCCCACATGCCGCGGAGCAGCTAAGCCCGTGTGCCACAACTTCTGAGCCGGCATGCCACAACTACTGAAGCCCATGCACCTAGAGACCGTGCTCCACAAGAAGAGAAGCCACCTCAAGGAGAAGCCTGTGCGCCACAACGAAGAGTAGCCCCCACTCGCTGCAACTAGAGAAAGCCTGTGCACAGCGACGAAGACCCAACCTGGCCATAAATAAATAAACAGGCAGTCTCTCAAACCACTAAAAAACAAAAACGTTTTAAATGAAAAATAAGTTCAGGAGGGCAGTGTGAGTATGTGAGAGAGTCCATAAAAAAAACTTTAGTAAATTTTACTGTTGAGGAAATAGGGAGCTTACAATAAAACAAAAATGTATCTTAGTAAAAATTTAGAACTAAAATATGGCCTCGAGATACATACAAATGTATCACCTTGCAGATGGGATGGGGATAGAATGAGGAGGTGGTGAACGTTTGCTAAGGTGCAGCCCAGGTAGCCTCATTCCTCCCCGATCTACTGCAAGTCCCTCAGACGACAAATGAGAATTTAATTTCACGTAAAAGCCTGTACACAAATGTTCATAGCAACTTTATGTATAATATTCCCAAGCTGGGAACATCACAGATGTCCTTCAGTGGGTGAATGGTTGAATAAACTGTGGTCCAGACAGAGCATGGCACACTACTCAGCAATAGAAATGAACAAACTATTGGTATGTGAATCTCCAGGGAAATGTGTAGAATGAAAAAAGCCAATTCCAAAAGGTGCATTATTTATGATTCTATTTATGTAACATTTTTGAAATGGCAAAATTTTAGAAATGGAGAACAGATGTAGTGGTTTCCAGACACTTGGGATGGGGGTCAGGGTGGGAAGCAGTGATGTGGTTATAACATGGCATATGGGGATGCTCGTGGTGGTGGAGTTGTTCTGTACCTTGAATGTGGTGGTGGATACAGGAGGTTATACAAGGGATAAAATCATACAGGACTATAGACATACACATGCACACACACACAAGAGAGGACAACTGAATAAGATCAGTGGATTGCACCAATGCCAATTCCCTGGTTGTGATATTGTACTATATTTTTACAAGATGTTACCATTGTGGGAAACTGGGTAAAGGATACATGGATCTCTCTGTATTCTTTCTCACAATTTTATGTGAATTAATAAAAAGAAAAAGGAAGGTAGGAAAAAAGAAACAAAGACATATACAACTTGTTAAAATTAGAAATCATAGTTGTAATATATCACAAAAACAGCAACAATTAAACAGTAATTACAACACCCTTGTTAAAGCCAGTCATCCCAAAGATTAAATTCCAGAATGGATTTTTATAAAACTCAGCCAAATGTTTTGTATTGCATTCATTTCTGAAAACAAAAAAAGTAAAAATAAAGTTGAACATAAAGTGTGGTAAAAATATAAGCCAGGAAAAGTGGAACTAAAAGAATATTGGGGTAACAATTATAATGTCAGACAAGCTAGCACTATGTGTAAAATTTGGGGGACAATAATGTTGCCAATTCTGGAATTCAATTACAGAAAAATATGAAAATGAATAAGTTTGATGGTAGGTATACAAGTGTTTGTTAAATTGTTTTCCATATTTTTCTGTATATTTAAAATATTTTAATACTTTTAAAACTAAAAAAAATTTTGTAATAAGAGACAAAAATATTGGAGATGATTAAAGTATTACTCAGATGAAAATTTAGAGCTTTAAATACATTAGCTAAAAATTAAGTAGTAAGAGAGGAAAATCAAAGAAAGAAAACTAACAAGCATTTAACAGCAGAAGCTAATAAAAAGATAATAAATCTGAAGAATGACAAAAAAGTAAATATAAAGATAAGATCAGAAATCAAGGAAAGAGAGAACAAAAATCAATAACAGATTAACAAGGCAAAAGGTTGTTCTTTGAAAAGATTAATAAGCTAGCAAGCCTCTGATAAGACTGAACAAGATAAATCAGAAAAGAGGGAAATAAATATTTAAATAAAGTACAGAATGAAAAGGAGAAATGTCTATGGAGACAAGTGATTTTAAGAATAATTTTTAGGGCTTCCCTGGTGGTGCAGTGGTTAAGAATCTGCCAGCCAGTGCAGGGGACACGGGTTCGAGCCCTGGTCTGGGAAGATCCCGCATGCCGCGTAGCAGCTAAGCCCGTGCACCACAACTACTGAGCCTGTGCTCTAGAGCCCACGAGCCACAACTATTGAGCCCACCTGCCACAACTACTGAAGCCCGTGCACCTAGAGCCCGTGCTCTGCAACAAGAGAAGCCACCGCAATGTGAAGTCCGTGCACCGCAACGAAGAGTAGCCCCCGCTCGCCGCAACTAGAGAAAGCCCGCGCGCAGCAACGAAGACCCAACACAGCCAAAAAGTAATTAATTAATTAATTAAAAAAATTTTTTAATTTATGAACAAACATTACAATACATATGAAACCCGTGAGAAAATGGATTGATTTCTATAACAGATATAAATTGTTAAACTGGATACAAGAAGAAACAGAAAATCAGTAGACTAAAAATTAAAGATATTGAACTGGCAATAAAATGCTTTCTTCAGCAAAAGCCTTAGGAAAAGGATGGGGAACCCAAGGAATAAACTGGCAATGGAGAGGTAAAGACAATTCACAGGACGAGATCTGAGTGGCTGTGAAGCGATTGCAGTGGAGAAACACAACTTCAAACAAGATGCCACTTGTCACGTATCAGATTGGCTACAATTAGGAAACTGGACGATAGAGTCCAGTTTTTCTAATAAGGATGGTCTCTTCTCATGTGTACCAGACCCCATTCCTGCTCTCTTGCTCCAGGACATGGCTCAGATATCTGTGTTCTCTTTCTCTCTTTTTATTACTTTAGGAGTTTTTTTGCTGTTATTGTTGTTGGGTTTTTTGTTTGTTTGTTTTTGGCTGCGCTGCGTGGCATGTAGGATCTTAGTTCCCCGACCAGGGATTGAACCCATGCCCCCTAAGTGGAAGTGCGGATCCCTAACCACTGGACCTCCAGGGAATTCCCCTCTTTTTTAAATTTTAGATTGGCATATAACACGATCAGAAAGTGCACACGTTGTGAATATACTGCTTGGTGAATTTTCACAAAATGATCATACTCATCACTACCACCATAGAAAAATAAAGCACTTCTAGTTACGCCAGCAGCCCCCTCTTCCTGTCATTACCCCTCTTCTCCCCAGGGAAGCCACTATCCTGATATCTAACACCATGAATTAGTTTTGCATATTTAAAAACATAAAGTAAATGGAATCATCGTGCCTCCTCTTTGTCTAACCTTATGTTTTTGAGATTCAGCCATATTGTTGCAGATTGTACTAATTTGTTCATCTTCTTTGCAAAAATTCCAATGAATGGACATTCCACAATTTATCCACTCTTCTATTTATGGCCATTTGTTTTCCCTCCCAGGTTTTGGCTGTTACACATAATGTTGTCCAGTCATACATATATGCAGTTGATCTTCATTATTTGTGGATTTTGTGTTTGCGAGTTTGTCTACTTACTAAGATTTATTTGTAACTCCCAAATCAGTACCTGCAGAGCTTTCCCTGTCATTCATGGACGTGCCCAGAGTGGCCAAAAATTTGAGTCACCTGATGTGCACGATCCCAGCTGAGGTCGAACAAGGCAGTGCTTTGTTTCCTCATTATAGTTTCCATACTGTAGACAAGTGCCCTTTTTGCTGTCTGGTTAATGCCGTGTTTTTCACATCTTTGTGCTTTTTTCTTGGTGATTTTGCTGTTCAAATGGCCCCCTCCCCAGCACAGTGCTGACGTGCTGTCTGGTGTTCCTGAGGGCAGGAAGGCTGTGATGTGTCGTATGGAGAACCTGTGTGTTTCGTAAGCTTTGTTCAGGCCTGAGTTACAGTGCTCTGACCATGAGTCCAGTGTTAGTGAATCAACAATATATATTAAATAAGGTGTTTTTAAACAGGAACGCACATAAAACAAGGTTATATACGGATCAGTTAATGATAACGTTGTAACCAAAGGCTCACGGGAAGCTAACCCTCCATTTCCCCTTGAGAGCAGTGGTTCAGTATCTGCTCATTCAGTGCTCATGGTGACTACAGACCGTGACTACTGCGAACATTGAGAATATGTGCGTTTCATGAGTATAAACTAGGAGTCGTGGTGCCGGGTCATGTGATCGACATATTTTTAACATTAGTACATCTGTCAAAGAGATTTCAGAGACACTGTGTTCATGTACAGTTCCATCAGCAGTATAGGAGAGGACTAATCATTCTTTACCTTCTCTGACACTTGGTATTGTCAGGCTTTTAGATTTTAGCCATCTTGATGATGTGCAGTACATCACACTGTAGTTTAATGTGGATTTTCCTGTTGGTTGATGGCATGGTGCATCTTTTCATAAGGTATTTATTGACCATTTAGATGCCCTCTTTTGTGAAGTGTCTGTTCAGGTCTTTGCCCTTTAAAAAATTGGGTTGTCTGTCTCTTTCTTATTGTTCTGTAGGATTCCTGTTTATATTCCAGAAGCAGTCCTTCGCTGGTTATATGTATTACAAATAGCTTCTCCCACTTTGTGGCTTACCATTTCATTTTCTCAGTGGTTTTTTTTTGATGAATATAAGTTCTTCATATTAATAGTCAAATTTATCATTTGTTTTCTTTATAGTTAGTACTTTTTATATCCTGTTGGAGAGATCTTTGTTTACTATAAAGTCATAAAGATATTATCCTACACAGGCATACCTCAGAGATATTGCAGGTTTGGTTCCAGACCATGGCAATAAAGCAAATATTGCAATAGGCAAGTCACATGAATATTTTGTTTTCTCAGTTTTTACACTATACTGTAGTCTATTAAGTGTGCAATAGCATTATGTCTAAAAAACAATGTATATACATACCTTCATTAAAAAATACTTTATTGCTAAAAATGCTAACCATCATCTGAGACTTCAGCGAGTTTGCTGAAACTCTTTTTGCTGGTGGAGGGCTTGAAATATTGCAAGAATTACTAAAATGGGACACAGAGACATGGAATAAGAAAGTGCTGTTAAAATAATGGTGCTGATAGACTTACTTGATGCAGGGTTGCCACAAACCTTCAAATTGCAAAGAGAAAAATTCACTATTTGTGAAGTGCAATAAAATGAAGCAAGATATGCCTGAATTATTTTCTAGAAGTTTTATTCCTTTATTTTTCACACTTTGATCTACAGTCCACCTGAAATTGATGTTTGCATGGTATGAGCCAGTAATCATGAATTTGATTCTTTTTCCTATAGTGATATCCAGCTGACGTAGTGCATATGTTTAGAAGACTGTCCTTTCCCCACTACACTTTATCACTAATGCTTTCATGACATATCTCCATCTTTTTGTCTGCAGCCTGTTTGTATCCTTATATTTATGTATGTCTCTTGTAAGCAACATGTAATTAGATTTTGAATTTTTTATCCTAGTCTAAAATCTTTGACTTTTAAATACAGTATTTATCTATTTATATTTAATGTAATTCCTAATATATTAGGGAAGAAATAGTTCTATTTTGCCATTTTCCCTATCTGTACCACATTCATTCCTGTCTTCTTTATTGCTTTCACTAAACCAATACTTAAGTATTTTTTAATTTAAAAACATTTCTCCCAAGCTTGTTAGTTATACATTCTTTTAATTTCTCTGTTTTATGACTACCATAGGGGGTTCAATATGAATCCATGACTTTTTTTGGGGGGGGAGTACACAGGCCTCTCACTGTTGTGGCCCCTCCCGTTGCGGAGCACAGGCTCCAGACGCGCAGGCTCAGCGGCCATGGCTCACGGGCCCAGCCGCTCCACGGCATGTGGGATCTTCCCGGACCGGGGCACGAACCCGTATCCCCTGCATCAGCAGGCGGACTCTCAACCACTGCGCCACCAGGGAAGCCTGAATCCATGACTTTTTAAAGTTTAATACAAATGAGCACTTTACTACTTTCTGGACAACACAAGGAACTGAAACTATTTTAATTCTTTTCACTCCCTCCTTCTCTTTGTGCTGGCTATCATGTATTTTAATTCTTCATATATTTTAGATCACAAAAGAAATTATTATTACTGTTTTTTATATCAACAGCCACTTAAATTTACCCACACATTTACTCTTCCCATTGTTTTTCATTCCTTTATGCATGTCCTCGCTTCCAGCTGGGATCATTTCCTTTATTATGGATATACTGCCAAGGAATTCTTTCAGTTTTATTTATTTGAAGATATCTTTCTTTTACTTTTATTTTTGAAGGAAATTAAAAATAATTGTGTAATTTATAGATTGTTAGGTTTTTTCCCACGATTTTTAAGATGTTGCTTTATTACCTCCTGGCATCCACCGTTTCTGTCACCGATATACTTCCTTGAAGTGAATGTCTTTTTTTCCCACTGGCTGTTTTCAAGAGTTGCGATCTGTCTTTGTTGTCCAGCAGTTTCACTAAGATGAACCTAGGTGTGTTTTTTAGTTTGATTTTCCCTGCTTTGAGATTGTAGTGCTACCCGAATGTGTAATTTGATGTCTCTTGTCAATTATTTGAAAATTCTCAACACTAGCTCTTTTAATATTGCTTCTGTCTCATTCTTTCTTTTTTACTTCTGGCTTCATCCTTTATAGATACAGGCTTTAAAATAATGATGATTCATATGTTGAGGAAGATAGAGGACATGATAGATAATTTCAGCAGAGAACTGAAATATATTTTAAAAATCAAATAGAAATTATAGAACTGAAAAATATATCAACTAAAATTTAGAACACAGAGATAAATTGAATAGCAGATCAGACACAGTAGAAGGAAGGATTATTAAATGGAAGATAGGTGTATAGAAAATATCCAGCCTGAAGCTGAATGAATGGATGAAAAATACATACTTTTATTTAAAATTTCAGGTTTTTGGCTTTCCATGAAAGTCAGAATTGTTTGTGAACATTGAGTCTACATTCCTCATAGCTTTAGTTGCCCTGAGCTGAGGAAGGACTCTCTGTGCAGGGATATGTCCTTTCTACTAGCAAGAGTTCACTTCTCTCTATTGCTTTCTGCCACTGAGGCTGAATATCAGTTGTTATGGTTTATATTATCCCTCCACTGCTTCACTCATTTGTGTTACCTGGGTGAGTTTAGTAAGGGAAAATGGTGGAGGAGGGACAATCTAGGCAGGTGAACTAGCACATGGAAAAGTACTTACCCTGGGGGAGTTGGGCAGGTCTGGGGACTCAAATTAAGGCAGCAGGACTAGAGCACAGAGATGAATGGGGATGTTGTATTGGGCCACTGAGTCTGGAAAAATATTTAGGATCTTGTATAGCCTTACAGACCAAGTAGCTAAGAACGACTATACTTATTTCACGGTAAACAGATTTAGCCCCTCTGAATCTTCTGGTTGAAATAATCCATCGCTATGTAAACTTAACTTGTTAACTCTAACTTTTAGCCAGGTAGACAAGCTATTGGTTTGGTATGATGAAACATCACTGAATTAATTTTTATGCCTTTGTTTCTTCTCTGCCTTAGCTGCAAGTGTCCACTGCTTGGAAAAGTGTGGGAAGCTGACTTGGAAGCTTGTCGGTTGCTTATCCAGAGCCTGCAGCTCCAGGAGGCCAGGGGCAGCCTGTTGGCAGAAGATGAGAGACAGATGGATGACTTAGGGGGAAGTGCTTGTGTAACAGCTCTGGCCTTCCCCCCGAGGCCCCACTCTGAAGATGAGAGGAAGACCCCTTTGCAAGCATTTGAAGAGTGGAAGGTGCACCTGACCCCTTCTCCTCCCTGTGCTGGCAGCGAACAGAAAGAGGTCTGTCCATCCTCATAGCCTCAATAGGGGCCTTACTCTGAGGGATGATTTGGGACCACACTTCAAGTGAGAGCAGTAAATACTGGGTGGGCTTCCCACTGAACCACCCAGACTCTTTAAAGATTTAACAACTCCTGAATATGATTACAAAATGATGTAGAATTTTTATAGAAGTTGCTTAAAATATAGGAGAATGGAAAGAATTAGTTCTATTTTTATTCTAATTTCATGGCTATAGTTAGAATATACAATCTAATATATAATTACTATATATATGGCCCACACTATGTATGTCATATATAAGATATAGCTACTGTATGTCCTATATATTATATATGTCATATATGATATTTAATTTTGTATTTAGAATCCATATCTTACAATATCGATTCATTAGAATCAAACAAATATATGTATATATTCCAGTAACTGTTTTTGCCAAAGCAAGATCATAATGAATGTTAGAATTTGCTCTTTTCATTTAAAACAACCTAATACTTGGCCTGTGATATATGCATTAAAAATTAAAGTGTAGATTTATTCAGCATTTTACCCCAAGGCTGACCTAGATCAACAGAGAAGAGTTCCCCACCCCTCCTCTCCCTGGTTCATCTCTCCTCTCTCCCCTCCCCTCTCCCACTTTCCCCTCTAACCCTAATAAGATTCTTTCATGAAAGGGCTCCAGGAATTTTTTTCCAGTTTTAATGCTATGATAGGAGGTTTTAGAGCGCTTTTCTGGCCAGATTCCTGGGTGTTCTGAATATTAAAAGAAAGTAAAACCTTGGTGGAACTGGAGGAACGTGTCATTTCACGTTCACATCTCACATTTGCCATTAGTTGTGCCCCCTCCCTGGGTCTCTGCCACGACTCACCAGGGAACGCACCCCATTTGGGTGCCTCCCCACCGTCCTGTGTGCAGGACCATGGTCTTTACAGAGCACACACTCGCTGACAATGTGTGCCTACAGTCACCGTCTTCTGGACTGCTGGGAAAATTGATACTTGATCGTATATTTGAATTGAACAACCTGATGAGAAAGCAGGCGGTTGTCACTCTCTGGAATCCTGCTGCCCTCATAAAATTAGGCTCTACACTGAGCTGTCAATGATCTCAACTCCTTTGTTAGCTGAGGCCCTTCAGGTGGAATCCTCTACAAAGCCTGGTTGCCCGAGCTCATGCTTACAGTTGTTGAAAACTTGTGGCCAGTTGCAGTTGGCCAGCTTCAAAGAATATTCTGGTGCGAGGGACACACTGCCTGAGTGAGTGGAAGGGAGCCCTGGGTGGAAGAAACTGCAGACCCTGGGGCTGAGTCTTTGAAGGTAGGGCTGGCTCTCCAAAGGGGGCTCCCGGGAGCTCAGTGCCAGGACAGGAGCCAAGCCAGGTACATGGTGGGGTTTGCTGGGGCAGTGAACACCTCTGGAGGTCATGCCTGTTTCAGCAGAGCGGACCTTGTAGGCGGAGTCTCCTCCCTCCCTCTCTCCCTCCCTCCCTCCCTCCTTCCCTCCTTCCCTTCCTCCCTCCTTCCCTTCCTCCCTCCTTCCCTCCCTCCCTCCCTCTCTCCCTCCCTCCCTCCCTCTCTCCCTCCCTCCCTCCCTCCCTCCTTCTCTCCCTCCCTCCCTCTCTCCCTCTCTCCCTCCCTCTCTCACTCCCTCCCTCCCTCCTCCTTCCTTCCTTCTTTCTTTCCCTCCCTCCCTCCCTCCCTCCCTCCCTTCCTTCCTTTCTTCCTTCCCTCCTTCCCTCATCGCTGTGCCCATGTGTCCCTCCAGGCTCTCTGGGGGATGACTCTCCTAAGTATAGGAGGATTATTCCTCCTCTATAAGATTGTAAGCACCTGCCCATCTGGCTATAGGAAAACAGCTTGTTTGCTTAAAAGTAGGAAAATCAGAGTCAAGGATGAATGGCGTAGAGCTTTATCACAGAATGATTCTTCAAGTTTCTGTGGGAAGGAGGTGCGGGCTGTGACTGAGAGAGCAGAAGAGCACAGTGGCTGCCTCTTCAAGCTCCAGGACTGAGCCCCCAGCTCTGCTCCACCAGCTGAAGCGCTGAGGATGTTCTGTAGTTTTGGTGGTGGGAGAGAGATGAGGGGACTTGAAAGCTCCTGCCAGCTCAGTGCCATCTCCCATCCTGTGTCTTTCCCGTCCCATGTGCTGTCCCTGCATTGCTTTTCTGGGTTTATATTCACAGAGGGAGGCGGGCATCTTCTGAACTCGGGAGTGGCAGGAATGTTAAGATGGTAGGTATTTTCTGGAAAGGGCAAAATGGTGGAAACAGAAAACAGATCAGTTGTTGCCAGGAATTGGGATTGGGGGGAAGGGACCGATCACAAAGGGCTGCATGAAGGAACTGGGGTGGGGGGCAGTGTGTGACAACACTGTTCTGTATCTTGAATGTGGCAATGGCTGCATAACTGTGTGCGTATGTCTAAATTTGTAACTTTACACCCAAAACTCTACTGCATGTAATGTTACAAAAGTGACTATAATTTTAAAAAATAACATCTCCCTATTTAAAAGTGAGGCTACAGATGTTGGAATTGGCTGCCCTTGTCTTAGGGCTATAGGAAGACGGTACAGCAGAATGAGCAGAGCTGAGGCTGCCGGGCTGTGTACAAGCGCATTCCCTTATCTGCTAAAAAAAACAAACAAAACAAAAAATGAGGATAATGAAAACTATCTCATGAGGCGGCTGTGAAGATTTAAATAAAATAGCATCTAAAGGGATATGAACGCATATAGGTAGAGTCTAGAAAAATGGTACAGATGAGCTTACTTGCAGGGCAGGAATAGAGACACAGACGTTGAGAACAGACATGTGGACACAGCGGGGAAGGGGAGGGTGGGACGAATTGGGAGATTGAGATTGACATAAATACACTACCATGTGTAAAACAGATAGCTAGTGGGAACCTGCTGTATAGCTCGGGGAGTTCAGCTCGGTGCTCTGTGATGACCTAGATGGTGGGCGTGGGGCGGGAGGGAGGGAGGTCCAAGAGGGAGGGGATATATGTATCGGTACAGCTGATTCGCTTCATTGTACAGCAGAAACTAACACAACATTGTAAAGCAACTATATCCCAATTTGAAAAAAAAGTGAGCGATACGTACATAGTAGAGGCTTAAATAGTGTTTTGTGTGTGTGTTTATCACTCTTTCCGGCAGTCACAAGACTCTCTAAGACCTTTTAAAAATAATATACCTTGCTTCCTTTATTAAGAAGCAGAGCTGAGCAATGAATCAGTGGAAGAGATTCAAGAAAAGAAAGGCTTAATAAAGGAAAAGTCTTGTTTGTATTTGGATGGCGGATCTCAGGCTACTGAAGGCGCAAACTGTAACCAAGGGTCTCATTCGGAAGGTGTTTTTGTTTCCCTGCCTCGGTTTCTAGGGAGTCATTGAAGGCTGGGTCCTTGTGTATTTATCCCGTGGCTACAGTGTCTGTTTGCTTTGCAGCTGTGAGCTGGTTTGGCTGTGGAACTCCCTGCTGGGTCTGGCCACCCTGCCCGGGTTTCTCTACTGAAGCATATGATGCCCCGAAGGCAGTCAATTTCTTTTTAACCCGAATCTTCCATGAAAAATTGCTGACTTCTTAGGAAGGTCCACAGGGAGATGGATTTTCAAAGCCTCCCCTGTGCGCGTCTGCCCCACGTGGGCGCGTGCATTTTGATTGCGCTGGTTATAACAAGTGCTTTGTCATTAATGAAAGATTTTGCTGTGTTTAGGGTCCCACCGGGCTTCTCAGCACCATTTTCCCCATTTTACAGCTGGGCCCATTAAGGCATAGTAATTTGCTGTGAGCTTTGTTACCGAGGAAGTCAGCCACAGGGCGAAGGGCCAGTTTTCTCTTGCGCTTCCCCAATGGTGAGAGCCCTCTTCTTTTTCAGTTTCATTACAGCTCTCCTGCAAGCCTTTTCTCGGACCCTGGAAACGATCAGGTGCCCTTGCCTCTGCTTTATAGACATTACAGAAATTGCATGGGGGCCAGACAGGAGCTGGGGAAATCAGTGAGCTAGCTTCCTCTGCTCTGAAGTTGCTCTTTTGTACTCGCTGTACTGGCCATTATACCTGCGTAATTGTCTCTTTCCTGTCTGTAGCCTGCGCTGCTGGGGTGCTTTCTGTTTTTACTACAGAGTGGGCTCCCCTCCCGCAGAGTTCCCCCGGACAGCGTCACCCTCCCAGCCTCCAGCTGCTTCCTTTCCCAGCCAGTAGCTGCCACCAAAGAGGCTCAAAGAGGCCAAAAAAAGATCCAGCAGCTTTGAGCCATCTCATGCAGGATTTGAGTAGCCAGGGTTAAGATGTCTGCGGTGAAAGGAATTAGCGATAAGACACAGGGTAGCTTTATGTTTTTCATTTTTATTTTTTTATGGAAGTCTAGTTGATTTCCAGTTTTATTTATTAGATGGGTCTCCAGAAATGATTGTTGATGTCTCCCAATTCCTTTTTACTCCATTTCACAAGAAAAGAAAGCTGGAAAAATGGATCTGGGGTGAAGATGTGTGTCCTCACCATCTTAAACTGGTTTCTAATTCTAGAAACACCTGAAGTGGTCAAAGGGCTTCATCTTTGGTCCTGACAGATGCAGACCTGATTCTCTCTCTTTCCTCTCACTTCCCGGCTCCCTTGAGCTCTCAGAGGGGCAGCAGCCTCCCCAGCGAAGCGGGGTTGAAAGAGCAGGTCCTGAACTACATGTCTTGATCGTTCTTACACCTTGGAACTTATGAGACAACCCCCGGGGGTGGGGAGGACTGCTCACTCGCTCATCAGCTGCTTTTACTCTTTTTGTCTCTGGGGAGAAAGCAAAAAGCTTGGGTGTGAAGAGAAATTCCACCTTCTCTACAATTTAGTATTTCGTGTTGCAAACCCATCCTCCTTAGCCCAAGAGTAGAGCAGTAGAAGCAATCAGGCTGCCATCAGGATTGGTAATTGGTTGATTAATGAAAAAGCCAGAGAATCATAAAAAATGATACATGTGCATTTTAAACTCTTTTTTTTTTTAAGTTTGCTATAAGACCAAGGCTTTTTGTTTGTATAGGTCTTCCTGAATGGCTTTTCCCGTGGCCATTCTTGCAGAACCCTCACCAATAATGCACCATCTACAACTACCAGTTTGCATTTCTTTAAAGAGGACTGGAAATTTCAAGAGCACTTGCAAAACAGTCCTCTGTTTCCCCCTCTCTCTCCCTCTCTTAAATATTGTTGAGTTTTCCCAAGGTTTTCAACTTGGTTTATATAGAGACTAGAACTCCCCTTCTTTTCCCACTAACATTTCATTGCTTTACATAGTATTTATTTTAATTATGTAATTAATTTAAGTGCAACTGGGCATCAGTAGGTTTAGAAACAGCTCCACCAATAGGATCGGAAGTTGGCAGGCTCACAGGCTACGTCCCGGCCCTGGCCTTGGCCCCTGCCTTTGATGGGGGGGGGGGGGGGGCGGAGGAGCAGAGCCCAGGACACCTGGCAGGTGGGAAGAAGAGGCTTCTGGGCCTTCAGTTAACTGGTTCATGCCGGTTCTCTCAGTTAATTAATGTTAGCTTGCCAGCCTTCTGCCCAAGGAGACTAAATGGGTGCCTCGGATCCGCTGCTTTCCCTGCTTTTGGAAAATTACGAAACCACTTTCATTGCTCCAGGGCCTAACTGTGACTTCTTCCACTAATTAAAAATAGTTCTGTGCTTCTGAAGAAGACAGCCTCGGGGCCCTCGGAGCCTCCTTCACCTTGGAAATTCCTTGTCACTCATTGATGAACACTGAGGGGTGGATAGAGGCTGGTCACCGGCTGGCTGGTGAGGATTGAGTTATGGTACTTACAGCACAGGCGGCTGGTCTAACGAATATGCAGTGTTTTCCTTTGAGTAGCTGAGAGATGTTTAATCCAGGCTTTTCTGGAAAGTGAACTAACAGTCTGTTAAAAGCAGTCATTCTAGTCATCTCATAGTTGCATAGTTCACAAAAAGCATTTAGAAATTCAAAAAAATTTTAATCTAAGATGAACACAGATGAAAGTTGGTATTTGATTCTGTCCTCCTTGTAGTTCAGTATTTCTGAGCAACAGGCCGTTGGCAGGGCACATCCCCTGAAATGCAGTGCCCCCAAAGGTGTTCTGTCTTCATTTCCTCATACAAAAAGGTCTTAGGGTTTGATGTCACTATCCCCAGAATCCGAACCCTTGTGTTAAATAGAGACTATTTAGGTATTTGCTAATGCTATGAATCTCATTTACAAATAGATTTTTCCTCCGAAGATTCTAACAGAGTTTGGCCTTACACAACATTAGTGTAAAACGGAAGCAGACCAAATTCTCTCACGTGATCATGGAATAGGAAATACAGCTTTCTGAAGCTCGCCCTTCACGTGAACTAGAAACCACAGGCCGATGAGCATACATGAATTATCAGGCCATTTCTTCTTTCATCCATATCCTTGGTTCTGTTAATGCTTCAGAACTTTTCTTTGTAATAAGCGTGCAGATACTTGAAGACAATTCATTGCTCGTTCTGATCTAAAGACATCTAAATATTTCAGATGCTTTCCTTACCACTGACAACATCTGGATGCCTTTAAAAAAAATACCCACTTACTGAGGGTGTAACCATATAATTTGAATAGTTGGATGAATACTTGTATTATATGGAGTAGTAATGATGTACCGTTAGTGTCTTATTGGCATTAAATTATGACTGCAGAACTCAGCATTTATGTGAAAACACACATACTTACAAAAGCTATTTCAAATAGATGTGAAAGATATTCTTTGTGGTATTGGACAGGAGTTTGAGGTAAATATTCTTTATGTGGGCAATTAAAAAAAGGGAAAACCATATAACATTTCTGGAATGTATTTGCCAAGCAAATATTTTGGAAAACAGCCCAGAGAAACATATTTAAGGCTATGATTTTAATACCGAGCTAAGGAAATGCTTCAATGCATCAGCTAAGCTCACGGATGGTGGTAACCACATCTGGTTTACCTCAAGCTATAGGAGAGGGAATGAACCTTAACCACAGAACAAACATCTCGAGGCTCAAGCCGCGTCTTTGGTGGGTAAGGACGTATGTGCGCATGCAGGGATTTTAATTGACTTTTAAACTTAAGTATTTCTGTGGCTCAGCAGTCTGTAAATGCAGACTGCTCTGTCACCTGTCCTTTCTTTATGACGTAGCCTGTGAATTTCATTGCAGGAATTAGACATTTTTAGGGATAGGCAACTATTGCTGATTCCTTATTACACGACCAAGGAAAATAAGGATCCGAGCAGGGTAGTTGGACACAGAGTGGGATGTCCAAGGTGGGGACCTTCCCTTACACCACAGGTCCTGGCAAGCATGGGAACTATTGACAAGTTCTTTTTTTTCTTTTTTTTTTAAATTGAAGAATAGGTGATTTACAATGTTTCAGGTATACAACACAGTGATTCAGTTATATATATATATATTTTTTCAGATTCTTTTCCATTATAGGTTATTATAAGATATTGAGTAGAGTTCCCTGTGCTATACAGTAGGTCCTTGTTGTTTATCTATTTTATTTTATTTTATTTATTTTTTAACATCTTTATTGGGGTATAATTGCTTTACAATGGTGTGTTAGTTTCTGCTTTATAACAAAGAGAATCAGTTATACATATACGTATGTTCCCGTACCTCTTCCCTCTTGCGTCTCCCTCCCTCCCACCCTCCCTATCCCACCCCTCCAGGCGGTCACAAAGCACCGAGCTGATCTCCCTGTGCTATGCGGCTGCTTCCCACTAGCTATCTACCTTATGTTTGGTAGTGTATATATGTCCATGCCTCTCTCTCGCTTTATATAGTAGTGTATATATGTTAATCCCAAACTCATAATTTATCCGTCCTCCCCTCCTTCCCCTTTGATAACTATAAGTTTTTTCTCTATGTCTGTGAGTCTGTTTCTGTCTTGTAAATAAGTTCATTTGTATCATTTTTTTAGATTCCACATATAAGTGATATCACATGGTATTTGTCTTTCTCTATCTGACTTTACTTAGTGTGACAGTCTCTAGGTCCATCCATGTTGCTGCAAATGGCCTTATTTCATTCTTTTTCATGGCTGAGTAATACTCCATTGTATGTATGTACCACATCTTGTTTATCCATTCGTCTGTACTGACGGGTTCCTTGAGCACAGCACCCAGCACAGTGCATTTCCCACATGATATATAGACCTGAAGGGTACTTGTTGATTTCCTCAGATTAATTTTTAAATCATAGCAAGACTTCTTACTTCAGTTATCAGGCTTTTCTCATTCTACTACTTGATGTCATTCCAGACATCGTACTGCCTCTGCCTTTAGAACTACTTTTGACAACATTTTAAAACACGAGCCACTTCAGTGTTCTTGATGCAATGACTTAACCCAAGGTGGAGGCAGTCTGCTCAAATGTGTGGCAGGTCACCGCTGACGAATAACATTTCTGAAAGTGTTGCTTTGTTAGCTGTGGTAGCCTTTCATAAGTAAAGTTGGTAGCTACAGCAGTACCTGCCTGACTAGCAGTTTAACCCAAACAGTTTCTATTCCAAATACATTTTCTATTCGGGAAAAAAAAATTATATATATATATATATAATTTCCTTATCACTCTGGATGTAACTAGGTGAGATGTTTTCACCAGATACTCGTTCTTATCAAAACAATTATTATTATAATATAATATATTCCCTACCCTTGGTAGGGAGCTTCAATATGTCCTCCAGTTTTAAAACTTTCAATGTTGATATTTTCCAAATTTCATAAGCAAGGGCCTAGTCTTGTTTATGGGAAAATCACTAAGTAAAAAACTCCTTGCTGAGCCTGGCCCCAGAGTCTGTGACTGTGGTTTTCACCAGTGTGTGCAGGCATCTGCTCAGGGTAGCAACTGAATGCATTTTTGGATCTGAGTATAGACTTTTCTAGATAAATGTTTTTAGAAAGTCATTTTAATGAGAAAATCCTGCCCAACAAAGGAAATTCTATTTTCTCTTTTAAATCACGCTTCCCGAGTTTGGTGAGCAGGACAGAAATTTGACATCAGGTCTAATTCAACACAGCTGAAAATTTCTGCCCAAACGCTCAAAAGTCTACGGGTTCTGAACATGAGGTGAGTTAAGCAAATTCTCTTTGAAATATTGTCTGACCGAGTTAGGGCTACCAAATCAGACATGTGTGAAGGGACGGTATGGAAGATTTAGGGCTCTTCCTGAGGCCGATAAAAGGCGTGTTTGTGCGGAAGGGCTGGGGCAGGCGCCTGGGACCTGCCGGCTGCCCTAGAGGCAAGGAATTATCCCAGGCGAGGCTGCTCTTGGCTGCCTCCAGAGAAAGGAGCTGTTCAGAGAGGTCTTACTGTCTCTGCCAGGCTCTTCACACTTGGTGAGAGGCGGCCTTGGCTAAGGCAGGCTGAGAAACAGCATCGCTTCCTCGAGACGTGGCGAAAAAGAATTCTCCGTTCCTTGCTTTGACAAATGTGTCCTGAGCATCTTTTGAGAACCAGGCAGGTGGCACTGGAGCTCCAGGGAGGAGAAGAGACATCTTCAGGCGCCGTTTGCTTCTCTGATTTCTTTCTGTCATCACTTTGTAGCCCCCTCATTCCCACCCTGGGCCAGCCCAACACAGATCCCTTTCTGTGTTTCCCCCCACAAGTCAGATCCAGAAGAAAGAGCTGGCTAGATGTGGGGAGACCTGCATCTTGGACCCCAACCCACCACTGTCCCCTTGTGTGACCTTCAGCAAGTCACAGGACTCTTGGAGACGCCTTCAATGTGTGTATAAGGGGGAACTCAACTAGATGGGGCTGAGGTTCCTAGCCCCCCGCCAGCTCCAATTCCCTCTGCTTCTAGGTGTGAAGGTGTTTAGGGGTGGGCTCGTGACATTCTTAGCAGCCCTGACTGAGGTGGCCCTTTGTAAATGCTGGCATTTGATGTCCTGGGAAACAGGTGGGAGCGAAAATGAGGGGCTCCACTTTCTTGCAGTTACATCCCAAGCTGGGGCCTCCAGAGCAGTGCACCTGACTTACAGGTCACTATTTTGGCTTAAAGAGAAATGCCACTGTTTCTGAAGATCTATTGAAGGACAAGTTTTTTGAAAAGAAGTTTCCTTTCTGTTAAACAAGCAAACAAAAGCCCTTCAATAGCTCCTATTTCCCTTTTTATTTTTAACTTTCCACTCTGGCTTAGACAAATAATATGGATAAAATGAGAGACTGGGGTGGAATTGACAGTAAAGCCCCTGCTTTCCTGCCAGGGGGTTCTCTGCAGAGTGAGCCTAAAACCCACTGGCTTAAAAGGACACACTTGAGAAAAGTGTTCTCACAGCAAGAGAGAAACCAGTGGTAACAGGCTTTATGCTTCCTGAAGAGACCTGCCATCCCGTGTGACTGTAGCGCGCGCGCACACACACACACACACACACACACACACACACACACAGAGAGAGAGAGAGAGAGAGAGAGAGAGAGAGAGAGAGAGAGAGACTCATATTCCCAGGAGGATGCAATCATTTAAATAGGGCGGCGATTTCGTCCTTCATCCCAGGCAGTGAGTGTGCCCCCAAGGAGGGTGTGAGATCCCGAGACAGGAATTCACTCGTGTCTTACCCTTCTGCCTCTTGTGATGGAAGCATTTTGCTGTGCCGTGTCCACTAAAGAGTCATTTTCCCCAAAGCTAGAAGGAAGCAAGGTCCCCTTGGTTACATGGTAAGCAAATATGGTGTTCAGAATCTGCTCCTGCACATTCGACCAGGAGCCAGGGATCTGGGGACCAGTGACCAACAGCGCTGGCCACTCATTGAAATCTCTTTCTCGCACTTCTCGGCCTCATAGCCACAGTTCTCAGCTGGCTGCCCACCCTGAGACAAGTCAGAGCATTAGCACTTTAGTGAACTTCAAGATCCAGTTGGTCTAGGGACTGGTGAGGGAGTACTTCCTGCTCGCGTTTGCAAAGGTCCTGTCCATCCAGGCAGGCTCCTGTGTGGGGTATACCCATGCATCCTGCTGTTTTAGCTACTATGGCTGCATAACAAATCACCCCCAACTCAGTGACTTAAAAAAACATTTATTATAGGCATGAATCGGTGGGGAGGGCTGTCTGCCCCGTAATGTCTGAGTGTTCGCTGGATAGCTTGAAGGTGGAGCCTGGAATTGTCTGAAGGCTCAGTTCCTCCCGTACGTGGCTGTTGGCTGGGTCCTTAGTTGGGGCTCTCAACCAGATGCCTACACCTGGCCTGTCCAGGTGGCTTGGGCTTCCTTGGGCTTCCTCACAACATGGAGACTGGGTTCCAGGGCAAGTGATCTGAGAGACATATCAACTATTATGATCTAGCCTTGGAAGTCAGGCATGTCACCTCTACCGTGTTCTTTTCATCGGAGGATCCTTAAAGGCCCAGCCATGTTCAAGGGGGAGAAGTAATAAACTGTCTCTTGACAGCAGAGAGGAAAGGTTCTGAAGGCCATACTGCTGTGGCTGGACACACACTCCGTCATGCCTGGGCACAGCATGGAAATGACAATGAAGCTCTCCCTGGCCACTCCAGGGTAGGGTTCACAGGCAGGACCTCTACAACTTTGTCCGCCTGATGCTCGTGACTCTGGTCCAGTCCTGCCCTCTGTGGACAGATGGGATTTCTTTGGATGGAGTGGAATTTTTCATCAGATTGATAAAATATGTAAATCTGCCCTCTCATCGGCTGTCACTTCTCAGTTTAGGTCTTAAACTAATGTCATTCCCAAGATTCCCTGTGAGAGCATTATGGTAAAGCCATAAACCACTCAAATAATACTCACCCAGGTCACACTCGGTATCCTTTCAATACAGGATCAGGATCTGTCCGTAGTGGTTTGTGCAGGAACTTGATGGGGATTCTGTAACCTGGAGGAGCAGCCCTACGAGAGAATGCCAAGCAGATCTTCTGTTACTGTCAGAGAACCTTGATCTCGCGGAGTTTGTTTCCTTCCGCCTCTTTGCGCTTTTTAGTCTTTATTTTTTTGTTGAGGTAGAGTTGATTTACAGTGTTGTGTTAGTTTCAGGTATACAGCAAAATGATTCAGTTATATATAAAACATTTTCCATTATAGGTTATTATAAGATATTCAGCAGAGTTCCCTGTGCTCTACAGTAGGTCCTTGTTGGTTATCTGTTTTATGTAGAGTAGTTTGTATCTGTTAATTGCATACTCCTAATTTATCCCCCCTTCTCCTTTGGTAACCAGAGGTTTGTTTTCTATGTCTTGTGCTTTTTAATCTTCAAAATTGTTCTTTAAAAATATTCAGTTGTATTTCTTCCATACTTTTCCATTATGGCTTGAGTTAGTGTTCTTAGTAACTTTTTTCTTTATTATTTTTCAGAGATGTGGAAAATACAACAACGTATAGAAAAGAAAAGAAAAATGTGCTATAATGCTGCCCCTTCAAATAATTGTGAATATTTTAGTGCTTTGCCTGTTTGAGTATTTCCTCATCATTAAATATTCTTGTATTAAAATGGTTTTAATGGCTAAATACAAATTGAATATACCAGGACCTATTTTAACTGTCCCCTTTATCGTTGGACATTTATGTTATTTCCTCTTTCTTGTACTCAATGTAATTACTTTTGCATTACTAAAATAATAAATTATTATTTAACATATATGATAGACATTTTTCTATATTTATTTAAAATGATTAATAAAAATTATTTAAATTTAAATATATAAATTTTCTTTTCGATAGATTCCAGAAAGGGGAATATTGGATCATAGAGTATAAACAGTTAAAGTTTTGCTACATGGTCTTAAATTACTTTCCCGAATTCATACAATCACTATCAATTTGTACATAATTTTAAAAGGAAAATAGGTGGGGATTATGTGTTTGGAGGAAGATGTAAAGACATATTTTAAATGGATTTAATTCAGCTTAGATTTCTATTTGTTTTAGACTTAAGATCAGGATTGAATCATTTGATTCCATCGAAGAGTGTTTTACATTCCTCGGTTCCACGTTCTGTCTCGATGCTTTTTTGTCTCTTTTAAGTGTATTCTCAGTCATATATATTTTCCCACGAACACTGTATTTTTTTCCTTCGTGTATGACTTGTGGTTTCACTGCTGTCAATCATTTTTCTCCAGATGTTCTCTTTCTTCATGTCTCATTTAGTTCATGCGTGACTGTGGCGTTACTCATTGCCCATTGTCTTAACTTCCATGTAATTTGTCTACTCCATAATTCTGCATCTTTGAATGATAATGTTACTACTTTTAGGATCAGTAAAATATATATGTATATGTGATTTTTATGTATTTGCTGTTTTCTCATCATCACTGCTATGGTCAGTTCTGAACAAACCTTCAAGTATGCTTCACATGCCTTCTTGTGTAATTGTGTCCATTTGTCTGCAAAATCTTATGTTGTCACTAGAATTCTTTTGTACATACATTTTTTTGTAGCTTATTAGACTTCTTGAATATTTACGGTAGTTATGGGTAGTTCCAATCAGCGCTGTTTTCTTCTGATGTAGTTGACCATTTGGGATATAAACTTTAGGGCATTCTGGAGTTGGTATAGTGAATGTTAAATCACATATCTGGGTTAAATGGTTATTCTTGGACTCCAATTATAATATTATATAACTCACGGCCTCTAAGGACTTTTTAAATATCACCACACCTGGGGATTTTGTTGCTTTTGCTGGGCATTAATTGCAGTTTTTGTAGTAACTCTGCAGTTTAATCTGAATATCTATCTTAATTGTTTTTCCTATGCAAAATTCTTTTTAGTGTGCCTTCTAAGACTTTCACCATTAGATGGGAAAATATTACTTTTGCATTTGGTTACTTTTCAATTCTGAGCTCACTTTTTGCTGCATGTTTATTTATTATATTTTTATTGAGCTATAACTGACATCTAACACTGTGTAAGTTAAGGTGTACATCGTGTTGATTTGATACATTTATATATTGCAATTGATGACCACTGTAGCTTTAGCTAATACCTCTGTCACGACACATACTTATCATTTCTTTTTTGTGGTGAGAACATTAGGTTTGACATAAATACGCTACCATGTGGAAAATAGATAGCTAGTAGGAACCTGCTGTGTAGCACAGGGAGCTCAGCTTGGTGCTCTGTGATGACCTAGTTGGGTGGGATGGCGGGGGGGAAGGAGGTCCAAGAGGGAGGGGATGTGTGTATGCGTATGGCTGATTCACTTCACTGTGTGGCAGAAACTAACACAACACTGTAAAGAAAATATACTCCAATAAAAAAAAATCTAGTCTCTTAGCATTTTTTTTTTTTTTTTTTTTTTTGCGGTACGCGGGCCTCTCACTGTTGTGGCCTCTCCCGTTGCGGAGCACAGGCTCCGGACGCGCAGGCTCAGCGACCATGGCTCACGGGCCCAGCCGCTCCGCGGCATGCGGGATCTTCCCGGACCGGGGCACGAACCCGTGTCCCCTGCATCGGCAGGCGGACTCTCAACCACTGCGCCACCGGGGAAGCCCTCTTAGCATTTTTTAAGTATGTAATTCAGTATTGTTGACTATAATCACTCAGCTGTGCATTAGATCTCCAGAATTTATTCATCTTCTAACTGCAAGTTCATACTCTTAACATCCTTTCTCCAACTCCCCTACCCCCAGGCGCTGGTGACCACTGCTCTACTCTCTGTTTCCACAAGTTCAGTTTTTTTAGATTCCACATATAAGTGACATCATACAGTATTTGTCTTTCTCTGTCTGGCTTATCTCGCCAAGCACAGTGCTGCTTTTTTCCTTTACCTTTATTGTAAGATTCTCTCTTTTCTTTCCTTATTCTCTTGACATTGTTTATTCTTTTCTTTTAAAAATCCATGGCCCTCTAGATGCCAGGCATTACCCTGAGGCCCTGCCCACAGGGAGTTTACAATCACTTGTGAGAAACTGAGGCATGTCAGAATCTGTGCTACAGGTGGAAGCACTGTTTGGGGCCTTGGAGGAACCGCTGGGGTTCAGACACAGTTGGAGGAGGGGGCACAGGCAGGAAGACTCATGTGACGGAAGGCAGTGGGGTCCGTTCCAGGTGGCACAGGTTTGGTGGTACATAAGAGAACAGAGGGCACGGAATGAAGTGTGGGCCTAGCGCCAGGTTGTAGGAGGGCAGGGTTCCGACTCTGCTCTGCGGTGGCTTTTCTAAATTGAAATATAGTTACTTTACAATGTTGTGTTAGTTTCAGGTGTGCAGCAAAGTGATTCAGATATATATAGATATAGATATAGATATACACACACACATATATATATTCTTTTTCAGATTATTTTCCATTATAGGTTATTATAAGACATTGAATATAGTTCCCTGTGCTATACAGTAGGTCCTTGTTGTGTATCTATTTTATACATAGTAGTGTGTGTATGTTAATCGCACACTCCTAATTTATCTCCCCCTCCCTTTCCCCTTTGGTAACCATGTTTGTTTTCTATGTCTGTGAGTCTGTTTCTGTTTCATAGATAAGTTCGTGTCATATTTTAGATTCCACATATAAGTGATATCTTGTGATATTTATCTTTCTCTGTCTGACTTACTTCACTTCGTGTGATCATCTCTAGGTCCATCCATGTAGCTGCAAACGGCATTATTTCATTCTTTTTTATGGCTGAGTAAGGTTCTATTGTATATATGTACCACATCTTCTTTATCCATTCCTCTGTGGATGGACACTTAGGTTGCTCCCATGTCTTGGCTATTGTGAATGGTGCTGCTGTGAACATAGGGGTGTGTGTTTCTTTTCGAATTAAGAGTTTTCTCCAGATATGTACCCAGGAGTGGGATTGCTGGATCATACAGTAACTCTATTTTTAGTTTTTAAAGGAACCTCTATACTGTTCTCCATGTGGTGGTTTTGTACAGGAAAGTGACATAAAGAAGGCTCTCTGCTGGTTCATGTGTAGAATACAAGTACGAAGGGGAAACACTTGAGAAGGAGGGAGCTCCCAGACTTGGCTACTCATTCACGGAACAAATGAATGCCATGTGCCTACCATGTGTCTGACACTGTGCCAGGAGCTCTGGACCCAGCAGCTAGCAAGACATCATTGCCTGGGCTCTTACGGGGCTTGACATTCATTCTTCCTGCTTTTATGGGGCTTACGCTCTGGTGAGGGAGAGGGAAAATCAATACCTACGCTGGCAGTGGCAGCAGCTGTACATATAACACACGCCTCGTGGCATATAAAGTCTCCTCAATATTCTAGCTTTCAGGGACTGTGACAGCATGCGAACAACGTTCAGTGTCCTATTAGATTCCTGTACCCCTAGAGGAGCATCTCTTTGTTCTCACAGGTCAGCTCAGTTGCTCTCGTGACTTGCCCAGTCCCTCTTTGGTTAGCATTCCTATTTTAGTGTGAGTTTGCCCGTGGATGCGGCTTGAAGACCCAGGCTTCCCCTTTGATAAATCCACTTTAGGGGTTGATGTACTGGAAATAGGTCTTTGAAATGACCGGATGAGGGAGGTCAGCTGTGGAGCTATGTAGACCCAGCTTATCATTCGGTAAAAACCTGAAATTGTCATTCTCAAGAACGACCTCCAGGGGAGACAGAGGTTCCGGCATGATTCTAATGGGGTGCAGGAGCTGGTGCAGCTCTGTAGGGGAGTCTTCCCTTTGTGGACCATTGGATAAATCACAGATGTGTTCACAGCCCTGAAAAACTCTGTAGTTTATGAGTGATCTTTTTCTTTTTCTCTGGCCAGGAATCTTACGTCCTTTCGGCAGAACTTGGAGAAAAATGTGAAGCCATTGGCAAGAAATTATTATACTTAGAAGATCAACTTCACACTGCGATCCACAGTCACGATGAAGATCTCATTCATATCCTTTTTTTTTCCTGCAGGTTAAGCACCTGTTAGGTTATTTTGTAAAAGAAAGTCTTAAAAAATTATACCGTTTCCCCATGCCTCAGCAGATGCAAACAAATAGATACTCCTGGTATTTCGAGTTCAACACACCTCAGATCCCTGAGATTATTCAGTATGCGATGTTTCTCTCTAGTTTTTGGTAAGTCAGCATTTTTGATTATTAAACCTGACGGCTAAAAAGTAGCAGTGCAGTTCAGACAAGCACACGACGAGGCCAAAGAAAAATGGAGTTTCAGGGGCTGTGAAGCTGGGTTTGTGGGGCTCAGATGGTTATGGGTCTGCCTGCCTCAGTGTTCCAGGGGCCTTCTGAATACCGAGAAACCCAAATCCATCTTTGGTTTTCTTTTCCATACAATTCTGCCGTATAACGGGCAGGAGAGTGTCACAAGTAACAGGACTTTGGATCACTCCTTTGTACAAGATTCAGTGCATTTCCTGTCACATCTGCAAATAACCTTTATCAAAACCAGTTGCCAGTGACCGAGATGCACAAGAATCTCCTGGCTTAGGTGTGCAAGCCGGTGGAGCACTGAATCACATGTAGATATGTGCGTGCGTTCCGTGTGTCCCTGCCTAGTTCTTTCGAGGGTAGATGGGTGGGTGCAAGACGTATGAAGGCATATACAGCCCCATTCTGTATCTTTTCGGTTACTTAATCGTAAGCTGACACTCCTCTAGATGAAAGTACTTCTCTATTCATTCATCATTTCTGTTCAGTAGTGTGACTTTTATTAGATGTATTTGTGAGAAGTGTAGCTATTTTGGACTTTGCTTCTCGTCGCTGTCTTACTCTTCAGAATCCTCGTTCTTACCATGCTTTATCGGGAGTCTGTGTGTGTGTGTGAATGTATGTGTACGTTTAAGGAGCTTTGGATGGTCAAGGATTAATCTTAATCACAAGTATTCAGATGCACGGTTTAATGACAGATTCAATGTTGCGTTTCCTTCCTCCTTACAAACTTCAATCTTTTGCCTTGCTTGTTAAACTTAGCAGGAGATTTTTTCAACTTAATCCGTGATTATTTTCACATGGCTCAAGGTGGATTTTTTAAAGCAGACGTTCTGTTTTTGGTAACTCCCTGCCCCTTACAAACTGATGTTTAAGCGCTTATTAAAAAGTTGGCCAAAGAAACAGTAGAAGCATTTCTGTTCTGCACTTTTGTTTATTCCACGTTCATGGATCACGCAGAATTGAGCAGTCGTAAGGTGGCACGGCCTCCAGCAGATGGGCAGGTAACCGGCTGTGAGGACCTGGGAGCAAAGCCCTGCAGACGGCCAGTGCACACAGAGCGGTTCCTGGCTGCAGTCTAGCAGGTGGGCTTGTTCCTCAGTGGGAAATCCCTCCAGCTTGTGGTGGGCTCAGGTAGCAGTTCTGAGAGCTGCAGTCAGGGTCTGTGTTAGTCTCTTGTTTAGAAATTTTCCAGAAGGTTAGTTTGATTCTAGGGAATGGGGTTTTCTCCTGAACAGGGTTGGGTGGTAGGGAAGAGGCTGAGAAGAGACAGAGCTGTGTATAAATAAGGTACTTTTAGCACAGGGTGCTCAGCTCGGTGCTTTGTGACCACCTAGAGGGGTGGGATACGGAGGGAGGGAGACGCAAGAGGGAAGAGATATGGGGATATATGTATATGTATAAATGATTCACTTTGTTATAAAGCAGAAACTAACACACCATTGTAAAGCAATTATACTCCAATAAAGATGTTTAAAAAAAATGCTTTTAGTTTTCCCACAGCCAGTCCAAGCCAGATTCAGGAGCGGTGGGAATCACAGAGAGTGGATAAAGCCTCTTGCAGCATCTGTAAAGTCAGATAATAACATGTACTTCTAGGTTTTCATTTGGGCTAAATGAGGTTATATGCAGAAAATATGTTTAATATAGTTCTTACACATGGTAAAGTGTTTGGTTTTAGGTAGAAAACCATTCTCAGTGTCTGTCACAAGCTCAGACATCCCGTTTATAGATGAGGTTTCAAGGTAAGTTGATTCAATCATTTTGTAATAAATCCTTGAAAGAATTAATTGGTAACTACACAGTGACTTATATGGTCATTTAATTCTAATAAAACTGCCGTAGACAGGGATTATTCTTCCTACTTGATAGTTGAGAAAACTGAGGCTTGGAGATTGCGTGGCTGGTCCAAGGTCGTTTCTGATGAGGGGGCAGAAGCATCCGGCCACAAGCCCCATGGTCCTTCACGGCCAGTCAGGAGGCAGCTATGCCTGTAAGGAGCTGGACAGGCCTGTTCTGTGGAACATACAGTTACTATAAAAATATTAAGCTATAACAAAAGTTGTTTAGTGAAGTTACGTTTATTGAGAGTTTTGCTGATCCTTGCTGAGATAAGTGAGGATCTAGAGGGGGCATGTCAAACCAGGGTTGGGAAGCACTGCTTTAGGTACTGAAATCATTCCCCCAGCAAAAATAGCCTCTACACCACAATACGGATTTCGACCCAGACTTTCCTCTGAAACCGTGGCTTCGTTCTGTGTCACGGATGGACAGTAAATACACAGAAGGTATCTTTGAGTTCTAACAAAGCAGCACTTAGTTTCAAGTGGAACTCGGCGCCCTAAGTTAGAAAGACATATTTACAAGGTTCTGCGGAGGCTTCTTACACAAACCAAAGCCCTCGTTTCCAATGAGAACTTATCTAGAGATTCCAAGAGGCCGCTGAAATCCTCTGGCCACACTCCGACTGGTTTGTGTTTCCATTCTTGATCAAAGAGACAAAGCTGAGTGCAGTTGAAAGAAACAGCTTGCCGTCAGCAACAGGAAAGAATTTCCCAGCAAGTGTAATATTTTTGTCTGATTCCATTAAGGTCTCCGCCAGAGCCTCCTGTTCAAAAGCTGCGGAGTGAACGTGATTCTTGTGCGTCCACATCAGTGTCTGTGTCCAGAAGCTTCAAGCCTTGGACACTCCAGATGTTCATTCCCCGAGTGGAAGGCATGGAGCTTTGCAGAAACCGTTTCGTGTGATAAGGCCCTGGTAGTGTGGCATCAGCAGAGGGTGGAGCAGTCGCCAGCAGTGGGGTTGAGTTTCCCAGCAGATCCTCTGGGTATCCTGACTTAACACCAAGGCCACGGGCAACTGGCTGGGAGTCTCTCGCTTTTATGAAGAAGACACTGGATTGACAGATCGGAGGAGGGGGAGAAGACAGGCCGTGTCTCTTCATCATCCTGACAGGCTCACTGAATTACAAGTAGCCAGATAACACCCCCAGCCCGTCAGCCACCTGGGGGCGAGCATGTGAGAAGCGTCTGCACCATTAATTGGAAGAGCTGGCGTCGCAGAGGTGACTCACGCCTGGTGTCTGAGGCGAGGATGGGAGGTGTGACTTCACTGCCACTCAAGCCGGCATTTTCAGGGGCATTAGTCTGACTCTCTAGTATAATTTCAGTCATTTGGGATCCTAATTAGCAGTTGGGTGTTGAAAAACATTTTGAGTGTATGGAATGGTTCCTCCCTGTTTATAATGCTTGAACTGAAAACCATCTAGGTTAAGTGGATTTTTTTAGCAGGGAGCTTTTCCTTTCTCTTTCAGCTCCTACTACATACTTTCAAAAGGAAAGAAGGACACCTGGGATCTGGACTCTGGGCATCTTTCGGACTCCCCAGGGCAGCGCTGCTCGCCTCTGAGTCGTAGATAAGACAGGGACAGGCTTATTCTGTTTGTGTTTCTATTTGCATTCACATCCAGGAAGCTCTCCTGGAATTCCGTTCTTTCTGTTTATTTGGAACACGTGGTGCCTAATCGATTAGTTTTGGTGGCGCTTGATGGCGTGCAAATACTCTAAATGCATCCAGGCACTTGCACAAACACCACATCCCCTTAGGAGCCCTTGCCTGGTTCAGCTTTCCAATGTGCAGCTGCAACAGACAAAGGGAAGGGGAGTTTGAGGGGCTTGCTCTGCCTCCTTGGAAATGCTGTCTGCTTCTAGGGCTAAAGAGCTGCGAGAGGGATTGTGACCATCGTGGAGCTCCACAGTTTCACAGATGAGAAAACTGAGACCCTCAGAGGCTGCTGTTTGAACACTGCGTACCCTGGGCTGATATGCCTATGGCGGGCGGTGCTCTTCCCTTTGGCTCCCACCAAAGGGAGTGGGATGGCAAGAGCAGGACTTGGAGCCTCACAGGGGGGAGAGGAGGGAGCCCAGGAGAGGGTGCGGGCACCGGGCTGGCACTGCTGGCTTAGCCCTAGGTGGGCACCACAGGGAGGGCCCCTGTCCAAGCATCACATCCACTGAAGCAGGTCGCATGTAGGCGGGGATTTCCTCTTTGCTCTTCAACAACTGTGTCCCTCACCTTTGGCTTTGGGAAGGAAAGAAAATTCCCAGGACTGAGGAATCACTGCTGATATGAAGAAATAATTTAGCAAATGAGTAGCTGTTGCAAAGGACATACTGTTGTTTCTTTTGGAAGCAAACTAGTTCAGGGCAGGTGAACTGAAGACCTACTTTTGACCCAGCTACTAAAATGATCGCTTGGCATCTCAACTGGCAGTAAATCACTCAGTTGTTTCTATATATAAACAAAAGACCCCTTTTAGAGAATTTGAGGATCTTTGCACATGGCTGCCCTAAAAGACAGTATTGTGTAACCACTGCAAGACATCTGTGAAACACGCCTTGCCGTCTTATTCCTTGCTCGTTGCAAACACGGTCTGCACACTTTTACTATCAAGAGTATGATCTTATTTGCAAAGCAGAAATAGAGACACAGACGTAGAGAACAAACGTATGGCTACCAAGGTGGCAAAGGGACGAGGGGTGGGATGAACTGGGAGATTGGGATTGACATATATACACCATAGACACTATGTATCAGATAGATAACTAGTAAGAACCTACTGTATAGCACAGGGAACTCAAGGCTCTGTGGTGACCTAAATGGGAAGGAAACCCAAGAAAGTGGGGATATATGTATGGCTGATGCACTTTGCTGTACAGCAGAAACTAACACAACATTGTAAAGCAACTATACTCCAATAAAAATTAATTTTTAAAAAAAGAGATAAAAAAAGAAGTAATGTTCTTGCCTAATTCAGGTGTAGTCTATCCCAAGGTGGTCTTGGGTTCAAAGGTGTTTTTAAAGATGTTGGCATGTTAATCCTTGTGCCACTGTTGTAATTAATATGCAATTTTCTTAGGTGCCACAGATGTTTGGTGGCATATCTGTTACAGAGGAATGATACACATACTTAGCTAGAGAGGTTTCTAGGGCGCAGGCGTTCGAAGAATCATTTAACTCTTTTGAGACCTATTCTCGCACTTAGATGGAGTGAGCACCTCTTATACACATAATTTCCAGTACTGGAGTTTTACTTTTATTTCCTCAGCACTTGGAAAAAAATCAATGAGCTTATTGGAGGAGCAATCAGAAAATCCAACTCTAGTAGTCTTAAGATTTTGGTTAGGGGCTTCCCTGGTGGTGCAGTGGTTGAGAGTCCGCCTGCTGATGCGGGGGATGCGGGTTCGTGCCCCGGTCCGGGAAGATCCCACATGCCGCAGAGCGGCTGGGCCCGTGAGCCATGGCCGCTGAGCCTGCGCGTCCGGAGCCTGTGCTCCGCAACGGGAGAGGTCACAACAGTGAGAGGCCCGCGTACCACAAAAAAAAAAAAAAAAAAATTTTGGTTAGATGTATCCAGTGGGTTAGTTTATCTTTCTATAAATCAGTGAGAAAATGTTGCAAAAATGTTTGTAAAGATATCTTTTTCAGTATAACCTCCAAGTGCACATCTGCAGCCTGGACCTCTCTCTGAACCTCAGACTCACGTCTGTTTCCTCCTCAGCATCTCCACTTGGCTGACAAATAGGCTTTTCCAACTTCACGTGTCCAAACTCCAGGTCCTCCCCACCCCACCCCCCAAAACCCTGACTCATTCCCAGTCTTCTCCTTCTTGATCAGTTGCAAGTCTATTTTTCCAGTTCGTTGCTTAGATAAAAAATCTGGGAGTCATTCTTGCTGCCTTTTCCTTCCTTTACATCTCACCTCCAGTCCGTCACATATGCCATTGGCGCCATCTTTAAAACATCCAGAATCTGACCATCTCTCACCACCTCCACTGCCACCACCTGGTTATGGCCCGAATTATTGCAAAATCCTCCTCTTGTCTCCAGGCTTTTGCCCTCGCATCCTTTAATCCACTAACGATTAAAGCAGCCAGGGAGATCACGTCTCTCCCCGGCTCCAAACCCTGCCATGGCCCCATCTCACGATCTATCCGCATGCCCTTGTGTGTTTATTTTCTTCTCACTCAGTGGCACATAAGCCCCATGATGGCAGTGGCTTTGTTCACTCCCCTACTTCCCATGTCTAGAACATTTCTTAGCACACAGTAGGAGCTGTGAAATGTTTGAGTATTTGATCGAATGAAGGAAAGAGTGAGGATCTCTATCTACATGATTATTTTCCCAACTGCTAGATGGGAAAATGTTTCCAGTGTTTTTTCTTTTCTTTTTTTTTTAACTTTTTAAAATTGCTGAATCAGAATAATAGATTAATTAAGCCTATCCTAATATTTAAGAGTTGTGATAAAAAGATACTCCTCTTAAGATATTTCTGAATTATTTTCACTAAATGCTTATTCTGCTTTTTTATTTTTAAAATTTTAATTTATCTTTTTATGAAGTATAGTTTATTTACAATGTGTTAGTTTCAGGTGTACAGCAAAGTGATTCATATATATAGTCAGATATATATTCATATATATATATTCAGATATATATTCATAGGTATATATATTCATATATATATATATATATATATATATATATATATATATACACATTCTTTTTCAGATTCTTTTCCCATGTAGGTTATTACAAGATATTGAGTAGAGTTCCCTGTGCTATACAGTAGGTCCTTGCTGATAATCTATTTTATATATAGTAGTGTGCATATGTTACTCCCAAATTCCTAATTTATCTCTCCCCCACCCCCTTCCCTTTGGTAACCATAAGTTTGTTTTCTATGTCTGTGAGTCTGTTTCTGGTTTGTAAATAAGTTCATCTGTATCATTTTTTTTAGATTCAACATGTAAGTGATATCATATGATATTTGTGTTTCTCTGTCTGACTTACTTCACTTAGTATGATCATCTCTAGGTCCATCCACGTTGCTGCAAATGGCATTACTTCGTTCTTTTTTTGTGGCTGAGTAATATTCCATTGTATGTATGTCCCACATCTTCTTTGTCCATTCCTCTGTGGATGGACATTTAGGTTGCTTTCATGTCTTGGCTATTGTGAAAGGTGCTGCTGTGAACATTGGGATGCATGTATCTTTTTGAACAAACACATTGATTGAACTATGAAAGGATGCATGTCCATTGTGAATATTACAGAAGTATGGAAAAAAAAAGGCTCCATCCCCCTCCCAGTACCAATGTCTAGGAGAAGTCCACCCCTGTGTCCTCCTAAGGTGCTTTTCCAGCTAGACATGGCTTATCTCTATTGTCCCCTTTGTTTTTGCAAAATTAGGATCATTCCATACACATTGTTCTACAACTTGCTTTCCCCCCCCCCACTCCACATTTTATCCTGGACTCTCTTTCATATAAGCACATTCAAAATGTTTTGGAACTCCCATGTAGTATGGAATCATACAAGCAGGTTGGTTAGAGGGAAGTATTTCGTAAATAAAACATGATTTTAATCATTTTGATGATTATTACCCCATAGGTTCTAAAGGAGGTTCCCAGGATTTCTGAGGTCTGGCCCTACTTAGACAGAACAACCTCTGCTATTTTAGTAAATAAACCTTAAATCTCATCTCACAAAAGGCACTATACTCTCACAAGAAAAAAATATTTCTTTTAACCCTAGCCCTGTGAAGACGGTATGGGAATTTGCATTTTATGAGTGAGACAATGAAAGCATTCTATGGTTTGCCAGGTTCCAGAGCTGCTGGTCACATCCTCAAATCCCTTGCTTGTCACTCCTCCCTGTGTCCCTGGAGACTGTTGTCTGTTGTCTGAGGGGCTGATGTGTTACATAACTTAGTCTTTTTCTTTTGTGGCTTCTCTCACTGTCTTCTTAAAAACGTTTTCAGTGCGTTCTGCCAGTGCTAGAAATGTTACGAGTTCTTGAAGAAGCAGTTCAGTCTGGTGCAGTTTCTCTCTCTAAAAACCTTGGTCGTCATTCAGCATATTACAGAGCGGGGCCTGTAGTCCCAGGCTGCATATCAAAGGTAATGAAGTCTCGGGAGTGTGTCGAGATTCATAAACTGCTTAAGCTCCACGCTTATTCTTTATAAATGTAGCATAACTTTGTGATTCCTTTGCAGCTTGTTCTGTCTGGGACCACTTACGCTCTCGCTTGTATAAAGTCATATGTGTTTTCACTAAAGATTCGTAGAGCTGTTCAGAGAAATGCAGGAAAATGAAGTCTTTTAAAAAAGAAAAAAGAAAACACGAGTATTGGGTTCTTGCCCCACCTCTCGCCCATCTCCTCAACCCCATCCTCATTCCCCTCCAGTTCACGTGCAAGGAGTGAAGCATCATGGTAGGTGTATGTAAATTACATGAATAATGAAGGCTGGTGGGGATTCAAGAGGATGAAAAGCTGCCAGAGGCTTGTCGGGGTGGCTCAGTATTTTTGCTCAGATGAGGTTCATTTGCATAATTCCCAGGATCCTTTGGAGTTCCTCATTTAAACAGGAAAAAAGAAAGCTTTCCATAGTCGTAACCTAAAGGTATCTCTTTCTCTTGACATTGCATTGACATTGTACTTAAGTAAAACCACATTGTAGTAGGTGTGGACAGTCTGCAAGTGGGAAGATTTCTGCAAACTACTTTTCCCGAAGCTTTCTGTTTTCTCCACCTCTGATCTAGTAATAGTTAAGTGGTCTGACCTCTTGTGACGATTTAACAGCATCTAAGTGGTGTGAACATATTTCTGTGTTTCCTCTTAGTTCCTGTTAGATGAAGTTAAATTAGTTTGCTTATTAAGGTAAAAGAATTCAATCCATCACTCATCCTGTATTTATCTTAGGATTGTTCTGGTACAAAAGGGAAAGAACAGAGGGGCCTGACTGTGGACAGACAGGAAAATCACTGTTGGTTAAATGTTCCCCAGCTTAAGCCCCTAGAAGAGAGCTCATCTTTTAAGAGAATGGCGGGCGTATTATTTATTCCATATAATTATTCACTGAGTTCTCTATGATTGTTTTATTTATATGAGAAACAACTTTACAGGTTATGAAACTAAAAACCCAACCATTTAAAGAAAAACCAACCAACCAACCCAGAAAAGGCAAGCTCCCTGCACTCCGTCAAATCTCCAAGGCCCCGAGTGGCTACTTTACGAGCACCTGGGGGTATAATAACACGTGACAGCAGATTAGACCCTAACGGCGTTTAGAAGTCACTGTTTCATGTGAAAACTGAGGTTCAAAGTGATTTGCACAAGGTAACAAGGCTGGCGGATGACCCATAGGGACTGTAGCTCATCGCGCGGAGTCTGGTTGTATGGTGGCCCCCAATCCTGGAGCTCTGAGTTCCAGCCTTCTGCCCTTTCCACTGTCAGAGCATTTGGATGTGACAGTTGCCCTCCCCCAGCCTGGGGCTGAGCAGGGATACAGTCACACTGACCATATTCCGTGGAGCGTCCCAGTTTGCCATCTGTCTCCGTCTAAGAGCTGACTCTTCCTTTTCCTTTTGGAAACCTTACTTGAGATAGTGAATGACCTCAGGCCTCATAGAAATTGCAATTGCTCTTAAAAGAAGCGTAGCATTGGTATTAATATTTAATGCCTACACTTTGGAGGAACTTGAAACCGCAGTTAGAGGGGAGTGCCCATCTGCTTCCAGCAGGCATGTGGCTCTTACCAGATCCCCGAGAGGCTGCAGAGGGCCGCCTGTCACCTTCGCCTGTGTTCCTTAACAACGTGCGCACAGTCTCTCAAGAGGGAGCTCCAGATGGTGAAGGAAACTCTGCAGGCCATGATCCTGCAGCTCCAGCCAGCAAAGGAGGCGGGAGAGAGGGAGGCTGCAGCTTCCTGTGGGACAGCTGGTGTCCGGGAAGCACCGGCCTGAGGCGTCACAGGATGGGGGAAGGAGGGTGAGTGACTGCGTCATCACCGTGGGTGCTGCGGGGCCTCTCCCACCTCCTCTGCATAACCAATGTGCCCGAAACAATTACGGAGATGGATGTCGCCCAGCAGAAGAGCGGTCCGCTCTCCCGATCCTGAGATCAGGGGGTCTGCCGATTGGAATAGGCAGGGGGAGTGAACTGCCGATTTCCTTATAAATGTTGGTCCGAGGCACCTTTACTGTCATTAACAGGAACATCTTGCACAGGACTTGAAAAATCTTTCCATTTCAGCCCCCATGAGACAGAAGTTGGGGTGATTTCTGCTAGAAAGACGTCTCTTTTCCTGTACCACCTTGCTTTCTGAAGCAATTAAAATATCTCCTGATTTAAGAACTTATAAAAAAGAAACCATACATGTCTCTCTTATCATACCCATTACACCTTCCTACAGGCACATGATATAAGGGAGCTAATTAACCCCAGAAACTGGAATTAACAGCTTTTCACCTTAATTTCCCCTGTGATTCTCTATAATCTCACAAGAATTAAGATGAAAAATTCCAAACGATATATATTTTTTAAAGAGACAGACTATCACGTGTAGCCCTCTGGTTGTCCTGTCTGGCACTGCCTGTCTCTCCAGGATGTGTCCCTGATGTTTCATCAGGACATTCTGAAATTCACCCACAACGAGAGCAGGAAGGGAGTGAGGGGCATGAATTGGTCAGGGGACGTGTTTAAACGTTTAATCCTCTCCTATTTTCCCTTGAACCTGTTTCACTTAGTGTCAGGCAGGACATGGATGTAGAAACCTTCAATGCAGAAGAGTATTCAGTGAGGCAGTGCAGTACTCAGTTCATCAGTGCAGTACTCAGTGAGGCAGTGCTGAACTCAGTTCATCAGTACTGTACTCAGTGAGGCAGTGCTGTACTCAGTTCATCAGTACTGTACTCAGTGAGGCAGTGCTGTACTCCGTTAATCAGTGCTGTACCCAGTGAATCAGTGTAGTACTCAGTGAATCAGTGCTGTACTCAGTGAATCAGTACTGTACTCAGTGAATCAGTGCTGTACTCAGTGAATCAGTGCTGTACTCAGTGAGGCGGTGCTGTACTCAGTGAATCAGTGTTGTACTCAGTTCATCAGTGCTGTACTCAGTGAGGCAGTGCTGTACTCAGTGAGGCAGTGCAATACTCAGTTCATCAGTGCTGTACCCAGTGAATCAGTGTAGTACTCAGTGAATCAGTGCTGTACTCAGTGAATCAGTGCTGTACTCAGTGAGGCGGTGCTATACTCAGTTCATCAGTGCTGTACTCAGCAATGTGGGGCACTGCAGGCCCTTCCCTGCTGAGGCAGCTGTAAAACAGGCTGAGCTCAGCAGGCAGCGCTCCTCGAGGTGCGCTGAGGAAGGCAGCCTTGAGAGATGCTCCACAGTCGTACGGCTCTCCTTTGGCGTGAGTCCATTTGAGAAGTGTGCCATGCCATCACCCGCTTGGAGACCACGGTGTGATGAGCATATCAGCCTGTGATAATGCTTGGAATGAGGAAACCCTCTTGTTTTTGTCTAACCCCGAACTCCCACGTTTAATGGATCATAGGGTTTTTAAAATTTAAATTCTATTAATATTCCATCAGTCTAGTGCTGTGCAGCCCTGCATTCTCCAGGAGTGTCGTGATCCAAACGCTGATTTACATCACTTATGTATGCATCAGAGATGAAACTCAAAACTTTTGCCGTGTTGAGTTAATAATGACTTGCCGCAGTTTGTAAGTGTAATTGACTAACTGGTCTTTTTGTGCTTCTGTCTCATTGATACAGGAGTGAGATGCTTCTGCCTCCTTCAGGATCCATGGACACTAGACAATCTTTGTCATTTCCTGAAGTCATGCTGCCGTTTCCGGAAGGCAGCTGGTGCTTTGCTCAGCCTTCCGTGCTGTGCTGTGCTTCCGTCAGGAGATGGCCCTGCTTAAGCCAGCAAGTGGCCATAGTCCAGAGAACAAAGCAAAAGCACAACATTGTGAATTTTCTGATTGTATTTTCTGCAATTTTCTGTTGAGCATTTAAAAATATATACTATACATATTTTAATAATAGGTATAATTAGTTTGTTCCAGGAATGCTTGGTTTTGCAATGCTGGAGCAAATTCCTGAATTATTTATCATGTCTAAAAAATAATTATGTACTAGTCACATGGCACATGGAATTCTTGAATCCTTGAATTAATTCCAGTGAAGCAAAACTTGGAAAGAGTCAGGATTGTCTCTAATGAATCCCTACTTGGAGAAGTGTCATTTTAAAAAGCCCCACAAGGCATCTTAACAGTCACTAACCCAAGTGTTTTGTATTTACTCAGACACCATCATGAATAATTCTGTGAGGTTATGATGTATTTGAAAACTCTGGAAGCTCATGACTGTCTGAGTGTGCCCCAAATAAGGGTTCTCCGGTGGCCCCAGTGGGCAACATGTCCATCTCCTTGTTGAGATGCCAGATCAAGGCAGGTGAATGATGCTACAGCTCATCTGTGGTCTGTGCTGGTGTCAGAGGCAACCAGGAAGCCTGTACAAGGCCAGGGTGAGTCCTCTGGCCACATGACCTTCTCAGGACAAGCCCCTCTTCTGCCACTGTGACCCCAGAAGACCCAGGACTGTGTATCCCAAATCATTATATAGGGCAGTTTCTATCAGGGCAACATAAGAAGAGATCAGGGCTTGAACATAAAAGCCACAAAGCAATAGCAATAAAAATCCAAGCTTTTATGGAGACAGTCAAGACCACAAGCACAAGTGCAGGTGGAAAATGCTGCCTTTGGGTCTGATTTCACTGTGGCACCATGCGAGAGAATCCACGATAGATTACACGGTCCTCCACGCCGAGATGCTAGCATCCAAATGCCACCCATTTATCTTCCACCAGCCCGAGCGTGTTCTCAGTCAGTGACACTCCCGGTTCCTTGCAACTTCCTGAAATTTCAACATCAAAATGATCTTCCTCAAATCAGGTGAGCATGTATATCAGTGGTCCCCAACCTTTCGGGCACCAGGGACGGGCTTTGTGGAAGACAATTTTTCCACAGCCTGGAGGTGGGGGAATGGTTCGGGTGGCGATGTGAGGGCTGGGGCGCGGCAGATGAAGCCTCGCTCACTCACCTGCCGCTCCCCTCCTGCTGTGCGGCCCAGCTCCTAACAGGCCGTGGACCAGTCCCGGTCCACTGCCCAGGGGTTGGGGATCTCTGATGGGTATCGTATTGGACACTTAGCTTTCTGTGCAGTAAGGCTGGTTTCCCCACCCCAGGAGCACAGAAGGGCTCACGTGTGTGTGCTGGGACTGTCCCAAGACCTTTATAATCATTATCATCTGACTTCTGATTCCGACCTTATGGGGTAGGTGTTTGCACGTGATGCACTCGAGCCTTAGGAGACCAATGAACTTTCCCCGTGGCACAGAGCTGCTGAGCGGGGGGCCAGCAGCAGCCATCAGAGACAGGTAGACTGCTCTTAACTGTGCTCTTCCTAAAGTGCCTTTAATGTCTTTCTGGGACTGTGACCCAAGGAGCTTATTTGTTCCCTTAAGAACTCATGGTCACCGTGGGAGTCCTGACTGGAGAATCAGAGAAACTGAGCCTGGGGAAACCCTGGCTTCCCACACCCCCAGGTGAGCCCCGCTGCTCTGTGACCATGAAGTCTAGGCTCAGACAGCCTTCAACAGACCTACCACCCACCACTGTCCTAACCAGCCATTCATTCCCCATCCACCTCAAAAACCATGCCAGGAACAACCACTTAGTGCCTGACAGCAGGCAGATTTTCTTGAAAACCCCCATCTAATCGGTATTTTTCAGAAAACAGTCAAGATAGCAACATTGCACTCATTGTTTAATGCCTTCTTGAGAAATGATTCGATGCTCTTATTTTGAATACCCTCACCTTACTTAATCTTTGAATTTTGTCATGTAATTTATTACTTCATGAAACTTACTTTTCATATGTGAAATTAAAACTGTTATCCAAGCCATGGTCCACCTTTAACATTTTTTTATCTTCTGGAGTGTGGATGACAGAAAAATGTATCCGTTTTCCTCATCTCATCTTTCTGTTACAGGATGATTCATTGTACGGTTACTTACATTGCACCAAATGTTTCTAATAAATCAATGCTTTGAAGTTGTGTATGTGTTTACTTTCAGATATTAACCAGTCAGAAAACGATGGAATTTTCTAGTCCAGACCCTTTGAGGAAGTTGAAAATAACATCACCACTAAGTGGGGAACAGGACAGGGTGCCCACTAACACTAGTGGAAATATTTTACTGGAGATACTGGCTAATTCAGTTATGCAAGAAAAATAAATGAGAGTTACAATCTGGAAAGGAGGAGATACAACATTAACAATGACAGATGATGTTGCTGTAAGACAGACAACCAAAGAAAATTAACAAAAACACAAAATTTATTTACACAAATAACAGCACAATCAACTTACCAAAATCAATAGGCTTTACATATCCAAACAATAATCAGAAAATAAAGTATAAGGAAAGATCTGACTTTCAATAGCAGCAAAAAAGAAAAAACAGCTAGGAACAAATTTAAATAAGAAACATCTAAGTCTTAGATGAAGGAAATTTTAAGATGAAGAACACAAGAGAAGAATAAAGAGGAAGACACGTGAAACTTTTGAGTAAAAAGTCATCATAAATTGTCAAATCTCTGTAAATTAATTCATAAATATTACCTGATCCTGAGTCACAAATGTCTAGCTATTCCCAGTATCCATTCTCTGCTTCATCCTTTCAAGCAATTCTTCATCCACGTACTTGAACTACAGATGTACTTACACACTTGCAGAGTTGCCACGTGCATTTATACTGTTAAAGCAGTTAAACAAGGAGGCCATTAGCCCGAGGGGGCTCTAAAGCCCTGGAGCCTACACCAGCAAACCCACAGCTAAGCCTGTAAATGCCTCAAGGTTATGAAATTGAAACCTGAGGATGACTGATCATAAACGGACAATTAGGCCTTGAACTGTAGCCAGTCAATACTCCCTTTTCTTTGCTTCCAGCTTTTCTCTGTAAAAGTTTTTCCTGCTCCTGTCGGTGGTGCCTCCCAACCACTTCCGGTGTGGCACTTCCTGATTCAGATGGATTTTTGCTAAAAAAACCTCTTAAAATGTATAACGTGCCTCAGTATATTTTGTAACAACACCATTGTTGGTAAGAGCAAAAATGGGAAACGACCTAAATTTTCATCAGTGGTAAACTATTTTTGAATAAATCATGGTACAGTGACGCTATGGAATGCTTTGGAGTTGCTAAAAGATCTTCCTACACACGTCTGTTTGCACTTGCAGAAATATCACTCCAAATGGGCCCATGTGACTTAGGGAAGAGGGATGGAAGGAGACTTACTCTTCCTGTATCCTGTTCTTCTTTTAAAAATTTGTACCAAGTGCTTATGTTTACTTCCACAAAAAATAAAGTAAGTTCTTTAAGAAAAAAACTGTGAAGAAGAAGTACAATTCTGCAGGCTGTGGAATGAAAACCACGGTCACATAAAGATAGACAAAATGAAAAGGCAGAGGACTACGTACCAGATGAAGGAACAAGATAAAACCCCAGAAAAACAATGAAATGAAGTGGAGATAGGCAACCTTCCAGAAAAATAATTCAGAATAAAGATAGTGAAGATGATGCAGGACGTCAGAAAAAGAATGGAGGCAAAGATCAAGAAAATGCAAGAAATGTTTAATAAAGACCTAGAAGAATTAAAGAAAAAACACCTAGAAGAATTAAAGAACAAACAAACAGGTATGAACAATACAATAAGTGAAATAAAAAATACGCTAGAGGGAATCAATAGCAGAATAACTGAGTCAGAAGAATGGATAAGTGACCTGGAAGACAGAATGGTGGAATTCACTGCCACAGAACAGAATAAAGAGAAAGAATGAAAAGAAATGAAGACAGCCTAAGAGACCTCTGGGACAACATTAAACACAACAACATTTGCATTATAGGGGTCCGAGAAGGAGAAGAGAGAGAGGAAGGACCCGAGACAATATTTGAAGAGATTATAGTCAAAAACTTCCCCAACGTGGGAAAGGAAATAGCCACTCAAGTCCAGGAAGTGCAGAGAGTCCCATACAAGATAAACCCAAGGGGAAACACGCTGAGACACATAGTACTCAAATTGACAAAAATTAAAGACAAAAATCATTGAAAGCAACAAGGGAAAAAGGACAAATAACATACAAGGGAACTCCCATAAGGTTAACAGCTGATTTCTCAGCCGAAACTCTACAAGCAAGAAGGTAGTGACACGATATATTTAAAGTGATGAAAGGGAAGAACCTACAACCAAGATTACTCTACCTGGCAAGGATCTCATTCAGGTTCGACAGAGAAATCAAAAGCTTTACAGACAAGCAAAACTAAGAGCAATCAGCACCAAAAAACCAGCTCTACAACAAATGCTAAAGGAACTTCTCTAAGTGGGAAACACAAGAGAAGAAAAGGACCTACACAAACAAACCCCCCAAAATTAAGAAAATGATAATAGGAACATACATATTGATAATTACCTTAAATGTGAATGGATTAAATGCTCCAACCAAAAGACACAGGCTCACTGAATGGATACAACAAGACCCATATATATGCTGTCTGCAAGAGACCCACTTCAGACCTAGAGACACATACAGACTGAAAGTGAGGGGATGGAAAAAGATATTCCATGCAAATGGAAATCAAAAGAAAGCTGGAATAGCAATACTCATATCAGATAAAATAGACTTTAAAATAAAGAATGTTACAAGAGACAAGGAAGGACACTACATAATGATCGAGGGATCAATCCAAGAAGAAGATATAACAATTATAAATATATATGCACCCAACATAGGAACACCTCAATACATAATGTAAATGCTAACAGCTATAAAAGAGGAAATCGACAGTAACACAGTAATAGTGGGGAACTTTAACACCTCACTTACACCAATGGACAGATCATCCAGACAGAAAATTACTAAGGAAACACAAGCTTTAAATGACACAACAGAGCAGGTACATTTAGTTGATATTTATAAGACATTCTGTCCAAAAACAGCAGATTACACTCTCCTCTCAAGTGCACATGGAACATTCTCCAGGATAGATCACACCTTGGGTCACAAATCAAGCCTTGGTAAATTTAAGAAAATTGAAATCATATCAAGCCTCTTTTCTGAGCACAATGTTATGAGATTAGAAATAAATTACAGGGAAAAAAACCATAAAAAACACAAACACATGGAGGCTAAATAATATGTTGCTAAATAACCAAGAGATCACTGAGGAAATCAGAAAATACCTAGAGACAAATGACAACGAAAACACTATGATCCAAAACCTATGGGATGCAGTAAAAGCAGTTCTCAGAGGGAAGTTTATAGCAATACAAGCCTACCTCAAGAAACAAGAAAAATCTCAAATAAACAATCTAACCTTACACCTAAAGGAACTAGAGAAAGAACAAACAAAACCCAAAGTTAGTAGAAGGAGAGAAATCATAAAGATCAGAGCAGAAATAAATGAAATAGAAACAAAGAAAACAATAGCAAAGATCAATAAAACTAAAAGCTGGTTCTTTGGGAAGATAAACAAAATTGATAAACCTTTAGCCAGACTCATCAAGAAAAAGAGGGAGAGGAGTCAAATCAATAAAATTAGAAATGAAAAAGAAGTTACAACAGACACTGCAGAAATACAAAGCATTCTAAGAGACTACTACAAGCAACTCTATTCTAATAAAATGGACAACCTGGAAGAAATGGACAAATTCTTAGAAAGGTATAGCCTTCCAAGACTGACCCAGGAAGAAATAGAAAATATGAACAGACCAATCACAAGTAATGAAATTAAAACTGTGATTAAGAATCTTCCAACAAACGAAAGTCCAGGACCAGATGGCTTCACAGATGAATTCTATCAAACATTTAGAGAAGAGCTAATACCCATCCTTCTCAAACTCTTCCAAAAAACTTCAGAGGAAGGAACACTCCCAAACTCATTCTACGAGGCCACCATCACCCTGATACCAAAACCAGACAGAGACACTACAAAAAAGGAAATTACAGACCAATATCACTGATGAATATAGATGCAAAAATCCTCAACAAACTACTAGCAAACAGAATCCAACAACACATTAAAAGGATCATACACCATGATCAAGTGGGATTTATCCCAGGGAGGCAAGGATTCTTCAGTATACACAAATCAATCAATGTGATACACCATATTAACAAATTAAAGAATAAAAACCATATGATCATCTCAACAGATGCAGAAAAAGCTTTTGCCAAAACTCAACACCCATTTATGATAAAAACTCTCCAGAAAGTGGACATAAAGGGAACCAACCTCAACATAATAAAGGCCATATATGACAAACCCACAGCAAACATCATTCTCAATGGCGAAAAACTGAAAGCATTTCCTCTAAGATCAGGAACAAGACAAGGATGTCCACTCTCACCACTGTTATTCAACATAGTTTTAGAAGTCTTAGCCACGGCAATCAGAGAAGAAAAAGAAATAAAAGACATCCAAATTGGAAACAAAGAAGTAAATCTCTCACTATTTGCAGATGACATGATACTATACATAGAGAATCCTAAAGATGCCACCAGAAAACGGCTAGAGCTAATCAATGAATTTGGTAAAGTTGCAGGATACAAAATTAATGCACAGAAATCTCTTGCATTCCTATACACTAACAATAAAAGATCAGAAAGAGAAATTAAGGAAACAATCCCATTCACCACTGCAACAAAAAGAATAAAATACCTAGGAATAAACCTACCTCAGGAGGTAAAAGACCTGTACTCAGAAAACTATAAGACACTGATGAAAGAAATCAAAGATGACACAAACAGATGGAGAGATATACCATGTTCTTGGATTGGAAGAATCAATATTGTGAAAATGACTATACTACCCAAAGCAATCTACAGATTCAATGCAATCCCTATCAAATTACCAGTGGCATTTTTTACAGAACTAGAACAAAAAACCTTAAAGTTTGTATGGAGACAAAAAGGACCCTGAATAGCCAAAGCAGCCTTGAGGGAAAAAAAACAGAGCTGGAGAAATTAGACTCCCTGACTTCAGATTATACTACAAAGCTATAGTAATCAAGACAATATGGTACTGGCACAAAAACAGATATAGATCAATGGAACAGAATAGAAAGCACCAAAGATAAACCCACGCACCTATGACAAAGGAGGCAAGGATACACAATGGAGAAAAGACAGTCTCTTCAATAAGTGGTTCTGGGAAAACTGAACAGCTACATGTAAAAGAATGAAATTAGAACACTCCCTAACACCATACACAAAAATAAACTTAAAATGGATTAAAGACCTAAATGTAAGGCCAGACACTATAAAACTCTTAGAGGAAAACATAGGAAGAACACATTTTGACATAAATCACAGCAAGATCATTTTTGACCCACCACCTAGAGTAATGGAAATAAAAACAAAAATAGGGCTTCCCTGGTGGTGCACTGGTTGAGAGTCCACCTGCCGATGCAGGGGACACGGGCTCGTGCCCCGATACGGGAAGATCCCACATGCCGCGGAGCTGCTAGGCCCGTGAGCCATGGCCGCTGAGCCTGTGCGTCCGGAGCCTGTGCTCCGCAGCAGGAGAGGCCACAACAGTGAGAGGCCCGCGTACCGCAAAACAAACAAACAAACAAAAAATGGGACCTAATGAAACAAAAGCTTTTGCACAACAAAGGAAACTATAAACAAAATGAAAAGATAACCCTCAGAATAGGAGAAAATATTTCCAAACAAATCAATGGACAAAGGATTAATCTCCAAAATATATAAATAGCTCATGCAGGTCAATATTAAAAAAACAACCCAATCAAAAAATGGGCAGAAGACCTAAATAGACATTTCTCCAAAGAAGACATACAGATGACCAAGAAGCTACATGAAAAGCTACTCCACATCACTAATTATTAGAGAAATGCAAATCAAAACTACAGTGAGGTATCACCTCACACCAGTTAGAATGGGCATCAGCAGAAAATCTACAAACAACAAATGCTGGAGAGGGTGTGGAGAAAAGTGAACCCTCTTGCATTGTTGGTGGGAATGTAAATTGATACAGCCACTATGGAGAACAGTATGGAGGTTCCTTAGAAAACTAAAAATAGAACTACCATATGACCCAGCAATCCCACTACTAGGCATATATCCTGAGAAAACCATAATTTAAAAAGACACATGCACCCCAGTGTTCATTGCAGTACTGTTTACAATAGCCAGGACATAGAAGCAACCTAAATGCCCATCGACAGACGAATGGATAAAGAAGATGTGGTACATATATACAATGGAATATTACTCAGCCATAAAAAGGAACGAAACTGGGTCATTTGTAGAGATGTGGATGGATCTAGAGACTGTCAAACAGAGTGAAGTAAGTCAGAAAGAGAAAAACAAATACCGTATATTAATGCATGTATGTGGAATCTAGAAAAATGGTACAGATGAACTGGTCTGCAAGGCAGAAATAGAGACACCGATGTAGAGAACAAACGTATGGGCACACCAAAAGGGGGAAGTGCGTGGGGCATGGGGTGGTGGTGGGATGAATTGGGAGATTGGGATTGACATATATACACTAATATGTATAAAGTGGATAACTAATAAGAACCTGCTGTGTAAAAAATAAACTAAAAAAAAAAAGAGTGGGTGGGAAATGGGACTACTATTTCACAACTTTTAATCCAATAAAGAGATAAATACATCAGTAACAGTGATCACCAAATTCTTATTTGCTTAATAAAGAATAAAACTTTAAAAAAAAAAAAAAAAACGTGATCTTGGAGCCTGGGAGTGGGCCCTTGGGTAGGGCAGGCACACCAGCCCAGGCACGCCCCCACCACGCTGCTGCAGGGTTCACCACCTGATCAGCACGCCCTATGTGCCCAGCACCACACTGGGGAGAGTGCCACGTACTGGTGATAAAAAGACAACTGTGACATATTATGATCAAATAATCTAAAGGAAGTAATTAATATTATAAATATTACCATTTTAAAGACAAGGAATGAATTTTCTTTAGACACTTGAACAAGGATGTCCAGTGGTAAAGTACCAGAAAGTCAGTCCCTTCTGTAATCTCAGTTCTGGTGCTGGCTTAGGGAGCTGGGCAAAGCCTCATTCCTTCAAACACAAGATGAAAGAGGGCTGTGGGTTGGTTGTGAGGGCAGATGAGGGCTGGGGGAATGGAGTTACATCTGTCCCCCATCGCTCCTCAAGAGCTACTTGTGCAGTCAGTGTTTTATTCAAATAGGTATGCTTTTAAATATACCTAGCACACACACTTTCACACTAGAGAAAGGAGGTTATGACAGACGTTAGAGTGAAGGACAGTCTAGAAAATATGTTTACCTCTCCTCATTATTACAATAACACAAAAGAACTTCTTGATTTTGTCCTTTCCTTCTCAAGAGTTGGAAAAGCATCTACTAGAAACTAAGCTCAGTTTCATCAGAGGAATTTGATCTCTTCCCATTGTCTATTCATTTGCTCCAGAAACATTTATTGAACTCTTTTTATAAAAATTGTTCTTCTATGATGAATGAATTTATGACTACAGAGGTTAAAAGCTTAGTGAAAATCATGCAGCCAGTAATGAAAATGTTGTGTGTTGTTTCTCAGGACTCTTCATTTTATTTATTTATTTTTTACGGTACGCGGGCCCCTCACTGTTGTGGGCTCTCCCGTTGCGGAGCACAGGCTCCGGACGCGCAGGCTCAGCGGCCATGGCTCACGGGCCCAGCCGCTCCGCGGCATGTGGGATCTTCCCGGACCGGGGCACGACCCCGTGTCCCCTGCATCGGCAGGCAGACTTTCAACCACTGCACCACCAGGGAAGCCCTTCATTTTAAATCTACATGAAAAATTTAATTAGATTATGCCCACACACAGAAACACACACACAGACACCCAATAGCAGTTCGTTAGTATTAAGCAACAGTTACTCATTAGTTTATTTTTCCTATATTATTTTATTTTTCCTATATTATTTTATTTTTCTTATATTATTTTTATTTGTTAGGAACAGCATTTAAAAGAACTTGTTTAAAAAGGTTCATGTATAAACCAATATGTTCATTTTTCCAGTCTTTACACAAAAACATATTTTCACCGAACTGTAGCTGGTCTGTTTTTTATTCTGCTTTTTACGTTTAAGATGATGGTATTTTCCATTTTGCTACATAATCGTTATAATCATTGTATTTGTTGGTGCATAATATTCTATCAAATTGATCTGCTATAACTTAGATATTCCTATGTCATTGGGCATTAAATCTCTCCAGTATTTTGCTGTTATAGATAAAGCTGCAATGACATCTTCATGCATATAGGTTTTTCTTTCCTTTGAGTTATGTCCCTAGGAGAAATTCCCAGGAGTGAGAATACTGGAATAAAAGGTAAGAAAAAGTGCCACATTTAAAATGAAACTTGCATTAGTGAACAAATTGAAGATAACAGCCAGCCCTGCAAGCAGCCCCTCCTCTGCTGGGGGGATCCCCAACCAGGTATTGATTGGTTTCATTGATTTCATGGTGTTTCCTCTTGTCGTGAATATATCCACAATCGCCACATCAGGCAAATCACAGTTGGGCCGTTTCTACCACGAAAATGAACAGCATCGACTCCGCAGCTGCATCTCACTGATCTCCGATGCTGCTCTCGTTGGTCTGTGCCCATGCTCTTCTGTCTCCAGATATAATAAGTAGGGTCCTGCAAAAACCCAGGATTTAAAGACCAAAGGTCTGAACTGAAGTCCTTTCCTACTTGCCAGTGGTCTTCTTGATCCTTTGTTTGAACATCTGCAAAATGAAGTTGATAATAGTAAATCCTGCCGTTCAGGGTTGTGGGAAAAAAACGCAAAGAAGTCAATGTATATGAAGGACTTTAAAGATAAAGCAACATACACAGGCATTTTAAAATGAGGAAAATCTCTAGTGTAGGGAGTGGACAAAATCAATCTAAGTGGGAAGGCAGCCCAGTCAAGATTACTGTGTCCCCCGCAAAAGGGATAACTCCTGAGGTGTACGTGGCCACTCAGGTGACTCTTGTTGTTGTTAGTATAAAAAGGGGTGTTTCAAGTTGGTGGCTTTGTGTGCCGCGTCCTGCTCCAACTCCCAAGGTGGTCTCAGATGCTCAGGAGAACGTGAAAGGTTGAAATAGAAAGTGCTTTGGAGAACTTCTATTTAATCTACGCGGCCCAGCCTAGCTGAGGGGTAAATTCTCATAAACACCCAAGGGTCTTTCTAAAGCATCCTCCCCAGTGCAGATCTGTACACGAACCTGACCTTGGCTTTGCATGCCCAGAGCCAGAGCACTCTCCCTGCCTGACCCCCACCCACTTCACATCCTCGGCCCCAGAGCCATGTGGGAATGCAGATTCCAGGCACCTGTGAGATACCCCAGCTCTTGGTCTCCTTCCAAAGATGCATTTCCATACCTGTCCCCTTGATTTGCCATGCTTTTTATCTCCACCCCACCTCAACCACACATTTCCCTAACTTTTACTAATACTTCCCCCCTTGGGGCTTTGAGGATTTAGATGTCTTTTTCTTACCTACTTTATTTGCGTTTCCTCTTTAGAGGGGAAAGAGAAAGCGGCAGTTCCTGATGACTTGAGAGCTCCAGGGAGAACTCAGTGATTCGAACGCACCCTCCTCATTTGCTAACCTTGAAGGGACTCTGCCTGGGGCTGTGGCATTTATCTCGTCTTCAGAGGGTACTTCTGCTCTCAGCAGGACAACAACATCTGTAAAAACCACACAGCCGCAGACGCTGGGAATGGAGACTGCTTCCCCAGGAGCCTCTGTAAATACAAACCCCGCGCCAAGTCTTTCTTCACCGGGACGGAAGTGTCTGATGCTTTGTGTCTGCCCAGAGTTCCTTCCTTTACAAGTAGAATGAGTAAGTCCTCCTTGACAGGAACACGAGGGGACCTGGAGAGACCTTGATAATACACGCTGTGTGCAAAGATGCTGCTGGAGGTTGTTTTAAAAAATGAAGATACCCAGTACTGGGATTGCTGGGTCGCATGGCTAGGGGGAAGCAGCCGCATAGCACAGGGAGACCAGCTCCTGCTTTGTGACCACCTAGAGGGTGGGAGGGAGACACAAGAGCATGGAGATATGGGGATGCATGTATACGTATAGCGGGTTCACTTTGTTATACAGCAGAAACTAACACACCATTGTAAAGCAATTATACTCCAATAAAGATGTTAAAAAAAAAGAGTAGCCGCCGCTCGCCACAACTAGAGAAAGCCCATGCACAGCAACAAAGACCCAATGCAGACAAAAATAATAATAATAAAAAAGATCTTAATATAGGGAATAAAGATCTATAATGTGGGAGAAAAATGAAGATGACAATAAAACAATGCACTCTTACAAAAGATGGGAGAAGATAAGAAAATAGTCATGAGGCCAGAGGGAGGAAAATGATGTGTCGTAGCCTACGGTGTGGGGGGGAAGTAAAAGACTTTTGTGCAATGGCAGGTCCCACACAAAGCACAGAAAACAATCTCTGATTCATTACTTTTCCACACAAGGAAAATCAGACACGCAGAAGGCACGGGCCAAGCAGAATCTTGCTAAGTGGGGTTTTGACTTTTAAGGACAAGTGCAGAAAAGCATCTCTTCCAGGCCTGAGGAGCTGGCAGTCACCAGGGAGATGCTTAACCTTGAGCGGTTCTGAAGTAAGCAAAGGCGTCTGGGTATTTTGTGCTGAGAAGATCCCGAGTCCTTTCCCATCGTGAGACAGATGCACCACGGTATGTCTCAGCTGTGAGGAAGATTCTCGGCTGCAAAGTCATAGTGAAAGGGTTTCTTCGGTTCCGTGTTTCTGTCCCATGAGCAAGCAGTACTTGAGGGGCAGCGTGGTGTATGGGCATCAGATCTGGTCCTTGCCCTGGGAGTCTGTGCTCTGTCAGGAGCCCAGGGTGGAATTTCAAAGGCAGTCAGGGCACAGGCCAGCGGAAGATTCACCCAGAGCAAGTGTCCTCGGGGGCGACACCAGTGCAGCCACGTGGGGACCTGAGAGTGACTCAGGTGGGGAGGCTGGGGACCAACATTGAATCACTTCCTTGCTCTCCCCACCCCAGCCTGCCCCCTTCTCCCTTTCTCTCTCTCGTTAAACCTCTTTCTCGTTAAATCATCTATTCATTTGTGGTAGTTACAGCAAATCTGAACTCATAAGCGCTAAGAAGATTGCAATAATCTCTCTCAAATCGCCTAGTTCTTATTTTTCCCTTTGTTATGCTATCAAGAGACTATGGACACCAAGTGGGGGGGGAAGCGGCAGGGGGAGGGGTGGTGGTGGGATGAATTGGGAGATTGGGATTGACATGTATACACTGATGTGTATAAAATGGATAGCTAAGAAGAAAAAGAGAAAAAGAAAAGAGACTATGACTCACTTTTCTGTACTGTTATTACTCAATCATAAAGAGATGCCTTTCTCCGGTAGAGGAAGTGAAGGATTTTCTTGAACTACTGAAAGATTTCCCCAATTAGGAAGAAAACATTTATAAAGGCACACAGAATGAAAGCTTTTATTCCCCAGATATTTCCGGGGACAGACACATGATTCCCACATGTCAGCCAGATGGTGTTGTTGTGATCAGACTTGTACTTTGGTTTTGAACCATGATGGAAAGTTGAATAGAACTGTCAAAATGGGCATACTTCCTATGCTCAAAGAAATGGTTACACGTATGGATGGAAGGGCTAAAAAATTCATTTATGCCCACACAACTACCAGAGAACTGTGAAACTTGACCATGGAAACATCTGGGATAAAGATTCAGCCCTAGGAGTTACTTCTGCGTCACTGTGCTCTCTCTCATAGCACACATTCACTCTGCAGCCCCCGGGATGTGGCTCCTATTCCCCCACTTCATTAACTCTTCTTGCACGTGACCTGCCAAATCCCACAGCATTTTCTCTGCCCTCATTCTACTCTACATTTTGGGAGCAATGTCCAGTGTGGAAACAAACCTCTTCCTTCTTGAGTCTCCCTCCTCTAGGGGGTTCCAGGATACTACATTACCCGAGGTCTCATCCTACAACAGTGTTCCTGCAGGATTGCTCTTTCTTGTGCTTAAAAGGTGGATACCCCAAAGCTCTAACCTCAGATCTCTTTTCTTACTGGGCCATTTCATCTGCTTCAACAATTTTAACATCATCTTCATAGTGATTATTCCCAAAGGTATAAGATTCAATTGACAATATTTATTGAGTGCCCACCTTACGTTAGGTACTGGGTACCTAACTGAAAGTTGTGTACGTTTCGAGACCCTCCAATCATTCTCGGATTTTGTCCTCTTTTCTGAGTTTTAGATTCTGTTGGACATTCCCATCGCTACATGACAGGAATCTCAAATTCAACGTGTCTAAAGCCAACCTCATTTTGTTTTTCCTTCTAAAAATCTGCCTACCCTTCAGCTGTCCTTGACTGCAGTTCCTGATGCGTCCATCTTCCGGGAAACACTGACAGAAACCCTCACAATTACTTTATGCTCCTTCTCTTTCCTGTCCCATATCCAAGCAGGCAAGTCTTAATGCTTTTGTCATTTCAAATTTTTATATCTCTCACGTTCCCTCTATTTACTGTCTAGTCCAGATTCTCATCATACTTCCTTGAAGTATTGCTATAGGTTTCTAATTTGTTTCTCTGTGTCTCATTTTTCATAATTTAAATTCTTGGTCAAAGTTACCTACCTAAACCAATGGTCAGATCAAGCTCAGAATCTTTTTTTTTTTTTTTTTTTTTTTTTTTTTTGCGGTACGCGGGCCTCTCACTGCTGTGGCCTCTCCCGCTGCGGAGCACAGGCTCCGGACGCGCAGGCTCAGCGGCCATGGCTCACGGACCCAGCCGCTCCGCGGCACGTGGGATCTTCCCGGACCGGGGCACGAACCCGCGTCCCCTGCATCGACAGGCGGACTCTCAACCACTGCGTCACCAGGGAAGCCCCAAGCTCAGAATCTTTTAATGATTTCCTATTGCCCAAAGAACAAAGTTTTTATTCAAGGACGATCATTGTCTGTAACCAAACTATCCTTCCAGTTGCTCTGGGTTAGTCACCGTTCCTCAGCTCCTCGTCTACCTCCACGTGGGCCTTTCTCATGGCTGTGCTCTCAGCCTTGAATCCTGGTCTTCAGGTATCTCACGCTCGTTTGTTCAGAGTGTGAGGGAAGAAGAGCAATCAAATACAAGCCCCGGGTTTGGGGTGTGAGCAAGTGGGTAAATGGCAGTATCGATTACGGAGGCAGAGAGGGCCTTGAGGAAGAGAGGATGTGGTGTGTGTGTGTGTGTGTGTGTGTGTGTGTGTGTGTGTGCGCGCGCGCGCGCGTGTGTGTGTGTGTGTGTGCGTGCGCGCGCGTTGGGGGAAGGGTGCAGGGAAGGGGAAAAGGTATCAGTAGTTTTGCCATGTTGAGTTGAAGTGTTTATTAGACTTGCCAGAAGGGATGTGGAATAGGCAGTATGTGTTTAATTTGGATGGGAGCGTCATGTCACATAGATGGTAGTTAAAGCCATAGAACCCTGTAAGAACGACTAGGGAGAGAGGAATATTCAAGAGAGAGAGAGAAGTCCAAGAGCAGAAAAGGAGACAGAGTCACGGGGGATTATAAGAATTAACAAAACGCTCGGGAGGAGTTGAGATGTGAAGAACAGCAGAGATGTGGTGCTGTAGACGGCAGGGAACTTCCAAGAGATTTGCATAAATAATCTTCATCCTAACAACAACCCCGCAAGGTAGTTGCTATTATCCCTCTTCTACGGATAAGGAAACTTAAACTTATAGATCACTACCTATAAGGAGGATGTATATTGGATTCCATCCGTCCAGATATCCAAAAAAAGCCATGTTACCAGGAAATAAAAACACCTTGCTTCCATTTTCATGTTATTTTATGATGAAAATAGAGGGTCTTTAGCTAATGCACACGCAAATCTGTTTCTCTTCTTACTGCATATTATACGGTATTTAGGTAGACACAGAACTAATACAGCAACAGCTTGTGATGTGCGTGACCAGTTTATCTTAGGCAACTCTTGAAGCAGTGGGAGCTGATGAGCTCTCACTGTTAATTGGTAAATTGTTTAATTGGTACTCAGCAGCAGAGCCCGTTTTCAATAAGATTACAACTTAAAGTTTATAGTTAGGGTCCTCCTTCTTCTTTCTACATCATTTTCTCTCCTTTCAGGAACTTCAGTGCCTCAGCCCAGGTACTTGGCCCTTTGCTACAACGGGGCTTCTCTGGTGTTCCAGATTTATAGATATATGACAGAGTAATCTGCCCTTCACGAGGCCATCTCTGCCCCCCCCTCGTTTCCTCGTTGTCTGGGAAACCTGGACACCCACATCAAATGTGAAGAAGGTAAATCCCTTCCCAAGGTGCAAGTGATGGTTGGATTTTTGTCTGGTATTACTGAGTCTCAGGGCAACAGTCATGGAAAATATAAGAAGATGCTGGTCAATTCAATTCTTCCCTATTCTTGGGGTTTGAGAAGGAGGAGAAAAAGTAGAAATGGTGGTGGTAGGAGATATTTTTTCTTCCTCTGATTCACAGCCCTTATGTTCCCTAACATAGAAGAGAGATCGGAGCAGAATACTCCAAAGCACAATTAAAAATTAATGAAGTATTTAACAGCCAATAGGTCAAAGTTTATCGATGCAAGTGACTGTTGTTTAAAAGGTAAGGTTTCCAGGAGATGAGAGTCTTACTTTAGTGAGTCTAGTTCCTCTTCTGGGATTGTCTTCAGGTCCAGCTTCTACACCATTTGTGACTACCAATCTCACCTAGATAGTCACACCTCTTTTTTGACTTAAGGACATATTACCCATTTTGATCACCTTCCTAATAGTAATAACACCTATGGTCTATTTGGGGGCAACATCTTAAGCATTTTAAATACAGTTTCTTAGGAAAAAACCAGAACCTTGCTAAGTGTTCTAAGCAGTTTGGGATTTAGGGTAAGGAATCAGTCATTAGGAGAACTAAAGGAGAACAAGTTATGGAAGGTCACCCCTAATGTTTGTTTATGGTTATGGTTTCGGTCATGGTATACTACAAGAAACCTCCGCCAATGTCTTAGTCAACCTACAGCGCAGAGGTGAGTGAATGCAGAGGGAACGTCTGGAGGCCACTGCAGAACCCCACCACACCGGGTACACGCGTCTGTGCATGACAACCCTTGGCCAGAGAAGTGGTGTGTATGTGGCCTCCACGTCCCAATTCCACATGGGACGATCTCATTCCACTCAGGTGGTCAGAGGCAAGATAGCCTGGGAATCTTTCCTGGGACAGAGTGAAGAGATGAGAAGGGAGTGAGAAAGGATGCTGGTTACCAAAAACATCCAGCACGATGACTGCTCCCATTTGTAGATGGTTACCCTGAGTAAACTAAAGGGCATTTGAATACAGGTTTACCCCAATCTAAGCTCGTGCTGTTAACCGTTACAATGTACTTGGCTGTGATTGACTTTAGTTCTTTACAATGAGTAAATATGCCTCCAAAAATGAAGATCTGACACCCTTAAAGATTTCCGAAAATGACTCTCAAGCCAGTTCCAAAAGAGAAGTTTCAAAGATGTTTTGCATTCTAACAGTAGCACAAGAAAAAATACAAAGCTTCCCAAAGAGTCAACAGCATTTTGGTGGTTGTATAAATTATGAAACTTGCAAAGACTCTCAAAGTTTCTGCTCAAACATGGCATGTGTCACCTCTACTTACTTTCCATTGATCAAAGCACATTGCAGGGCCAAGTCCGACATCACAGTTCAAGTGGGGTGGGATGGAGATTCCTCTCACTGGAGGCATGCAAGTCCCATAGCTGTGGGCAATGCAGCACAGGGGGAAGTAAATGTCAGGAAAAAGAGAATAATCTACCATAACAGCTTATGATATATAATGATATATAATCTACCATATATATATATATATATATATAAAATATATACCATATATATAATGATATATAATGATATATAATCTACCATAACAGCTTATGAAAAAGGAAGGAAGCGGGGAAGGAAACAAACTAGCCAAAGAACCAACATAATAACAACAAAATTAGCACAGGGAGATCAGCTCGGTGCTTTGTGACCGTCTGGAGGGGTGGGATAGGGAGGGTGGGAGGGAGGGAGACGCAAGAGGGAAGAGATATGGGAACACATGTATATGTATAACTGATTCACTTTGTTATAAAGCAGAAACTAACACACCATTGTAAAGCAATTATACCCCGATAAAGATGTAAAAAAAAAATAACAACAAAATTGAAAAGTAACGTGCATTTTTCAAGAGCCATGCGAGGAACTAGAAATATGTTGGTCCATGTACGAGACTCATGACAAGATTAAAAGGAAAGGCTTCTCTACACTAAAAAGGAAAGAAATAATTTTGTGACTGAAAATACAGATGTTTCCAAAGACCTCCTGGAATATCATATAATTTGGACCTAATCTGTGTCAAAAACAACTGTGTTGCTACCATACACACTGAATAAGAGAAAATATAGTTAACATTACTCAGATTAATGGAATATGTCCAAACCTGAAAAACCCTATAATTTATATCCTAAGTTGCTCAGGGGCTGGCTGAAGTTATTTGACGGCCACTAGGAGTAATCTTTAGAAAATTATAAAGGACTATCACATAAAGAGAGAAAAATATCGTGCATTATCAATTAATTTTTCCTTTTATTTATTTTAGTATTATGGATAAATTCACATAGCAAAACCTTACTTAATGTTTGTTCCCAGAAAACATATAATGATAGAATAGTTCCAAGAATATGTAGTAGTGCATAACGAGCAAGTGGGATTAATTCCAGGAACACAAGGATAATTACACCCATTTATGAATAAAAACCGTGAAAAAATATATATTTCCTAAACATAAAAAGTATACAAGTATCTCAATATCTATCTCAGCCCCCAGCCCAGCGTCTTATTTGATGAGGAAACACTGACATTCCTGCTCAAGTCAAGAGCAGTAAAGTCACTACTATTTTGCATTGGTTTTGAAATATTCGCCAACAATTTAACGTACATACATCTAATAGTCTCTACACAGAGACATAGAATAGAATAGAGCTGAAAAGAGTAGGTCACCAATTAGAAGATGACATCAAAGATTTCATCTACAATAATGATGAGGCATATAAAATGCTTAGGTATATCTTAAAATGTGAAGAAAACTTGGAAACACTCCTGGAAGACAGGAAGGTAGAATTGAACAAATGGAAAGGCATCCCATGTTCTTGGACAGAAAGACTCAACGTCACCAGCGTTCTGGGAGTGGAGATGAGGGTGGACACATTTTCCTTTACCGCCCTTCACCAGGTCTTATGACTTCACCTGTGCAAGTCTGCACAGGTGTAAGTGTAGGGTTAGGCATAACGAATGGGGCTGAGAGCTAAAAGTGATCCTGGATGCTAAATAACATTTTTATGGGGTTGCCCCCTGTATTGAAATCTGCCCTCTCTCTTCTTGGAAGGAGATCCACTGACCTCTATCTTAAGTGATGCATGCTACGTCCTTCTTTTGGAAAAATTCCACTACCTTCTCACAGGATTAGAATCCTACTGTCTTCTACCATCAGGGCAATAACAGACTCTACTCCCAAATTCTGAACTAGTCAGGGAAGCTACTACCCTGGGAAGTGAGTAGAGATGGCAAGACTTTTGAGAAAACACTTGGGTTTTGTTACCTCAAGTCCAGCACTGCCTCCCAATGAGGTCTGTCATCTGCTGTGAGGTAGACACACACCACATTCTTCCTGGGACCCTCCAGGGACCACCTGCTGGATGAAACGTACAGGCTTGCATCTCAGAGTCCACGATTTAAATCCAAAGAAAGGAAGAGACACGATTTCTTCAATGCAACAAAATCTCCAAAAGTTGCCTTGCCCGCACCGGAGATAATGTTCCTCAGAGGAATGTAGTTCTACCTTGTTCAGCCTCCTGCACTGACTCTGCCGAAGCTCTCCTGGTGCACAAGCAACAGCATCCAATGTGATGCCTTTTCTAACAACAGAGCCATCTCCCTCCAGTGGTTAACGCTGGGGCCACACAAAGATAGGGCTAAACTTTGCAATGACCTTGGGCTGGATTAATGCTTGAATAACCAGCATAAAGATACAGAGTCCCTTATTCCTGGTAAGGGAGATATCTCTATATATCTATATCCATCTCATCTATGTCTATATATCTCTATATATCTTTATCCCCTTTAGCCTGAGTCAGGGACTTTTTGATCCTCGAGTTACACATCACAAAAGATATAGAAGTAGATTCGCCAAAATGTTTATACTGGTTATTACTGGGTGGCAGGAAAAGTAACATTTTTTCTTTTCTTTTTTTGTTGGTATTTTTCACAGTAGATTCTGCTTCTCTTGCAATTAAACCTGAGTTTTAAAAAGGTAAAATGAGGACTAATTAAGCTACAGAAGTGAGAAATGCCTCACTGTGTGTGGGAATAGCTCCTGTGTAATCACAATCACGGAATGTGTGCGGACCAGTAAATTAAACCACATTCAACCGTGAAGTCCTAAGGATAAAAAAGATTAGCTGTAATACCAGCCTTATCTTTTAGGTTTTTCAGTTTAACAACCATTTATTGAGCTCTTATGATGTGCTAAGTGCTAGAGATATAAAAATTATTAAAAATATAACCTTGGGGCCCAGGGAATTGTGGCTTGACGGTCTATACTCTTTTCTCTAGGTGGCCTCGTGTGAAAAGAAACACATCTCCACACCACGAGACATTCCCTTCCTACTTCGTTATATTCTGTAGCTATGAATTAACAATGTACAAGGTGGTCAAGGCAGGAGTGGGCGTTGGCAGGTCTAGACTTCTGTGGACCCGGGCGCTCCAACTTTGAAAGCTCCACCCCACATCATTAGGTAATTGCACCCCACCCTGGGCAGTATTTCATGTTTGAAAGACTCTCTCCCTAGGGGCAAGGACTTTATCTTTCTCATTCACGGCTGGATCTCCAGCACCTCAAACAGCATGAAGACGATCAATCAATCCTTGCAGAATAAAATGATGATTGTAGGTAGGGCCTTTAGTTTACAGTTGGCCGTGTTTTATCCGGTACCGTGAGCTTGCGCAGAAACCTGTGAACTGGAAATGCTAATTATTAGAACTCTAATTCTAACTCAAATCATTTTCAAATACGGTATATTTTTATGAGTAGTGACTTAAATATGTAATGGGTGGACATATGAATAATGAACATATGAATAATCCTTTGTTAATTCTGATAGGATTGGGAGTGCTTTGTGTGTGACCTGGAGCCAGTTTTTTCTCATGTTTCAGGTATTTTAATAGTGTACCAGTTCTGTGTGTGTGTACTCCCTCTGAAGAGTCTAAGGATACAGTGTGGGATGTGGAGAGGCAGGGAAGGTAGGCTTCACGGAGGGTAAGGAAGGGAAGCAACCTCTTGTTGCTATTATGGTCCAGCCAGTCGGAGGGGCTCAGTCCCGGAGGGCTGGATTCCGCTCCCGGCTGGGGGACTGACACTGGTTTTGTTCAGGGCCCCGCACGAAACTTTTGTTCACGGCCCAGGTCAGTGCAGAAAGGAGGTCCCCTTCCAGCTCCAGGATCCCTGTGGGTGGCTTCCCTTTTCCATATGTTCCCCTGAAAGCGTGCTGCCAACGACTTGCCTTGAGGTTCCCTGCAAACGCGTCTCTGAAGTGCAGTGCCGGGAGGCTGGATGTGCTGTTTCCAGATGGTACCAAATAGCCTCTTGAGATCGGCCTGGCAGGGGACATGCTTAGAAGGAGAGAAAACAAAGGAGGCCCTGGGGGTTTTAAACAGCAGGGGCCTTGGATGGGACATCGGAAGAAAGCTGGCAGAAGGGGCTGGAGACAGGCAGAGGAACAGATAGATCTTGGCCAACAGAGGTCATCCATCCTGGACAATCATAAGGAAGCCAGTCTCGTCACCAGACGACACGACACTACTAGTATCATTTAAATACGATGATCACACCTGCTTCTGACTGCCCATTATATGAAAACACTGCTCTGGTAGCATATTCAAGAGCCAGGAAGAGATGCCTTATTTCTCTGATTTATAACTAGTGCTAATTTTGTGCTTACTTTGGGTCATGCATTTATCACATTTAATTCACAAAGTCACCTGAAGACGTAGATGTTATTAATTCCTCTATCATGGATCGAGGTTTAGAGAAGTTTAAAAAAATTAAAAAACTTATCCAAGACCACACATCTAGTAGGTGGCAGATCTGACGTGTATACCAAGGAGGGTGGAACCAAAGCCGGGGCTAAACTACCTCCATCTCATTGAAAATCCACCCTCTCCATTTTCCAGACACAATGCCCTTTTGCATCTGAGCCCTGCCCTGTTGCCTGAGAGCCACTGACCCCTTCGCGGTCCTACTCTTTGTCCTTAGGTTTATCCTGGTCCGACGATGCTCTGGTGCTCGACACACTGCCGAGTCACCTGGCTAGCTCTGGGTGATTACCATTTCCTTTGTTCTGCTGGGATGCCAACTATGTAGCTGACTTAGGTCAGCCCCCTCGGAAGCAGATCCTGAGAGAGGATTTGAGTACACGTTGTTTACTGGGGAGCTGCTTCCAGGAAGCCCCTGTAGGTTGTGTGGAAGTGAGACAGACAAGGAAGAACGCCAGTCAAGGATACACTCTGGGCAGGTTATTGAGCCAATTCTGGGAGAGCATCGAGCACACTTCTGAATATTGCCCTCCAAGGGTGTGGAAGTTAAGGATACGTATCCTCCAGCTCTCGTCCATCAGAGGGATTTAATCCACGGGCTCCAGGGGCAGGCTGGCAGGAAGTGCCTGGGCAGAGACTGCAGGTGCTTGCAGCAGGACACGCTGCAGTGCACGCTGGAGTGGTGAGCTCCATGGGGCTTGGGGGTAGGGGTGCAGTGCGGGGCACCATCAGGCAAGGAGTCAGCATCCTTCTCAAAATCAGCTCTCCAAGCAGTGACTCCCCATCAATTAGAGTTGGTACCCAAGATGGAACCCATCTCATGTCCCTTCTACCTACCAGTCTATGTAACCTCTAAGACTTCATGTAATGAAGAAGGTGGGTCAATGACCTCTAATGTCACCTACGGTAATGCTTTTCTGTGACTACGTCACCATATACACCCATGAACTTGACTGGTTGAATTAGCTTTCTTGGAAGTTTTTCTATAAACACTGGAGCCAACTAAACACTCAACGTCCTTTTTTTTTTTTTTTTTACTGCAGTATAGTTGATTTACAATGTTGTGTTAATTTCCGCTCAAGGCTTTTGTCATAGAGATTGCTATCATTAGTGTCTTCTGTCATGTACCAGTGAGGTTGACATTCTGAACCTGACTTAAGAACTTCACATTGATTCCTTTTAAATTTTATGATGTTAGTTTTAGGGTCCATCATTCCAGCTTAAAAAAAAAAAAAAAACTTTTTCACAGTGCAATTCTGTCATCCAAGAAAAGAGCCGTCTCCCCAAGCTTTGGGCAGCTGCAAATGTAGTAATCAGGTTGGTCTTTGGTTTTACAAAATTTGTTAGAAATGTTTAGCAGGGTGGGGCTGAAGATAGAGCCCTTGACTAGAGACCTCCCTTCCTGTGGCATGGGATTCATGATAAATGGGAGAGAAAGGCTTACAATCTTCAGTCACTGGGGGTGTCCAGGGTAGGGACGCTTGGCGTTACCGCGCAGGCTGGACTCCCAGCTATTTGAACCAATCTAATGGAGAGGGTGCAAAGCAAGGACCCTGGGCGCTTTCCCCATCAGAATGACTCATTGCCCTTGGTCAGGTGCATCTGGTTCTTCTCCCTTATGCATTTCCTCGGCCAAAATGGAAGTGACAGCCCCTCTCCAGGGATGCTAGCCAAGCCCTCAGGTCTCTGGCTAGGAGCTGGTGTGTAACCCGGATTCAGGTACCACCTCATGATTGCTACCGCGGTTTCTAAAGCATCTTCGTCCTCCATCTCCGGCTCAGCATGCCCTTCTGTGTTTCTCCTTCAGCGTTTTCCTGTGGCTGGCATCTGCTCGGTTCTATTCTAACTCTCCCTCCTGAGAGCTAGCCAGCTGTCCACACCAGGTGAATCTTTGGGAGGACACAGGGCCTGAAAGTGTTTGCATGTGTGTATCTGTGAGTGAGTCTGGGCATGTTTGTGGAAGGGGATGAGGCGAAGAGGAGGGTGTAAGTGGACTCCAGCTGACCTTGTTTGCATGAAGCATGTTTGTACACAATTGGTACATTTCCAACCACTACCATTCACATCATTTCTTGCAGGAGGCCGGGGAGGGCCCTGCTGCCGGCACCGCCTGGGCACTTGTTCCATGCATCCCTCTTTGTGCCTCTTCCGATGTCAGCGGCCTCTTCCGGATGGCCCTGCTCCCCCTGCACCCTCTGAAATGCTGTCCTGTCCCTAGCAGCCCTTCCCAGAGAGCGGGAAGGTATAGGTTGCGATGAATTGGTGGAAGGTGCAGCATGAGGAGGACAGAGCCCTCAGGTCTGATGGCCATTTCAGGAGAGACTTGACTCCTTTTGCCAGTGGTTGTGACCTAGACCTCAGATACCTGTGTCCCCCAGTCCATTCTCACAGACTTTTGATGTTCATCAAGATGTATCATTTATGCAAGAACCCAGAAGAAAGTGCTTTGAAAATTTTAAAGCTTTGTAAAACATATAAAATATTCGTGGTGTGATTTGTGAAGCCTTTACAGACCCCCATTCATATTTCGTGTACATTTACACACACACACACACACACACACACACTCACACACACATACCCAGTCACATTTTCCTCATCTGTTGAGCCAGCCCTGAAAGACACAATCTAATTACGTGTTATCATGAATAAATAATACTAGCAGAGCAAGAAGGAAGAGCTGGAAAACACAAAGTGTCTGTGTTTATGATACTCAGAACCTCTTTTCCTAGTTGCTACAGTTCCATTCCATTTACCTGTCCAAGGACCAGAGGGTTAGGTGATGGATATGAGGTCACCCCTCTCCATGCCCTAGAACAGACACACCCTGGCTGGCTGACCTTCCCATAGTGAGACAAGGATATTGGCTATGATCATGTCCTCATCCGTAAAGAACGATGCTGCTGGGTATCGCTGTTTTGTTCTTTCTGGGTAACGCAACCTGTGATCTATGTCCATTAATGTGCAATCCTTCGAAACTCTTTCAACTCTTCCAGAGCTACTTGACATGGTAGGGGGACTGTCCTTTTCCTGCCCAGTATGTGGGCTGCTGATGTGCACTGTCACAAGCAGTTATTTTAAATATGAAGACAATAAGAGAGACTCTGACCACGACAGCGCTTGCAGCCCGGCCAGGAAAGCACCCGCCAGCTGTTTCCAGCCCCTGTCTGTTCTCTTCTTCCACCAGGCACTACCCCAACGTGTGCACTGTGTTTACGTATGGAGAGCTCTTTAGCATCTCTTCACTCATTTGATCTTCACAGCAACCTTCTAAAGTCTGTCAGGCAAGGGCTTTATGAGTCCCATTTTAGAGATAATAATATTGGTGTTCCCTGGCACCTCAAACATACACGACCAGCTCCTACACTCCCTTTTATGGCAGGGTGAGTTATGGAAAAATTAATAGTAGGGCTGTCATTTTTCTTTTTTTTTAACATCTTTATTAGAGTACAATTGCTTTACAATGGTGTGTCGGTTTCTGCTTTATAACAAAGTGAATCAGTTATACATATACATATGTTCCCATATCTCTTCCCTCTTGCGTCTCCCTCCCTCCCACTCTCCCTATCCCACCCCTCTAGGTGGTCACAAAGCACCGAACTGATCTCCCTGTGCTATGCGGCTGCTTCCCACTAGCTATCTACCTTACGTTTGGTAGTGTATATATGTCCATGCCTCTCTCTCACTTTGTCTCAGCTTACCCTTCCCCCTCCCTGTGTCCTCAAGTCCCTTCTCTAGTAGGTCTGCATCTTTATTCCCGTCTTGCCTCTAGGTTCTTCTGACAATTTTCTTATTTTTTCTTTTTTTTCGATTCCATATATATGTGTTAGCATACAGTATTTGCTTTTCTCTTTCTGAATTACTTCACTCTGTATGACAGTCTTTAGGTCCATCCACCTCACTACAAATAACTCAGTTTCGTTCCTTTTTAGGGCTGTCATTTTTGATCTTTTGACTTACCAGCAAAAAAGAGAGAACATTGGGGCTTCCCTGTTGGCACAGTGGTTGAGAGTACGCCTGCTGATGCAGGGGTCACAGGTTCATGCCCCGGTCCAGGAGGATCCCACATGCTGCAGAGTGGCTGGGCCCGTGAGCCATGGCCACTGAGCCTGTGCGTCCGGAGCCTGTGCTCTGCAACAGGAGAGGCCACAACAGTGAGAGGCCCGCGTACCGCAAAAAAAAAAAAAAAGAGAGAGAGAACACTGAATTGCTTCCTGCACCCTCACAGGAGAGATTGCTAGGCCACTGGGATCTGGGTTCTGGCCAATCCACCCCTTGGGCAAGTGGACAGCTATAATGCACATAAAAAGTTTACTTTGTTGCCAACCTTATCACTTTGTTGCCAAACTTAGAATATTGAGGAGATTTTCCCATAAATTTCCCATAGATTTCTGGCTTCTCTTGGAAACACTGGGAGAACTCCCAAGTTGGAGATCTTCCAGGTGAGTGGATGGTCACTGTAGATAGCAGGAGACAGCAAAGGTCCCCATGGGAGGGTCTGATGGCAGGAAGAGGGGACTAACAGGCATCTCCCTTCCAGCCCCACGTTGGCCAGTAGCCAGAGTCCTGGGGTGCAGTCTCCAAAGACTGAAACCCAGAAGGCCTTCTCCAAGGTCGTGGGCTGCATTAGCCATGAGGTTTTTATAAAACCCCAAGAAGGTGAAAGAAGGGAGGGTCCCTGAAAGGGGCCGAGATTGAATTTTTTACCAAAGTTGACAAATCGAAGGCTTAGAGCCAGATATAATCTGATTCGAAATGAAAAAAATTAAATGATGTGCTGACACGGGGCTCTTGGGACTTTGTGATAGCCAAGCTTTTCCTTGGAGAGACTTTTCCCTGTAGAGATCTCTTTTCCCCAGAGACATCCCTCTGGGGTCTCTACCAACAAAGAGAAAGTCTTTTCACTCCTATCACAGTCTTCCTACTGGAAAATACAACACCCCCTGAGGATGTATTTTTCCATTCAATAGTTTTAAATTCAATTTATATATTCTTCTTATTAAAGTAATAGGTGTTCATTGTACATAAGTTAGAAAATTCAGAAAAAAGACTCCATTCCTGAATTCCTATTATTCAGGGATATTGTTAATGTTTCGGTACACAGACTTATAAAGAAGCTATGGAGAAAAAAGAATGAAATAATGCCATTTGCAGCAACATGGATGGGCCTAGAGATGATCATACTAGGTAAATCAGGCAAAGAAAGACAAATATTATATATTACTTACATGTGGGATCTAAAAAAATGATACAAAGGACCTTATTTACAAAATAGAAATAGAGTCACAGACATTGAAAACAAACTTATGGTTACCAAAGGGGAAAGGGGGCAGAGGGATAAATTAGAAGTTTGAGATTAACACACACACATTACTATATATAAAATAGATAAACAACAGGGACCTGCTGTATAGCACAGGAAACTATATTCATATCTTGTAATAACCTATAATGGGAAAGAATTTGAAAAAGAATATATATATATATGTATATATACATATACATATATATATATAAAAAACTGAATCACTTTGCTGTTGACCTGAAACTAACACAGCATTGTAAATCAACTATACTTCAATTAAAAATAAAAAAGATGGTACCATACAGGTACAATCTTACTATTATTTACATACTAGCAAGTATAGTCCAAAAAAAGAAGCTATGGAGAAACTAAATAGTTTCTCTTTCTCTCTCTGTCATATATACACACACACGTAAACATATACACAAACTCTTATTCATATGTACATATATCTATGTACAACTATATAGACACGGTTTGCTAAAACCAAAATCTTCCCAACTTTTAAATTAGAGCTAAAAGCCTCCTTCCTCCAGGGAACCTTAAGATCAGTTTACCAGCCCATTCTTTGCCCTACCTCTTCATCTCAAGATATTCCTTCCTACTGATTATTTCTTTTTTAACCTGGGCGTGATGTTTTGGCTTCCCATGCCTCTCCTATTTGTATGTACTCCAAATGAAGATGGAAACGTTTCAGGAGCAGCTTGTAATTACACAGGGACTTCAAATATTGCACAGTCAACTTCTCACCAATCTCCCCCTTTGTCCCAGGTCACATCGGCAGAAAACGGGACGTCTCCAGGTGTGGTGTTGTGAGCGTGGTGTCTGCCCACCCATGGCTCCATTCGGGCAACTTTGCCGTCTCTGTTCCTCGGTCTTGGCTCATGCAATTATTTATTTATTTTGCATTTTTTATTTATAAAATGAGGAGGAAATGAACACAAAAAAGTAGTGGTGTTCCAATGATAAGAAGATTAATTGAATTGATACAAAGACCATTTAGATGGGCCTGAAGTATCAAATCTTCAGCCTTAGCAAGATAGTTATTGGAATTAAGCAAGTCAACAGCATGATCAGTTGGGAAGGAAAGAAATAAAAGTGATCATGTTAGATGCTAAATAAGTACCAATGGCTGGATCTCAAGTGTGTGGTATAAATAGGGATTTCAAAATACTGTTTAGCTCTCTGGGAACGAAACATTTATTGACCATATATAGCAGGCACAAAAAGTCACTTCCAATTCTAAATAACTTGAAAATTCAAAGTTACATTTTTATCAAGTTATTATTCTAACTGTATCTAGACGCTTACAATTCTTAAATTCCAAATTATTCTCCTCTCCCCCACCCCTCATTTTATTACCCCCATCAACAAAAGTATTTTTTCTTTAGTGATTCTTTTTTCCAACCAGGTGATTAATTTATATTTCAGGGAAACAGAAATAATGGACAACGCTAGGACTTTGGAACTTTCAACCTTTGACAAAATTTTCATTCAAATGTAAACATAAAAAGAACCTGAGCGAATGGCATCTAATAATAATCCACTAAACTCATTTAAATATTTTGGGTGAAACATGTCACTGATTTGTCTATGACCTTTTAGAAAAGTTGTCGTTTTGTTAAAATACTGTACCTATTATTAATCTGAATTTGCATTGACTATGTTTTAGTGTATTTATAAATGGTGAACTCAGTTTCTGAAATTAAACTTTTTATTTGCAATTTTCTAAAAAATAAACAACAACAACAACAAAAAAAACCCAGCTTGTTGGTTAAATCTTCAACTCTAAACAGATAGACTGAGTCAATCGCAACAAACCTGGACACTTGATTTATGACAAAGATGCGCCTGCAACGTAAGGGGAAAGGATGGTGTTTTCAATAAATATGTATATGTGTGTGTGTGTGTCGGGGAAATGTTAAATGAATATCTGCATTAAAAAAACAAACAGACAAATCCAACCTCACACCACACACAAAATGAAATTCCAGGTGGACTGTACATCTAAATGTGGAAGGTAAAACAGTACATTTCTAGAAGACAACATAGGAGAATAGCTTCATGACCCTGAAAAGAAAAGACTTTCTTAAAAGGACACACATACAAAAACAGCATGAAAGACTGATAACTTGGACCTCATTAAAATTTAGAACACTTGTTGATCAAAAGATACGAATAAGAGAGTGAAAAGGGAAATCTACTGAAAGAAGATATTTACAATATAAGTAAGTGACAAAGGACTCAATCCAGAATATTTTTAAAACTCCTAAGAATCATTAAGAAAAAGAGAGACAAACAATTAAAAAATGGGCCAAAAATTTCAATGGATATTTCATAAAAGATGATACCAAGTACCTCAACATCATTAACAGAGGAAATAGAAAATAAAAACACAAGGTATTACAACACCCCTGATTCCCTCCCCACCTCCCATCCTTGAAGAGCTAAAAAAGGTGACAGAAATACCAAGTACACAATATGTAACAATGGAGACTCTGATCTCCTGTTTGGTGAATATACCTAAGATCGTATATATTCCTATAAACCAGCAATTCTACCTTAGATATATGCCAGCAGAAATGAACGCATACCTGCACCAAAAGGCATGTCTGACAATGTTTATAGCAGCATTATTTTAATACATCAAAATTGCAAATAGTAGAATAAATACTCTACAGCCATAGAAATGAATGAACTACTGCTATAGCCAATAACGTGGAGGAATTTCACAAACATAATGTTGACTGAAATAAGTCATTCACAAAATAACATACACCATATGATTCCATGTATGTAGAGTTCAAAAGTAGTCAAACCTAATCTACGGTATTAGAAGTTGGAATATAGGTTACCTTTAAGTAGAGGTTAATGACTGCACACTGATGACTTGTGCACCTCTGTTTAAATATTACACTTCAATTAAGATTAAAATCTTATTTAAAAATAATCTTTTACCTGGCAGAAACCGCCTCTTGTTCTGTAGTATAGGAATAGTATAGTGTAGTGAGAACCTACTAATACCTTTCCCCCAGATGACTTACTTGTTATCCCAGTGCAATATACTAATAGTCTCCCTCCTTTTAACACTTCTGTATACAAAGGAGGTGTATATAATGTTCCAATAACTTACTTCTATTTTCTTACTCCAATACATTTTAATTATAGCTACATGGTAATAATTTGTAACTCGCTGTCATTTTGTCAGTTTTAAAAATTTTCTCCCGGAATCGTCTCTATATTCGTTCATATTGATTGTTCTGATAAAATTCAGAATTAACCTGTTTGTGATGCAAGAAGAGAATTCTACTGATATTACGTAACCGTGTGATTCATTTGGAGACAGTTGTTACTATTATGTCTCCTGCCCTTAAATGGTTTCCACATTGCTGACATCAGTCACCACTCCCTTGATATAATAGAAAAGAAATCAGGAGATCTAAACTTAAGCCCTTGTTCTGCCACTAAATGCTTCGAGACAGTCACTTCACCGTAGAAATATTGTATTTCTCCTTTTGTGAACTGATTTCTCATATCTTTTAATCATTTTTTCTCTGGGTTTGCTTTCACTGTTTAATTTTGATACATCGTTATTTTGTTGTTTGCTTTTAGTGTAGAGAGTGTTGAATTTCCTTTTGTGTAGTTTTATTATTTTACTGGGGTTTAATTACACATGATGACATATATGTAATGGTTAATGATTTCTGACAAACCACACCCTCCCCTGTATCACACAGCCCGTCAAGATATAAAACATTTACATCATACCAAAAAAGATCCTTCATGACACTTCCTAGCAATCTCTGGTCCCCATCCCTCCAGAAGCAACCTCTGTTCCAGTTATTTCACTGTAGATTAGCTTTGCCTGTCCTAGAACACTACATATATAGAATCACTATACCTGCTCCTCCTTTTCCATGGATTCTGTATTTGTGAATTTGTCTACTGTACAAAATTTATTTGTAACCCCCAAGTACTGCAGTTCTTGTGGTGTTTTTGTGGTCCTTCATCGACATGGGCAGAGCAGCCAAAAATGCGAGTTGAGCTAATGTGCGTGTTCACAGCTGGGACAGAACAAAGCAATGCTCACCTTCTTGCTTCAGCTCTCACACTGCAAGTGTCCTACATGTAATTTTTCCCTTTGTGCTTTGCATTTGTGATTTTGTTGTTTAAAATAACCCCCAAGCATAGTGCTGAAGTGCTGTCTAGTATTTCGCAGTGCGAAAAGGCTGTGATGTGCCCTATGGAGAAAGTATGTGCGTTAGATGAGCTTGTTTCATGGATTACGGTGCTGTTGGCCATGAGTTCAATGCTAACAGATCAACCATATATATTAACTAAGGTGCCTTTAGACAGAAACACACGTAAAACAAGGTTATGTATTGATAGATTGATGAAAATGTTGTAACCAGAGGCTCTCAGGGACCTAACCCTTTATTCTCCCTGGGAGTAACAGTTCAGTATTTGCTAATTCAGTGTTCATAGTGGCTTTATAGAACAGAACTACCATAAGTAACAAGAACTGGCTATGGTATGAATACATATACATTACGAAAATTATAGGTATGAAACACATGAATACGTGTTTTCATTTATCTTAGGTAGATACCTAGAAGTGGAATAGATGAATCACAAGGTAAGTATACACAACTTTAGGGAAATTGCACAACAGTTTCCATAGTGGTCAAAGTGCTTCACTTCTTCACCAACAAATTATGAAACTTCTAGCTGTTGCATGCCTCGGCCAACATTTAGTGGTTGTTTAGCAAATCTAAGGGGTGTCCAGTGATATTTTACGGTGGTTTTAATTTGCATTTTCCTGTTGAAAGATGATGTTGAGCAGTTTTTTCATATTTATAGTAGCCATTGGTGTATCTGTCTTTGTGAATTGATTTTTAAAGGCTTTTGAAAAAAATTTTAAATTGAGTGTTTGTCTTTTTATGATTGAGTCACAGGAGTAATTAATGTATTCTGGATGCAAGCCCTTTGTCAGATAAATGTATTGCGAACATTATCTCCTGATCTATGGCTTGCTTATTCATTTTTTAGTAAATGTTACTGATAAACGTTCATGAGTAAAATTATTTAATTTGATAAACTCATTTTCAGTAGTTTCTTCTTTCTGAAATCTAAGAAATCTTTTCTTATCCTCATGTTGTGAAGATATTCTAATATGTATTTTCTAAAGCTTTATAGTTTTAGCTTTTATGTTTAAGTCAGTGATCCATTGTAAATTAACATCTGTATGGAGTGAAGTATGAGTTGAGATGTTTTTCTTTCAAAGAGATGACCAGTTGTTTCAGAATCATTTGCTGAAAATCCTTTCCCCGTGGAACTGTTTTGGTAGCTTGCCCTAAAACCAATTGACTGTATGAATGTGTATCTATTTCAGATAGATACCATTTACCCAATTTCATACCATTAAAACATGTACCTCATTAACATAAATTTATGTCTTCAAAACAGGTAGTATAAGTACTTCAATTTTCTTCTTCTTTTTCAAGATTGTTTATTCTATTTGAAGCCCTTTTCATGTACATAAATTTTAAAAGAGGCTTGTCAGTTTCTGCAAATCAGACTGCTGGAATTTAACTTAAAATGATTTGATATATAGATTTATTTGGGAAATTATTTTGGTATTATTATTTCTTCCTTAAATGATTAATAGAATTAAAAAATGATTGATGGGGGCTTCCCTGGTGGTGCAGTGGTTGGGAGTCCGCCTGCCGATGCGGGGAACGCGGGTTTGTGCCCTGGTCCGGGAGGATTCCTCATGCCGCAGAGCGGCTGGGCCCGTGAGCCGTGGCCTCTGAGCCTGCGCGTCCGGAGCCTGTGTTCCGCAGCGGGAGAGGCCACAACAGTGAGAGGCCCGCGTGCCACAAAAAAAAAAAAAGATTGATGGAATTCCTTAGTGAGTTCATCTGGACCTAGAATCTTCTTTGTGGGAAGACTTTAAACTATAAATTTAATTTCTTGAATAGGTATAGGGCTACTCAGATTTTCTACTTTTTACTTTTTAAAATTTATATCACAGAGTTGTTTACAATATCTGTGGGATCTGTAGTGATTTCCCCTCCTTCATTCTGATATTCTTTTATTTCTTTTTTTCTTGTCCATTCTAGCTAAGAAGTTATCAGTCACTTTATTAATAATTTCAGAGAACAAACTTGTTACTTTTTTATCTGTGTTTTCTATTTCATTGATTTCTTCTGTTTCAAATTTCCTTTTTTTCCCTTACCTTGGTTTAATTTGCTCTTCTCCTTGCCTCTAAAGATAGATTTTTAAAGCTTTTATTTTAAGTCTTTCCTCTTTCTAATACAAGCATTTAGAGCTATAAATTTCCCTCTAGCTGCACCCTGCAAGTTTTGATATGTGATATCTTTGTTAAGTTCGAAATATTTTCTAATTCCCTTGTAATTTTTTTCTTTGACATTAGTTATTTAGAAGTGTGTTGTTTAATTTTCAAACGTCTGAGGATTTTCTGGGTTGCTTATTATTAATGACTTTTTATTTAATTTCCTTCTGGTTGAAAAATATATTCTGCCTAGTTTCAATCCTTTTAGGTTTGTTCAGACTGGTTTTATGGCCCAACATATGGTCTGCCTTGGTGTTTGGTCCATGTGCACTTAAAAAGAATGTGTTTTCTACAGTTGCTGGATGTAGTGTTTCTTAAGTATCAATCAGGTACAGTTGGTTGTTCAGTAATTGTTCTGGATGGTTGTGAAAGGCCTGGTTTCCCATCTGGCCTCCTCTGACACTAGTCCAGGTAGGGATGGTGAGGATGGAGCTACTAAATGAGGGTCCAGTATCCTCACATCATCTCTACTGATACCATGTGATGTATCATTACTGCCAGGTAGGAGTGAAACTACCAGCTCCCCACTCAATGGCTCTGAGACCACACGAGCAGGGGTAGGAGACTAGTCTAAGGAGTTTTGTCTAAAAGTTTTCTTTCTTGCATGTTTCTCCCTTTCTTGGTCCTTTGACTAGAGAGAGAAGTCTTTTCTTTGGGCTCTTTTCTTGTTTAGTGTTTTTTACTTCCTACTTCCCCATTACCTATTTCTGCAGCGCCCAGACTGGTATATAAAAGGCTAAAAGAAAATCCAAGAACTCACCACATGTAATTCTTTGGATCTGTTTTCTTCTCTCCATCTTCCATAGTCTTTTTATATTTGTTTTATGTATAATATTCAGGGTTTTTTTTACCATACCTTAGGAGGAGGAGTAGGAAGGCATGCATCTATTACATTTTTGTCTAGTTACCTTCATTTTTAAAAACTATTTTGTCTATTTATTTATTTGGCTGCACCAGGTCTTAGTTGCAACACGTATGTGGGATCTAGTTCCCCAACCAGGAATCAAACCCAGGCCCCCTGCATTGGGAACTCAGAGTCCCAGCCACTGGACCACCAGGGAAGTCCCTACCCTCATTTCTGAAGAATGTTTTTGCTGGACTTCTAGGTTGGCAATGCAAATACCTTTTCTTACAATGGAAATATCTCATTCCATTGTTTCCTGAATTGTCCTGTTTCTGAGGAAAAGTCAGGAATCATTCTTACTGTTCTCAAATATGTGTAATGTGCCTTTTTGTCCTCTGGTTGCTTTTAATACTTTATTTTTATTATTGGTTTTCAGTCGTTTGGTTATGATGTACTTTAGTGTGGTTTTATTTAAGCTTATTTTACTTGAGTTTTTTTGATCTTGAATATTTCATCAAAATTGGAAAATATATAATTATTATGTTTTCAAATAGTTTTTCTCTCCCACATCTCTCTCCTCTACTTCTGTACTGTAATTATGTGTGTGTATATATATATATATATATATATATATATATTTTTTTTTTTTTTTTTTTTTGCGCTATGTGGGCCTCCCACTGTTGTGGCCTCTCCCATTGCGGAGCACAGGCTGCGGACGCGTAGGCTCAGCGGCCATGGCTCACGGGCCGAGCCGCTCTGCGGCATGTGGGATCTTCCCAGACCGGGGCACGAACCTGTGTCCCCTGCATCGGCAGGCGGACTCTCAACCACTGCGCCACCAGGGAAGCCCTGTAATTATGTATATTTTAACCTGATTGACATTATCTTACAGATTAGTGAGGCACTCGTTATTTTTTTCTCCAGCATTTTTTTCCCACTCTGCTTTAGTTTGGATAATTTCCTTAGCCCTGAATTCAAATTCACTCTTCCTTTCTGTGTCTACTCAGCTGTTAGGCCCATGAAGTAATTTTTTTATTTTAAATAACACATTATTTACTCCTAAAATTTCCAGTTTTATAGGTCCTATTTCTCTATTGAAAGTCCTTATTTGTTTCTTCATTATATTCATGTTTTTATCTAAATTCCTTACCATATTTTTGATACCGTTTTTAAAGTGTGTGTCTATTAATTCCATCATCTCTGTCATTTCAAGATAATTTTCATTATCAGATTTTTTTCCTGGTTATTTTGAACATTTATCTGTATTTTGTTGTTGTTGTTGTTATGTTCTGGGCATCATCAATGCTGTGTTGCTTGGTGTTTAGTTGTTTGGGGTTTTTTTCTTCCTTAATTGCAGGTCAATTTTTGTTCTGAAAGGTTAATTTATTCTCAAACAAGCTTCATGCTATTAAGGAGTATTTTTAAAGTTTTGTTTGGATGGGCCTAAAATAATTTTTCTCTGGGGTTAGATTATCCTACTCTTATGGCATGGTCTTGCTTGCCACGGGGTCTCTGTTGAAAGTTCAGAGTACTCAATGAAGTCTTGAGTGTCTTCCAACTCGTGCAAATTCTAATAGCTTCCAGGAAATGTGGATGGCAAGTTTGTTAGCACTGGCTAAATTTCCCATTAACCTGTGATCTGTCCAAGGTGGTGTGGAGAGAAGACTTCAACCCAGATGCTCTGGCTATAGCTCTTGTCCAGCACCTTCATCTATGAAATGGGGAGTCCTAATCCCCACTGTGCGGAGCTGTTAAAGGGATTAAACGTCAACAATAACCAGTATTAACCAGAATTCATAGTGTTCCCGGCTCCTGCTTTGTACTTTACATACATACATGACCTTATTAGAATTCGCTACAACCCTACATGCAGCAGGTACTGTATCCAAGCCCTTGAACAAAAGAGAAAACTGAGCCCAGAGAAGCCACAGCAGGTAAGAGGGGCAGATGGGGTTTCCCCCCAGGCCGCTTGCCTCCCAAGTCCATGCTCTCAGGGAGATAAGACACCTCACACAGGGCAAGGTACATGCACAGGAGGGACCAACCGACTGAGCACCCCTTTCCCTTCCAGGGCACTCACCGTTCAAAGCCAAGCTCTGGCTTCTGACGTCGGGACCATATGCTTTGAATAGATTGTTCTGCTGATTGAGGTGCTTGGAGGGACAGGAAACAGAGGAAGGAGGTTTCGTGGGACCACTGGCTTTTCCTCTCCCATCCTGTCACCCTTCACAAATGACTTGCCCTTCTTTGGTTAGTGATTAAGGGGTTAGTTTTCTATCAAGTTGAAGACACAAACTGCCCCATGTTTGAATTTCCTTATAGACCAGCGTTCTTCTCCTGCTCAGGAAATTCCATAGCTCTGTACCGGCACATCTCTGTTTGCATGTGGAAGTTCCTTTCACTTAGACACCACTGAAGTTATCCAAACTCACCTCTTTTCCCGCTGGAACACCCACCTGTCCCCTAGTGGTCCCTGCACCTGCATTCTCGTCTCATCTCTAGGCCAGCACTGCTGATAGAACAGGCAGCAAGCCGTAATTTAAAAATGTTCAAGAGCCACCTTTAAAGAAAGTAAAAAAAAAGGATGACGTATGTAAGTCAAATGGTTATGCTGTACACCTTAAATGTATACAATATTGTAAGTCAATTGTATCGATGAAACTGGACAAAAAAGATATGGGTGAAAGTAATTGTAAGAATCTATTTTATTTAGCCTGTTATACCCAATATATTATCTTTTCAAGATGGAATCATATAAAATTATTAGATTTTTCACATTCTTCTTGCTTTGAAACTCAGCGTGTATTTTGCACTTTGGGTGCATCTCCGTTTGAACTGGGCACGTATCAAGAGCCCAATAGCCTTCTGTAATTGCCATATGGCTTGTAGCTACCATATTGTGCAGCGGAGGTCTGGGCCTTTGTTCAGGCTCATTCCTCATGGGAAAAAATCTCTCCCCCTCCTCCAGCTGGTTTAATCCTAGCCATCGCTCAAGGCCCAGCTCTGGCTGTGCTTCTTAGAGGGAAGCTTATCCAATGCCTCGGCTCACACCTTTTTCTCCTTGACTGTGTGCAGGTGACACTTCTAACCCCCGCCCCCAGTGGGCCCCGTCTCTGCCCTTTCATAGCCAACGCCCTTTCCAAGTGGCCTTGACCTACCCTCCCCGTGCAGCCCAGCTTCCCCGCCATATTTCTCTGAAGCTGCTCTCACCAAGTTCATGATCACTCCTCTGGGCTTATCCTGCTTACCTCTTCCCAGCGTCCTCACACCCGATCATTTCTCCTTCTCAACTCTCTCCTGCCTTGCCCACAGGATACCTTATTCTCTTGGTTTTCTTCCTCCTACTCTGGCCTCTGCTTAGCATCACATGGGGTCTTCCATTCTTCTGCCATCCTTTATATGGTTCCCTTACTATTCTGATCAACTCCCCCCACCCCATCAATTCTTTTCTCACTCCTCAGCCTCTGTTTGGACAACTTCATCAATTCCTTAGGTTTCAGCTATGAAAATAAGCTGCAGGTACCCTCATCTTTGGCTCTAATCCAAATTTCTCCCTTAGCTTCAGGTCAGAAAATACAGTTCAGACTTGACATCTCCTTGGATTTGTCAATCCAACCGCGATACACATGCGCACACGTGCGCAGAGCAAGCCTATTCTTCCCTCTGTCTTCCCTGTCGTAATAAATGGCCTGACAGCCACACTGATGCTTTATCAAGACCCCAGGGCCACCCCTGATTCCTTTTTCCCCTCACTTCCCATACCTGGTCCATCAGCTGCTCATAAATGCTCATCTCAAATCCAGCCTCTTCTCTCCATCTCCTGGTGGCCATGCTGGTCCAAACCAATCATAACCCCCTGGACTTGTATCTCCTGACGGCCCTCTTTGTTTTATACACGCACACACACACACACACACACACACACACACACACACACACACACACATATATGTATATATATATGTATATATATATCTCTTTTTCAGATTCTTTTCCCATATAGGTTATTACAAAATATTGAGCATAGTTCCCTGTGCTATACAGTAGGTCTTTGTTGTTTATCTATTTTATATACAGTAGTATTTATATGTTACTCCCAAATTCCTAATTTACCCCTCCCCCCTTCCCCTCTGGTAACCATAAGTCTGTTCCCTAAGTCTGTGATTCTGTTTCTGTTTTGTAAATAAGTTCATTTGTATCATACTTTAGATTCCATGTATAAGCGACATCATATGGTATTTGTCTTTCTGACTGAGTTCACTTAGTATGATAATCTCTAGGTCCATCCACATTGCTGCAAATGTCATTACTTCATTCTTTTTTTGTGGCTGAGTAATATTCCATTGTATATATGTGCCACATCTTCTTTATCCATTCATCTGTCAGTGGACATTAAGGTTGCTTCCATGTCCTGGCTATTGTAAATAGTGCTGCAATGAACATTGGGGTGCATGTACCTTTTCGAATTAGGGTTATCTCCAGATATATGCCCAGGAGTGGGATTGCTGGATCATATGGTAGCTCTGTTTTTAGCTTTTTAAGGAACCTCCATACTGTTCTCTATAGTGGCTACACCAATTTACATTCCCACCAACGGTGCAGGAAGATTCCCTTTACTCCGGAACTTTTAATGTCTTTTCGCCTTTTCAACCAGGAAGCTCTTTTAAATTCCTAACTCAGATCCTTCAGCTTCAGCTGACCCATCTTTAGGCAAGCTCTGGTGAGCATGCCCAGCCCCACGGGGAATCCTGTAGGGAGGCAAGTACTGTGCCACAGCAGTAGAGCCACAGTGGCACTGGGCGACCAGAGCTTCTTCATTTCTTCCTGAACCCGAATGCTGGACACAGCAGGCTGTGGCTTCCAAGAGGGCCTATCCTGCTTTGCTTAGCTGGGCACCAAAGACTCTCAGTGTCACCAACTCTCCCACCCAAGCAAGCCCTGCAGTGCCCACACTGACTCAGGGTCAGCATGCCAGACCACAGGGGACACGTTCTGAGAGCAAAGGAGTGGAAGGTGTGGGGCTTCCTGCCACCTCCCTGGTGTGGGCACGCCTTTCCCTCTCTCCCCAGGGCAAGTGCTCCATGGCTGTTTCCTAACAGAGACCACTTTCATATCTCTGGATCTCTGACATCTACATGCTGTTGTTAAGGATCTGATCCTCCCTGTTTTTTCCCATAAAAAAGAATAATACAAGAGAATGGATGTGTGTGTGTATGTGAGTGTGTGCAGGGGAAGTGGGGTACGTCAGTGCATCTGCATGGATTTAATTTCCACACCGCCTTCACGTTGTGTATAAAAATAATCGGCAAATTCATATACATTTGCAAGAATTTCTTCTCAGTAAATAAGAAAATGCTTGTAATATTTCTTGGAAAAACAGAAACTTTTTTGCCTGGCAAATAATAGAGGTTCAATAGATATTACTGAGTGAGTGAACATTATAAAATAAAAATAAAAGCAATTCCTTCCTCCTGTTTTCCTGCAGTGAGGAGTATGCCTCACCCCTGAGACCTGTATGTCTGGGGTTCACAGTGAGAGTTTGCCAGGATGAGTCTGGACCCACTGCCATTCTTGGAAATATTTATAAACTCTGCAGAGTCTCATGTAACTCTCTTAAGGAATGTCTATTTACCTGAATTTTACAGAAGATTCAGAGAAATTTTGATAGTTAAGGATCTTGGTCTAGTTCTCTTTTAGCAGCATTTTTCAAACTGTAGTATGGAGACTTGATGGTGTGTCTGGGTAAATCAAATTAGCAGGTTGGATACAGTTAACATCCTTCTGGGGGTTCCATTTTGCTTAAAGAATGAAGGGATGGTTTTAATTTTGTGCAAACACAAAACATAGCAAAGATGTGGCAGGTGACTTTTCAGGCCACCACCAGTGAGGAGGTTTATGGTATAAAAGTTGAGGAGAAGGCTTAAAGAGAACCTCCAGGTTTTTGGCATTTAAGAGAGGTTGTGGGGAGGACTTCCCTGGTGGCTCAGTGGTTAAGAATCTGCCTGCCAATGCAGGGGACACGGGTTTGAGCCCTGGTCCGGGAAGATCCCACATGCCGCGGAGCAACTAAGCCCGTGCGCCACAACTACTGAGCCTGTGCTCTAGAGCCTGTGAGCCACAGCTACTGAGCCCGTGAGCCACAACTACTGAGCCTGCATGCCACAACTACTGAAGTCCGCGTGCCTAGAGCCCATGCTCTGCAACAAGAGAAGCCACAGCAATGAGAAGCCCGCACACCGCAACAAAGAGTAGCCCCCGCTTGCTGCAACTAGAGAAAAGCCTGCGTGCAGCAATGAAAACCCAATGCAGACAAAAATAAATAAAATAAAATAAATTAAAAAAAAAAAGAACTATGTTTAAAAAAAAAAGAGAGGTTGTGGGGTTGGTGGTGGCGGTGAGCGTTACGGTTAGGGTTTAAATGACAGACAATATAGTTTGAGGGTTTTTTCTTTGAAGTCTGAGATTTGCCGATTTTGTGGCTTGAATTGTAGACTCATTCTAAGTACATTTAGGAAAGTAAGCACTATTTAAGAAGGGGAAACATAATAATTACCTGTAGGATCTCACAGTACACACTGCTTCATGAGTAGATCTAGAAAGATCAAATAAACTCCAGTGCCTTCTTCCATTTTCCCTATCCACAAATGTGTGTCAGGAGGTGGAATCACAGAAGGGTGGGCATTCATGTTTTGTATCCATAAACCAGCACCCCCCGGCCCCCCCATCATGTGACCTCCCCAGAGGTAAGTACCAGGACGCCGCCTCTGTCTGGTTCCTGAGCTTCCATTTTCGCCATCTGCAAAATGGTGCCCATTCTTCCTCGGGGTGACATTGTATGATTGTAAATTTCCATTAATCAACAAAGTCAGTTGGAGTTTTACATTTCCCCACTCCAGGGTAGAAGCTTCATGCTGAAGACAAAATTTAAAAGACCATTTTGATGTCTTATTCCTTCCACTAGTTTTCAAAAATAACAGTTGCCAGAAATGTACTGGTTTCCAGCTGTTTTCTTTCAGTCTGGTTCACAGGCCACACTGCATTAAAAATTCAGGTTCCACAAAGAGGGCTTCACAACATTGTCCTGTCTCGTATTGTAACAGGATAAAATAGGAAATTTGATCTGGGAGCAATATTGCAATTTTGATATCAGCAACTCTGCACATGTGGTTTTACCTCCTACGTCTTCCCTTTCCTCAGAGGAAGTTTTCTTAAAGATGTTGCAGCAGGTAGATGTATTACTTGTCATGATTCGGGGGTTATCTGTTGGACCGTTTTGCTATTTTTTCTGATACCAGCAACTAGAAAGAGCAGATCATTTAGCTTTAAGGGATGTAAACTGCATTGTAATCACTTCCATCCTGTGAACACGACCCGCGGTAACACACGTGTAATTCCTGTCACTAATTGAAAGACTCTCTTTTCATGGAGCTAATATAGAAATATCAGATGTGGACTGTCTTTGGAGGCTATTTTCCACCAGATGCTTTGTGGATGTGAGGGGATTAGTGGAATTCTCTAGTCCAATAAACTGTTATCTCCAAAGAATATTTTTGATGGGGCATCACAGCGACATGTGTCATGTTTTAATTTTAATACAAAGGACATTCTGTAAAGTGAATTTTGTCACATGGAGACAGATCAAGACCCTAACGCCAGAGACAGTTTGACACCTTTATCATAATTTTTCAATTATCTGCTTCTGCCTCCCTCTTTCTTCTCTCCTCTCACCATTCTTTCCTTTTATTCTATTTCTCCTCTCTAATTCTCTTTTCCTCCATTCTTGCATTTAATCCTATTTCCAATTCCCTTCATATTTGCCATCCCTCCTTTTGTTTTCATCCTCTATACAAACCTTAGACTTCCAGTAAGTATCTAGCATTGCTTGATCTCAGAGCAAGTAGATTTGAAATAATGGAATAGTGTCACATTTTAATAGTCAACTTTATTTCTTTTATAGGACATTGCATTGCAGTGGTTCCACACTAGTTGTTATGTCTAGAAAGGAAATAGTTCTAGCAAAATCCTAGTTATAACTGTAAGGATAACAAAAGCAAAGCTTTGTTAAGCCCATAGTATTTACAAGTGTAAGAAAAATACCTAACCATTAGGAGATCAAAATTTTAAAAAACCCTGTACGAACCAGAGATGGGCTAATTATCTTGTATTCTTATTTTCATTAGAGCAAAGTTCTCAAAGGTCTTACAGCAATTTATAGCTGAGTTATAATTATTATTGAAAAAAGATATAAGTTAAACTATGCAAAATTCTTTACAATTTAGTGTTTTAGCTATGTAATATTCCTTTAAAGCAGTACACATGTTTGGATTTTTGCTGTGTTAGTTTGCTGCTTTGTCATCTAATCCCTCAAAGTAATGACTAGTAAGATTTTGATCAGAGAAACCAAATGGTTAAAGGTAAACTCAGTAGAAAAGAATAAAAGAAGTAGTGTCACTTTGTCCAAAGAGAAAGCATTTGAAATATCTTAATGATGGGTTTCAATTCAACAAATATTTACTGAGCATCTACCATGAGTTCAGTCTGTGCAAGGCCAGTGAATTAGATTCATTATTCATCTTTGAGGAGTTCACAGCCGAGGGAGAATGGTCTGAATTGTGTCCCTCTGAATTCATGTTGGTGTCCTAACCCCCAGCATTCTAGGATGCGACCGTATTTGGAGACAGTATTTTTAAAGGGGTAAGTAAAAATGAGGTCATCAGGAGGGCCCTACTCCGATCTGACTGATCTCCTTATGAGAAGAGGAGATTAGGAAACAGACACACACAAGGGAGGCCCATGTGAGGACATAGGGAGAAGACTGTCATCTATAAGCCAAGGAGGGAAGCCACAGAAGGAACTAACCCTGCTGACACCTTGATCTTGGACTCCCAGCCTCCAGAACTTCGGGTACATAAATGTCTGCTGTTTAAGCCCCTCTGTCTGTGGAGCTTTGTGATGGTAGCCCTAGAACACTTCTGAAGTGGGAGCTGGAGCCAGAGCCGGAGATGACAGGAGGATGACCAAGAGCTGTTTGTCCAGGGTTGAAGTATCCCATGGCTTTCCTGGCTACGAGGGCTTTCCTGACTGGAGGCGGATGCCGAGTGCAATTACAGATTTATATTTCTGGAAATTTGAAAGCAAACTAGCATTGCAGCAGCTTTGTGTGCATTCTCTGCTCCTCTTGCATGGGGTCAGTGGTCACGTGGATTTGGCCTGCCTTGCTACCTTTTCTAACCCGGATGCTCTCTGGTTCACTCGGGATGACTCATCAAGCCATCACATTCCACGGTTTGGCCTACACTACCTGTCGAAGATGGCAGGGGTAGACAGAGTCCCGAGTCTGCTTGTTGTTGCCTGGTGGGTCTGTGCTGGCTGGCATGAGTCCCAGGGTCCAGGTCGAAGAGAAGAGCATCTCTATTCTCAAATGGCTGAGTTGGGAACAGCAGCAAACTACTAAATCAGGTCCAAGGGGCAACGTTCAGGATCACAACCAGAGACACATGTCAAAAAAGGATCTCCAGAGCAAAGTGTGTGTGGGAGTCTGGGATATGGATTTAGCCACAAGACTCAGAGAGCAAGGTAGGTTGAGACAACATCAGAGTCGACCAGATTGAGAGCATGGAAGGTGCTTTGGAGGAATCCTTGAGGCCGGATGCTGACTCTTTTCATGTCTGGCTGCACACTGAGTGAGTGAGCTGGGACTAAAGAGACAAACTCCATCCAGTTGTGTTCCCTATCCACACACCTCTGATAATTTCACCTAGGGATCTGCTAGGAGTTAAGTTACTCCCCCTGCACCCCTGCACTCTCCCCCGCAATTCATTTACTGATGTTCTAACCCCCAATACCTCAGAATGTGACCTTTTGGAACTAAGGTTGTTGCAGAAGTAATTCATTAAGATGAGGTCATATGAGTGGAGCATGTCCCTAATCCAATGTGACTCGTGTTCTTATAAAAAGGGGACAGTTGGACACAGGCATGCACACAGGTGGAATGCTATGTGAACATGATGACAGAGCTGGGGGTGGTATGTCTACAATCTAAGGAACATCAGAGATTACCAGCAAACCACCAGAAGCTAAGGCAGAGACGTGGAATAGATTCCTCCTCACAGCCCTCAAAAGGAACCAACACTGCCAACAGCCAGCTTCTTCTAGCTGCCTATAAGAAAATGAGAGATGAGAGAGATGAACTAAAGGAGGAATCAATCCGTTTTTTAATGAAATTTTGAGAGACTATATAAAAGCCCAGATCAGTCTTTTAAGCCAGCAGAATTTGCAAATTAAGAAAAGTCTCCAGGTGAAAGACCAAATCCAGAACGGTACTATTGATATATGATACTTCGTAAGCACCACAGGAAGTATAAAGGAAAAGAAATATAGACATTTTCAGTCAATCAAAAGGCCTTCTAGGACCATCATGGTGTGCTTTGCAAAACTTCTCCATTAAACAATTGGGCTCTGAAGACGCTTAAGGGAGTTGTCTCAAGGGAAGCCTCACAGGTAGCCCAAGATAGTGAAGAGCTTATGCTGATAAAATTTGTCTAATGAGTGAGCCTCCAAAGTCTTTGAAGACAATTTAAGAGAATTTTTCTCACAGAAACAGTGCCAGCTTGAGCTAAAAGAGACACAAAGTCCAAAAGGCATGAAACAGGCTGAGAAGGCCACTTGGCTACATACGCACTCTTCTTATGGAGAAAGAAGATAATCAGAGGGGCTGAACCAAGAGCTCAGAGACTAGAGGGAAGAGCCACAGAGACTAGGTCCGGGGAGAAAGACTGAATTTTAATCAAGGAACTGGCACCTGAATCCAGCAGGTTTCAGAATTGCTATGGGCCAGTGCCCCCTGTGTCCTTCCCTTTTCCCATGTTTTTGAACAAGGGTATCAAATGGTTATCCTCTGCCTGTCCAGTCATTTTACGTCAGGTGTGTGCAGACCGACGGCTTGTCTCTAGATCACAGGTCTTCAGATTGAGGGGAACCCGACTCAGGCAGCTCAACTGAAAGAAAGGCACCTAGGGGAACCTCGTTTGTGAAAAGAACAGGACCTCAACCTGGCGCCAAATAGATGAGGCCTTCTGGAAAGTTTTGGAAAGAGGACGTATCTTTTGCACATGGGAGGAATGTATATATTACTGTCCAGAGAGTGGACTTTGCTGGTTTGCATATTTTCAGATTTTTTGCCACTGCCCCCCTGCAACTGAGGAGGGATCTATATCCCTTTTCCTTAAATCTGGGCTGAGCTAGCTGGCACCAAGGGGACACCATGTTAAGTGATTCTACAAAACTGAGACTGGGTTTGAAGAAGCCATGAAGCTTCTGTGTGTTTCTCGTTAGACACACACTTTTGGAACCTTGAGCCACCATGCAAGGAGTCTGACTAACCTGAGAACATCACGCTGTGCAGAAGCCCAAGCCACAGACATGTGAGTAAAGATACCTCCTATGGATTCCAGCCCCAGGCACTGGGGCAACCCCAGCCTTCCAGTCTTCCATATTGAGATCCCAGACATCACGGTGCCGAGACAAGACATCTTTGCTGTGCCTTGTCTGTATTTTTGACCCACAAAATCTGTGATCATAATAAAATGATTTTTGGAGCAGCAATAGTAACAGGGACACTGACAGTATTGTGTGAGAGTGTAGAGAATTGGTCTTATTGCAAAAAGTTAAAAACATACAGAAATCTATAGAAAATAATGTAATGAAAACCCTATACCCAGCATCCAACTTTATCTGCCATATTTACTTTAGGGGTTTTTTTCAGTAATAAAATATTATAAACGTAGTTACAGATCCCATGTCCTATCTTTATCCTCAGAGGGGATAGAATTTTATATTTGTCATTTCCATTCAGTTTTTATATTATTATTACATACAAAATTGTCAAAAATAATTTGCTTTTGAAAATTTTGCTTTATTTTAAACTTTATATAAATGGTATCATACAGCGTTTGACATTTTGTTACTAGCTTTTAACACTCAACATCATCTTTTTGGAGTTAACCCGTGTTTACATCTTTAGCTCCTGTTTATTAATTTTCATTGCTGGGTAGTATGCCATCATCTGCATATATGATAAGTTATTTATGCAATCTATAGAAGGCAGATATTTAGGTTGTTTTTCTCCTAGAAACAATGCCGCAATAAACAGTTTTGTGCATGTCTCCTTGCATATATGTGCAAACATTTACTTTAGTCATTAACAGAAATGGAACTGTAGGGTTATTTTGTTATGAATATGTTTGTGTGTATGTATTATGTGTTACATATATAATTTTTGTTTTCTTCCTTCTCTTATTTCCTTATCATGTAACACAAGAAAAATTCACTTTATATCATAGTGTTCAAGTTAAGGAATTTCTAGGAGAAAAGTAAACGTCACTCAAGGACTTTACCTCCTCTCTGGGGAAGGAAGTTATTGTGTTTCCAGTTGTACTAGGATACTTGTATCACATGAGGGGGAATTATGACCTTGTTATTGTGTTTATCTGAAGCACAAGTCAATTGCAGTTCTTGGATTTCTCTTCTCTACAATCACATGAACCAGTTGCTTAGAGTAAGTCTCTGTCTCTCTCCGTGTATATGTATCTTATTGGTTCTGTTTCTCTGGAGAACCCAGACTAATGCACTAGATATTGCCAAATTACTCTCCGAAGTAAGATTATACAAATTTTCAGGTCTATCTGTACTAGAATTCTTATTTTTCTACATCATCACTGGCATTTAGGTCTCTGTCTCTGTGAAATATTTGTTTTATCCTTTTTAAAAAAATAAGTTTGTTTATATCTTATTATACATACACATACCTACATGTATCTTAAGCTAATTTCATACATGTCTCAAATTCTTTACTTCTGTACTTTATATATCTTGATTTCTATCTATCTTGTTATATATGTGTGTATATACCTGTATATGTATGTGTATGTACTTAAATACTAATCCTTTGCCAGTTGGATGACTTGCAGTATCTTTTTACAGACTTTGGCTTATCTTTTCCCTGTAATTATGAAGCTTTTTAATGTCAATAAATTTAAACTCCTTAAAGGAATCAAATATCTTCTAAAATTTTGATTTAAGAAACATTTCCCTACTCAGAAGTGGCAAAAACATTCCCCTATGTTTTCCTCAAAAGTTTAAAGTTATATGTTTCATACTTGGTCTCCAATATATTTAGAATTGCATGTTGTGAGATAGGAAATCTAAATTTATTTTAGTCCACATAATCAATTGTCACAGCACCTTTCCTGAAAAACTCATTTTTTACCTGTAGATTATAATGTTACTTTTATCTTACAACATGTTTCAACATATATTTAGATCAGTTTCTGGGTCCCGTACTGTGTAACACTGGAGTATCTGTATATCACTATGTTACTGGACTCTCATTAGGTTATGTATGTGGACATTGTAGCTGGAAATAAAAATGGTATCTTTGTTTTTCTTTCCAATGATTGCTTCCTATTTCTTATATTTTTCTAATTGTATCCATCGGAACTCCACGGAGAGTTAGAAGCGGTCTTTGTCTTCTTGGTCTCTAAAGCCCAACAGTCCACATGATGTTTATATAGATTTCTGATAGAAATAATTTATCATAGTAAGACAGGTCTCTTCCACTTTTAGCTTACAAAGAAATTTTATGATGAATGAATTTTGAATTTTATCTCATATTCTTGAGATAATGATATTGTTTGTCTCCTTTAATCCACTCAAGTAGGGATTCTGTCTTGTTCACCCTCCGGCACTTATTAACAGTGCTGGCACGTGGTAGCTCCTCAATAAATGTTGGTTGGATAAATGAATTAAAAACCGTGAAAACCTATACTCTCGTGATGGACAATGGAGAGAATGTCCGTGTGGGGAGGGGCAGGTGGATTATGCCGCTCTTTCTAGCCTGAGATGTACTTTCCCCTTCTGACCTCTCACTTATTACCCCTTTCACCATCCTGATGGCCTCTGGGAGGACTGGACTCCAACTTTAACATCTTCCCAGGTAGCTGAACCCAGAGGAGGAGAAAGCTGCCCCTGTGTTAGCACTTAGCGCTAGGGTGAGATACATACGACACTTAATTCCCTCCAGTACAGCTACCAGTAGAGTTTAACCCTTACCTGGTGCCTGTAGAAGGGAACCGTAGTGTAAGGAGTGACTTGCAGTGACAGCCCGCAACTCTCCCTCCTCCTTGAGTCCTCTCGTGACAGAAGACTTTCCCCTGGAACCTTGGTCTGGGCTTCTGAGTGACACTTGCTTTGTGAAATAGTTTGCACAGTTTTACATGCACATCTCCTCCTTTCCAATGTCAGCAATGTTTAAAAGAAGCTTCCTTCGCTACTATTCACGATTTGCTGAAAATTATGCCATGTTTGGGCCGTATCTTTCTTATACAGTTGGTTATCATTGTTTTCCTGTAGTTTTTGATGCCAAGCTGATTCTGTCCAATTTCTTTTAGCAAATGTCAACTTGATTCTCGTTTCTCTGTAAGTGCAGATCTATTTTTTTCTCCTCTCTTTCTCAAGGCTTTTATGATCTTATCTTTATCCTTTGTGTCCTGGGATTTCACAATGATGTTTCTAGATGTGGGTCTTTTTTGCTTATATGACTTTCATTTGGGAAATATTTGTCTCTCTTCTGCCTAGGGACGTTTCTTGTGTTATTTTCCTGATAATGTATCTGTTTTCTTTGTTATCTCCTTCTGGAACTGCTATTAGTAGTGGATGTTGGACCATCTCCAAATCTCTTAATCTTTTCTCTTATTTGTCTTATCTCTTGATATTTGGGTCTGCATCCTGGGAGATTACTTTGACTTTATCTTCCAAACTGTGTACTGACTTTCTCTTATTTTAGCAATCAATTTTTTTTTTTTTTTTTGGCCTCTCCTGTTGCGGATCACAGGCTCCGGACACGCAGGCTCAGCGGCCATGGCTGATGGGCCCAGCCGCTCCGCAGCATGTGGGATCTTCATGGACCGGGGCACGAACCTGTGTCCCCTGCATCGGCAGGCGGACTCTCAACCACTGTGCCACCAGGGAAGCCCAGCAATCAATTTTTGTTAAATGTTAAGACCTCTTTCTAATTCTCTGGTTCCCTTTTTTCCCCTCATTTTATGGATGCAGTACCTTATTGAATCTCCAGGAATTACATTTATTTTGAAGTTATTTTTTGTTCTCTACATTAGCTCATTTCTTCCAAAGTCAGGTTTTTGTTGTTATTGCTTGTTTATTTGGCTCTTTTGATCTTCTTGTCATCCAGGCTTTCCTTGACTACCTTGTGATCCTAAGTCATCTGTATTTTTGTCCTTCTCAAGACTTCAGGGTTAGGGTTTAGTAAGAGACATGATGACTAGGGGCTCTGTGAACGTGGCAGCCCGGTCAATGTGCCACAAGCTCAGAGACCGAATGCCTGAATGCCCAGGGCTGCTCCCTCGGCAGGGCCTTGGAGAGGGGACCGCAGTCAGTCCTTCCTTCCTTTCCTTCCCTCTTAGACTGGATCCTTCCTGGATGCAGACACAAGGGAAGAATTTGTGATGATGCAACACTTTATAAAGAAAGTGCTCCCAGGGGGAACCTGCAGGGAAGCGGGGGGAGCAGGGTATGGAGAGGAGGGAGAGGCCAAGCAGAGGTGGTTTTCAGGTGAAGCCCCAAGCTCTGCATGAGCCCCTGGGGAGCCCCAGTGAGAAGGTGACACCTGAGTTTGTCCCTCATCAAGGTGCTCCCCATACCGTCACCATGGATGGAGTTCCCTGGGGAAGGGAGGGGAGATATCCCAGGCACTTCCAGGCCTCTGAAGGGCAAGGCTGCCCCCGTGCCTGACAGGACCCTATGAAGTTACAGGCAGAAGTTGGGGTTTGGGGGCACACAGCTGTGAAAAGGGTCTGAGGGCACCTGGCAGAGAAAGCACCCAGAGTGTCCCTGCCCAGCCTTTTCTTTTGAGGATGCTGTGATGGTCTCTTCTCAAGCTCCCTGAGTGTCCGTTCACTCGTGGCTAAGTCAGGCATGAGGATGCTATTATAAAGATTAGTTTCATTCACTTGTGTCTCATAGTGAGACGAGAGAATTATCTGAACAGTTGGCTTTAGCATCCTCTTTGGGGGAGAGCATGTTTGAGAGCACTTGCTGAGGAGTCCAAGTGGGAGGGGAGGGATTAGACCCCGAGGACAGCGGGGGCTCCGAACCACTAGAGGGCTCTGCATGGGAAAGGGGCATTACTGGCTATTTTTCTACTACAGAGGAACAGAATAGCAAGGATGTTTATAGCAGCTTTTATTCATAATCGCTGGAACCTGGAAGCAACCAAGATGTCCGTTAGCAGGTGAATGGATAAATAAATTGTGGTACATCCAGACAATGGGATTTATCAAGCCATGAAAAGTCACGGAGGAAGCTTAAATGCATATTGCTAAGTGAAAGCAGCCTATCTGAAAAGGCTGCATGCTGTTATGATTGCAACTTTATAATACTTTGGAAAAGGCAAGACAGTGGAGACTGTCTTGAGATCAGTGGTTTCCAGGGGTTAGAGGGGAAGGAGGGATGAAGAAGCGAACACAGAGGATTTCTAGGGCAGTGAACTATTCTGTTGGAGACTATGATGTTAGATACACGTCATTATACATTTGTCCAAACCCATAGGATGTACAACCCCAAAAGGGACCCCTAAGATGAACTATGCACGTTGGGTGATAATAATACTGATACCTCAGTGAAGATTCATCAATTGTAAAAGGTGTACCTCTGCAGTGGGGAGGTGTTGAACCAGGGGGAGGCGTTGCGTGTGTCAGGGTAGAAGGTACGTGGGAAATCTCAGTACTTGCTGCTCAATTTTGCTGTGAATCTAAATCTGCTTAAAAAAAAACCTCCTTTTAAAATAAGTAAATAAATAAACAAACAAACTGAACGGAGGAGAGATGGGGGGATGGGAAGAGAGAAGCTTGCAAGACAGGTGGAGACGGAGACTGCATGAGAACAGGTGAAGCTGCCCAGGGATGGATGGTCCATGGTATAGAGAACTATTTCCCCCGAAGGGTCATTGCTGGGCTGTCAACCTCTCTTCCTCCCAAACCTCAGTGGCTCTACCCACACCTGGGCGTGTTGGAGAGAAGCCTTGCTTGTGGCAATGGCGCAGGAGCTGAGGTTCCAAGTCTGAGTTGAAAAGATGCCTAGTGGACGTGAGGTAGGAGATAAGCCCCAGGCTGCGCAGCTGCAACTGCTCTCCTGCTGATACTTGGAGATAAGATACGAGCAGGAGTACTGGGACCCGATTAGGTGAAAGTGAGATGACCCTATTTTTTTAATCTTTTTTAAAGTTTTATTTATTTTGCGGTACGCGGGCCTCTCACTGTTGTGGTCTCTCCCGTTGCGGAGCACAGGCTCCGGACGCGCAGGCTCAGCGGCCATGGCTCACGGGCCCAGCCACTCCGTGGCATGTGGGATCCTCCTGGACGGGGGCACGAACCCGCGTCCCCTGCATCGGCAGGTGGACTGTCAACCACTGCGCCACCAGGGAAGCCCCCCCCCCCCCACCGTTGAATTTTATATTGAAGACCCGAGAATACATTGTAAGCCTGCAGGGGCATCAAGAAGCCAACTCTGGATTAGGAGCTTGGCGATGTGGCAGTGATCTTGAGAGCTCAGCGCCCTCTGTCCTTCTACATCCCGGAGGAGGGACTGCGAGGGAGCCAACCCCCCCCGTCATCGATCCCGCCAAACTTCAACAGAACAAGGTCAAGAAGGGTCCCTAACAGAGGTGTCTCCTGCCTTCCTTGAGGTGTCTGCTCAGGCCCCCTGGCGGCATTCTCGGTGGTGTTGGCCTTTCCAGAATCTGTACCACCACACCTGGAAAAGAACAAAACATCTCCCTTTTGTAACCCAATCTCTTTTCTTCAAAAGTTTCAAGTTCCACGTTTCATATTTGGTCTTTAATATATCTAGAATTGCATGGTGTGAGATAGGAAATCTAAATTTATTTCAGTCCACATGGATAATCAATTGACACAGCACCTTTACTGAAAATTTTGTTCCTCACCTATAAATTACAACCCTGCCGTTATCCCACGTCATGTGCTGCTGTGTGTTTAGGTCAGTGTCTGGGTTCCCTACTGTGTGATGTCGGATTGTACATTGGGCTGTGCCTCCTTCTACCTCCCTTTATAAAGCTCCCTGGTGGATGCCTGATCAGTGAGAGAGGGTAACCCAGAAGCAGGCAGAAAGGATTTTGGAAAGAGCACTGGAAGTGCAGAGACAAAGCTTCCTCCTCGTACAAGCCCTGTGACCTCGAGTAAGTTAAGCAGCATCCTACACTTCCGTGTGAACTAGAGAATGGACAAATAATACCTACTTTGTGGCACATGAAACGATCAAAACACACTGCTTAAGAATAGAGGAGCACAGTAGTAAATATTCTGGAAATGCAGAGACACCAACTCTTCTACACAGTATTGTTCAGGCAGGGGAGAGTCCCGGAGTGGACGTCAGCCTCTTGCCTGGGACCTGGGAATGAAGGTTTCACTGTAGAAGAGAACTGGTCCCCTGGTCTTCTGTTCAGACTGTAGCTATAAAGCCAAGCGCGTTGCAAAGAGGACAGTGGCATGTGTTTACGTCCTCAAATTCTGATTTCTCTCACTTATCACTTCCTTCGCTGGATATGTGCCATGGCACACCCACAATTACTCCAAACAGAGCTGTGACTGAAGTAGGGCCCAAAGGGAAACGCAGCTGTCGAGGTACAGAGACGCCGAGTGGGGATGGGTTAGTGGCAGACTTTTGATCTGTATTTGAAAGAAGAGGCCAATTGCATTTTCAATGAGCTGGTAAATTCACAGAGCTCTTTTCTAAGTTACCAGGACATAATCTACCATTTCCATGGTAAGTCTAGGATATTGGGATAAAGGACTTTCTTCTTAAGTATTTATTAGGTACTTATGTATATGTAGAAGAGACCTAGAAAAGTAGACCTAAAACAGTAGGGAGACTGTCTACCGTCATGGAACTTACAAACCAGTAAGGAAGATGAGATCAAATGCATGACACGATTTTTAAATAATGTGGTACTGCATCTAAGGGCTAATTAGCTTTGGTGGCATTTGCCAGAATTATTCACCATGAGCTCCGTTAAGAATCACTTTGCCTGCCGATGCAGGGGACACGGGTTCGTGCCCCGGTCCGGGAGGATCCTACATGCCGCGGAGCGGCTGGGCCCGTGAGCCATGGCCGCTGAGCCTGCGCGTCCGGAGCCTGTGCTCCGCAGCGGGAGAGGCCACAGCAGTGAGAAGCCCGCGTACCGCAAAAAAAAAAAAAAAAAGAATCACTGTGCTGTACACCTGAAACTAACACAACATTGTAAATCAACTATAGTTCAATATAAAATAAAAATTTAAAAAAATGGCTGTCTTTTATCACCAGCTCTAAATGATGTCTTCATCTCAGCTGGTATTTGTTATGCACCAAACATCCTACACGTTTTTTGAGGCCATCTAAACAAACACAAGACACGCTTCCTGCAATCAAAAAGTAATCATGCCTTTGGGACTTTGACATTTACTCTTATGAAGTAGGTAAACAAATGGTTCAAGGTGGGGCATTCAGTTTGGAGAAAGACAGTAAGTAAAGACAGGACGTCTAGAAAGGCGTGGTGTGAGTTCAGTAAAGGGTATTTTATGTCAAGTGGTGGCAACTGTTATCACTTTACTTGATTTCAGTTAGCTTTTTAAATATTAATAAAAGGAAAGCCAACATTTACCACCGCGTCTTTGGTGGGTTCTTGACTGCTGTTGGCTAGTTTGACAGATGCGGGTAGGTGAGGTGACTTTTCCCCAAGGTTAAATATCCCGGCAGAAATGGGTTGGCATAAACTTCTTTCTCTTGTGTGTAAAATACTGGAAATTATATATTAAAGGAATGCAGAGTTAAGTCTTCAACATAAGTTATATGAGGAGGAGAGTGCTCTTCTGGGACGTGGCTGTGGACCGGTTGTCCGATGTGTAACTGGGAGGCCCTCCTGTCTGGTGGTTGAAGCAGGAGAGCCGGCCCCTCTGAGTCATCGCTTGTCCAAGACGGCGATGCTTGCGAAAATCAACCGTGGGTCTGTGTTTTCTTTTCAAGTGTTCTTTTGTTTTCTAGACCTGAAATTACAATGAAGTCGCCACTGGAAATGTTTAAGTATCATTCTCACATCTCTAACACATGTTAAGAGATTTCTGGGAGTTAGAGCCACTCTGCTCCCTTTGGTGCTTTGGTAGACTCCAAATTCCAACAGAGCCCTTCGTCCAAAGCTATGATGGTTCACTGCTTTCAGAAGAAAACGTTTTCAATCAGCAGGTGCCCTGGAATGTAGCTCTTCTTTCAACCAGTCTATAGTTTGTATCAACAATCTTTCTTTAAAAAAAATGTTACGGATGAACTTATATACAAAACAGAAACGGACTCACAGACTTTGAAAACAAATTTATAGTTACCAAAGGGGGAGAGGGGGAGATAAATTAGGAGTTTGGGATTAACATATACACACTACTATATATAACATAGATAAACAAGAAGGACCTGCCGTATAGCACAGGCAACTCTACTCACTATTCTGTAATAACCTCTATGGGAAAGAATCTGAAAAAGAATGGATATCTGTATATGTATAACTGAATCACTTTGCTGTACACCCGAAACTAACACAACATTGTAAAGCAACCATACTCCAATACGAAATTTAAAAACTAAGTAAAAAAAACCATTTTTTCTTGGAGGAAGCAGATAGCATCAACATTAATTGGAATCCCAGACTTTTTAAGTTTAAAGGTCATCCGCCCTTACCTCATCCCCCTGACCCCAGCAAACCTTGCCCAACAGCAAAGAAGAAAACCGAGACTCAAAGAGAGGGATGGACGTGCCCAGAGTCACACAGATGGTGGCAGATACCAGGAGAAAGTCTGAGAAAGGCGGACCTTTAGATGTCCTGGGCATCAAAAAGTTTGAGTGTCACTTCCCAGCACTCTACTCCCCAGAGCACAGATAAATGCCGATGCAATGCACAACCATAAAATGAGTATGAAGGAGTGCAATGCGATTTTTATATGTTTTCCCTGGTGTTAACTTTCTTTTATTTTTTGAGATTTCAGCTGTCAGACTCTTAACATCCTTTGAGTGATCTAGCTCTGCAGATGTATTTAGCCAACCCAGGGACTGCTGAAGTCAATTCAAATCCAGTTCTTTTGTCTGTTGGTCCTATTGCAATCCACCACCTCCCGCCCTCTGCGACTGGCATACCCTTCATTATTTTTTTTAAGGCATACCTCATTTTATTTTGCTTAGCTTTACTGCAGTTCACAAATACTGTTTTATACAAATTGAAGTTTTGTGGCAACCCAGCGTCAAGCAAATCTATCAGCACCGTTTTCCAACTGCATTTGCTCACGTTGTGTCTCTGTGTCTAACACAACATTGTAAAGCAGCTATACTCCAATAAAAAGTAATTAAAAAATGTTTCAAGAAAGAAAATATTTTATAGCTAAAAATTGTCAAAACAATCACAACAGTAACATCCAAGGTCGTTGATCACAGATTACCATAGCAAATATAATAATAATAATACCCTTCAGTATTTATGGTCGAGGTTCTTTGTAACCTATTGTGAAGTTTCCTGCAAAGATGGCTGGGTTGCCTTTCCTTCCTCCATCATGATAATGCAAAGCAGGTTTCCTCCAGGCAGTCCCCCAGGCTTCAGATGACTCTCCTTTTGTAAAATGTTGTGGGCCTCTGTCCCTGAACTTCCTAATCAGCAGAAAGAGCATTAGAACTCCATTTTTATTGGAAAAATTTTTTCTTTATGCTTGTTCCCTCTCTCTCCTCCTGAAATATAACTTTGTGGGGTATGGAAGAGAGACGAGTATCGTGGGGGCATCAGAAACCCTGAGGAACCTGCTTCTTGACAGTATTATTATACCTCTGCCAGTCGAAATAAAAACAATGAACAAAAAAGGGGTAAACACAAGGTTCTAAATGGCTGGAAATTTTGAGCACTGTTTTTCTTTCCTTCTGCTGAAGTCCACTGGCCACAGGGACAGTTTGGCCTGGGGCAGGTGCTGAATACCAAGTCTCTCTGAGGCTGCAAGAACAGTTAGGCCACAATCAGGGAGAGAAAAGATAATCCCTCTGTGATCTTAAACAACCACAGAAAAAGCAGGCGAAAAGAAGCTTGAAGTCCAGACATCTGAGAGGACGTCGTCCTTTGAAGATCCTTTCAAGTAGAAAGCACAGGGGCTCAAGTGATGCTGACACAGGCAGGGAAATAAATATCTACAAACACACACGTTGGGCAGAGCTGGGCACGTGAGGTGCCCAGCAGCACAAGTTTTCCGAGGCTTAAGCTTTTCTATTCCTCATTTCCAACCTCAAGGCATTGAACCATGAAAACCCAAATAAATACACTCACTCTAGCTTTGTGTGTGACTTCCAGAGCACACTTTTGTCACTAGGTAACAGAGGAAAGCACTGTGATAGCACAGCAAAGGCGGTCTAAGGAAGGACGTGCTGACTGGGCTCTGGCCCCTTCTCTGCCCTTCACCTGGAGGGCAGGTAGGGCGACGGAGCCATGAACCTCCACCAAGAGCTACGTGCTGCAGCATTGGTCAAGCAATTCGTGATAGAAGTAGGTAAAGCGGTCACACACTAGGCTCAGATCACCACCTGGATGACCTTGGGCAAGCTCAGTTTCCTCACGTGTAAGATGGGGATAATCAGAGTGCTGACCTCACAGGGTTAGGATGAGCACTGGAGGGATCTGAGGGCACACGAAGACCCCAGGACACACAATAGGCGCCCAGATGCTCTCTGCTTAAGTGTTGGCTGCAGAGATATGCCTTCTTCCCTCCAAATCAAACTGCATTGATTTAGTCAATGTCAACGTGTTGACTGAACAACCTACTGATCTGGTCTAGTCGCTAAAAACGATCAGTCAAGCTGGTTGCTTGACACTGAGTAGATGAAATTTGTCCTTTTCCCTCCCCTATTTCAAGTGATGATGTCATCTAGCTACAGTTTTCAAATCCATGATTTTGGTTAAGATCAGAGGGAGTAACTCATCTGAAGGCACGTTCTGGGTCGTAAGGGAGGTGGGACAAGCAGAGCGTATAGTCCTGTGTACCAGGCGCCATGGAGAAGATGCTCTGAGGAAATGGTCCAGCTGAGCAAGGGCGCTTGCTAAGAGCCCACCCTGTACACATCATCCAAGGCCAGAGGATCATGGCCTCAGAGGTCCAGCTGCTAATAAAGCATGTTTCCTTCTAAATATAGCTTCCAGTTTTTGGTTTCTGCTCCAGACAACTAGTCTGAACTACTTTTAGGCACATATCTGTGTAGCAGGCAAAACCATGGGAAAAACTCTGGAGGGGTTTTCCCTGGTGGCGCAGTGGTTGAGAGTCCGCCTGCCGATGCAGGGGATGCAGGTTCGTGCCCCGGTCCGGGAAGATCCCACATGCCACAGAGTGGCTGGGCCCGTGAGCCAAGGCCACTGAGCCTGCGCGTCCGGAGCCTGTGCTCCGCAACGGGAGAGGCCACAACAGTGAGAGGCCCGCGTACCGCAAAAAAACCCCAAAACTCTGGAGGGAATTTTTGTGAGGTTTACAAAGCCTTTGCAGGTTGGAGCTCCAACTGATAGAGGAGAGGCTGGGCTCTCGGCTGGTCACCAGCTGACTAATTTAGGGTAAAATTGCTCTAAAAGGAGGGCAAGATACAAGAAGTTTGAATCCTTACTTATAAAGAGCCTTGACCACCTGATAGAACTTTGGGAGAATGAATTACATGACTGTAAATTATTTTCCAGCTAGAGGATTCCATGAGTATTTATGCAAATTATTAATGCAATGGGCTGAGTATGAAAGGTCGTACATATGTTGGATTGGAATCTGTTTGGTCATTTGTAGCTCTGTGGCTTTAAGCAAGGGGATTATTCCACGAAACCTTAGTCCCACATCTATTAAATAAAATAAGGGTACCTACCACCAGGAGTTATTGTCAAGTTGCTATATGTTGAAATTAGTTAAGGGTATCTCAGACTGCGATCTAATACAATTATAGTCAAAATGATTAATATAGGTATAAATGCTTTAAAAAATCATGACACCTTGGGACTTCCCTGGTGGTGCCGTGGTTAAGAATCTGCCTGCCAATGCAGGGGACACAGGTTCGATCCCTGGTCCGGGAAGATCCCACATGCTGCAGAGCAACTGAGCCCATGCGCCACAACTACTGAGCCTGTGCTCTAGAGCCCACATGCCACAACTACTGAGCCTGCGTGCCACAACTACTGAAGCCCGTGTGCCTAGAGCCCATGCTCTGCAACAAGAGAAGCCACTGTGATGAGAAGCCCACACACCTCAACGAAGAGTAGCCCCCGCTCGCCACAACTAGAGAAAGCCCGTGTGCAGCAACAAAGACCCAATGCAGCCAAAAATAAACAAATTAAATAAATAAGTTTATTAAAAAGAATTATGATATCTTAATATGATTTAGGAGACCTGTTAAATATATTAGGTACACCGGAGAATGGAATAATGCAGTCATTAAGGGTGAGGATGGGGTTTATCTATATTGATCGACAAAAAAAGGTTTATAACATATTAACTGAAATAAAAGCAGGTTACAAAATAATGCATTTGAATGTGACCTCTACGAAACATTTGATTCTTGACCACTAGGTTCTCGACCCTTACATACAAGGGCAATACCATTGCAATAGCTTCCATCTTCATTCTCCCGCCTCCAACTTCTCTTGACATAGCAGTCTATTGGAAGTTTAAGTATGATCACATTACTGCACAGCTTAAAAATCAGATCGGGGCTCCCATGAGTGGCCTTAGCTCCTTCTCTGCCTCGTGCCTGCCCTTTCCCATCCCCCACTGAGTTCTATGCCTTTGCCTAGAAGGTCATCCTTCTTTGTCAACTTATGGATTTGTATCCATCTTTCCATCTCAGCTGGCAAATTTCCTCCATGAAGTCTTCTCAGATTGATCTTCTCTCTACACCCATTCCCAACCTTCCAGCTCCCTCACCTCACTCCAAAAGAGTTAATGATGCATTTCTCTGAATCCATATACACCTCTCTCTATAACACCCACCCCAGTGTCCTTCACTTACTGGTTTACAAATGGGCTTTATTCATTCAACTAGGAATTTCTTGAAATTAGAGAATCTATGGCACTTACATTTTTTTTGCATTCCCAGCGTCTAGTAAATGCTCAATAAATGTTTCTTTAACAAATGAATGAATGAATGCATGAATGAATTTTAATTGACTTCCAGAGCTAAAAGACATTTTTAAGGCCATCTATTTTATCCCTACAGCCAATCACACTTGTAAAAAAGGAGAATTACAAACCCTGAAAGGTTGAGACTTTCAAAAGACGACCACTTATCAATTTATCCAGCAGGTATTTATTGAGTCCCTACAGTATGGTGACACCATTTCAGTTGCTTAAGATATAATGGTGAACACAACAGACAACAAAAGTCTCTGCTCTCATAGAGCTGACATTTTATCGAGGGAGACAGACTACGTGAATCAATAAGTCACTTACATGGTAAGTTAGTGGTGAGCACTGCAGGGAAAGGGGAGTAGGGTAAGGGCAGTCAGGAGAGCTGCAAGCTGGGGCCGGTCCAGGTTTATAGAAGGTGGCCTGGTAGGTCTCCTGACAAAGCGATATTTGAACAAGGGTGTGAAGGGGGTATGGAAGTGAGTCATGCAGGTATGGTGGGAGGTGATCCAGGGAGAGGGGCCAGCCAGTGCTGAGTCTTGCTGTGGGACAGGCCTGGGGAATAGCCCGGAATCCCAGGGTCCCTGGCAGAGTGAGTAGAGAGAGGGTAGTGAGAGGTGCAGTCAGAGATCAGAGAGGTAGGGAGGGTGGGGAAGGAAGGGAAGGGGTTGGGGAGGAAGGGGAAGGCAGGAGGTGGATTAGGCTGGACCTCTTAGACCATCTCAAGGATATTTGTTTTTCCTCTGCGTGAGGTTGGGAGCCTTTGGAGTGCTCTAGGCAGAGGCATGGCATGGTTTGAATTAAGTGTTATGCTGGCTGCTATGTTACGTATAGACAGTAGGAGGTCAGGGAACAAAACAGGAAGCCTGGTTAGGAGGCTATGGTCAGTAATCCAGGCCAGAGACGGTGCATCTCAGATCAGTCAGTAGCAGTGGAAGTGGTGAGAAGGAGTTAGTGTGTGTGTGTGTGTGTGTGTGTGTGTGTGTGTGTGTATTAGAGCCAACAGGATTTCTATCCAGCTGAGTGTGGAACAAGAGGAAAGAACACTTAGAGACTGTATTTGATGTGGTAGACACGGGTTTTTAGTACTTTATGTGAATTCTCTCAATTCTTTAAACCCTTGAAGAGCTAGGACAAACCAGGGTCTCTTCATTCCATGCCATCATGCATTCTACTGTATTTCAATGTTTCTTTGAGCACATTTTGTTTTAATTTGCAGGCTTGGGGACCACAGATCTCAATAAACAAGTTCAGCTTGGAGTACAGGGTTGTAAGTGATGTTAGATAAACTTCCTTGTGCATAAAATAGGGTTAGAAACTAATAGGTACCATTGGTTTAGTGTTAACTCATGTCTCTTTTAAGCCCTCAAACAAAAATGTGGGGTGCACATTGTTTTCTCCCATTTCACAGATGAGATGACCGAGGATAGTCAGGATTAAGCAATCTGCCCTAAATCACATGGGTAGCAAGTGACAGACTGGAGATCTGGACCCAGGTCTGTCTGATTCTCAGCCCTTGCCTTCTGTGCCTTTTCTAGGAGCCCAGGATATTTCTGAGCCCTGGGGTGGAATGGAGGACTGAAGATGATAAATGAGATAGTGTATACGAAAGTCTATAGAATCAAGGAGAAAAGGCCTTGAAAGTAGGAGTTCTAAGAAAATTAAAGTTATTACTGTAACTCTTAGGTTACTGTGTTGCCATTGTCCAAGGAGGAAAGAAGATGGCTGATTTGATGGTCACGCGTACAGAGGGATTGATTTCTCTCAAGTCAATTAAAATTATTTTTCTTCCCAACTTCTTATTGAGTTGATCATACAAGCAATTGACCAACCCAAGGGTCTTAGCAAATCCAGCCCTCAGTTCTTCCCTACTTCTCTTTGTCTACCCTGTGTCAAGCCCTTGGAATTTCCTTCAACCTTTTTCTTTTTTCTTCACTGTTGGACTTGAGTAACCTCAACACCTTTATGAACTCTATTCCCAACTCCCAGAGCACCTTTCACGTGAGCACAGAGTGCTACAGAATGCAGGTAAATAACACACTGGAATCTGAAGGCATTTTTCTATACACCCAAAGTCTCTAGAAAAACAGAAATTCCCTTCTGCCATATACATCTGGACCCCATATGGGATGAAATAATGGCGTCCACAGTGCAGGTCTAGCAGCATGAAATGCAACTAAAAAGGAAAGAACTTGGCCCCAGGACTGAATAAGCCCCCAAACCATCAACTTAGCTTGAGTAGTGGAATCGGACCCACAGCTGTGACATCTTCCCTCGGGTGTCAAGGCCATCCCCTCTCCCCTCCAAAGGTGAGAATGCCAATACGCTTTACCACCACCAACCAGCCACCCTCTTACAACTGCACCTCCGACCAGGTGGTCAGTGTGGTCACCCATCTGCCGTGAGCGTTGCCTCTGGTCTCCCACAATCACCAGGGGGGTCCAGTGTTGACACGAGACCTCAGAGGGGTGGAGCAGGGGGAGGGGCATGGGAAGTGGACCTCTGGGAACCCCGCCCAGACGCTGCCATGACCTTTCACCTCCTGGCCAGCTGAGCAATTTGTAACTGCAGCCCCCATCTGTGAATCACTCCCGTCTGCTCTGGAGTGCTGTGGGTACAAAGCCAGAAACCTGGCAGAGCGGTGAAAACGGAAAGATACTGTCATCAACTGCACACCACGCTGTGTCTGTGTTTATAAAAGGGGGTGAAATGAGCAACAGTGCCCAGGGTGACCTAATGGTTTGAGCTGTAGGGCTTTCGAAGGGGATGAAATTCCACCCCACGCCTTATGTTGACCCAGTGCAAGAAATTTGACCAAGGAGAAACACTTCGGATAGGTTCAGCTAGCAATCGTGAGGTGAAGATGATCAAATAAGTAAACTCAACTGTCCTGCTAGGTCAGGCCAGATTGAGTGATAATTATGGAGGCAAAGGAATCGGGGGCGGGGGCGGGTCTTAAGGCCTGACTTGCTTGTTGTCACGTTTCTGGGGGGACGTTTAGCCAAGTAGACTATCCAGAGGTAGTAAGAATCATCAGATTCTGGATGGTGATTAGAAAAGGTGGACTTCACTTCCAAGGGGAACATGATAAAAGGAGGGCCCTCTTCCTGTCTTAACTTTGATTTAAATTCACACAATTAAAACTGAAACTCAGGGCTTTCCTGGTGGCGCAGTGGTTGAGAGTCTGCCTGCCGATGCAGGGGACACGGGTTCGTGCCCCGGTCCGGGAAGATCCCACATGCCGCGGAGCGGCTGGGCCCGTGAGCCATGGCCGCTGAGCCTGCGCGTCCGGAGCCTGTGCTCCGCGACGGGAGAAACCACAGCAGCGAGAGGCCCGTGTACCGCAAAAAAAAAAAAAAAAAAAACAAGCAAAAAATAAACAAAACAAACAAAAAACTCAAACTCCTTCTTCCAGGCAGACTGGAGGGAAAGAAGTCTAAAATATATATATATATTTTATTTTTAATAATAGTTTGTTTACAATATTGTGTTAGTTTCAGGTATACAGCAAAGCAATTCTGTTATGTATATGTATGTGTATCTGTATTTTATATACAGTACCTCTAAATGAAGTCAGACAGAAAAAGGCAAATATCATATGATATCACTTATATCTAAAAAATGGTACAAATGATCTTATTTACACAACAGAAACAGACTCTCAGACATAGAAGACAAACTTCTGGTTGCCGAAGGGGAAAGTTGGGGGAGGGATAAATTAGGAGTATGGGATTACCAGATACAAACCACTATATATAAAATAGATAAACAACAAGGACCTACTGTATAGCACCGGGAACTATATTCAGTATCTTGTAATAACCTATAATGGAAAAGAATCAGAAAGGACCTTTAATTGTTAACAAAATAAGGAGGCTGACTGAGGCTGCCGCGTGCAAACACGTGAGTCTGAAGACTGATGACCATGAAAGATGCTTCTGAATTTTTCCTGGGCATTTTTTTTTCAGGTTGAATTTGTTTCTCGTTACCTTAAGAAAGAAATCTTGAAACCATGCAGGCTGTTAATCTCAGACATCCTCAGTTGCTAACTTAACTTACCAAGTCGGAGACTTTCTATCGCAGTAAAATCTTTGGACTCTCTATTAATCCTAATTGTCAATATAAAACTGGTTAAATGGTAATGAGCCAGGAAGCTGTGATGGCTGTGACATCCCAGGAGGGTATCACCCTCTCTGCCAAATATTTGGATTAACAACCAGCCATCAGCTGCAGTGTGATGTAATTATGCTGGAAGAGCTTTGTACAGATGGCTGAGATATTTCTGTTTACAGTGCAATTCTTCCCCTTCTCCCAAATTATATATATGAGGCTATAAGCATATTGAAAGAATATCCTATTCTTTTTTTTTTTTTTCCTCTCCAGGACTCCTGCCTTCTTCAACCTCCTCTTTGCTGTGAGTTTCTCTTACAAGAACATGGGAAGATGAAAAGTCCCGAAAGTTGACTTTAGACCAGCCAGTAAGCCCTATAAGCCAACCCATATAAAGCAAGAGGGCACCAGAGCACTGTCAGCTGTGACAAGATAATCTCAGAAACAGATCCTGCTCAAGTTCAAATTCAATACAGACGGTGATTTTAAAAATAAAGTGGGCTGGGAAGTGGAATGATCTCAGTTGACCCAACCCCAAAGCGATAGGCATGATCTGGCCCAAATTTCAAAAATAGAGAAGTATTCAAGAATAATAATAGTATCTTGCTGGGAAAGACTTTTTATCTTAGCTTCGTCAGAAAAAATAGAACGTAAAGCTTTTCCCAGTCTCTCCAGCCCCACGTTGGGAGCCCTGGGTGTTTACTAGTCTACTCCTAAACCATGAGTGGGTACGACTGGCCGTGGTTAGGTTGCCAAGGAGGGACTGTGGATAGGCGGAGACACAGATGCGGCAGAGGGTAGGTGAAAATCGGTGGGTGAGGAACAAGTGGATAGGACCACCCTTGCCAGAACAACTTACAGTCTCCTGAACAGCCCTGCTCTGTTTTCGCACTATGCCCTTCTATTCCCTCTGATGACCGTTGTTTCCTCGTCCATCCATGAAGTCTGATTTATCCCACAAAACTCAGTTCGGTGAGGGCCTTCTCTGGGAATCCCTCTTTTTGTCCTGGTTGAATCAACAGCCTCAGACTGTCTCCCAGAGTGGAATTGACTCCCTGTCTTGGACACTGGCCTCTGAGTTCTTTGGGTGCAGGGACCTTTTCCTTATGTCTGTGTCCCACGTGGTGTCAAAGGCACACAGTGAATGTTTACTGAATTGGATTGGATTAGAATGGAGTTGAATTGAATTGAGGATTAGATCCCCCTTTTCAGTGGCTTCCATAAAAGAAATGCTAGTGTGATATGTTGATGATGAAATTGTTCTTTACCTGGCCTGAGTTAGGCCAGGGAGCGAGATTCCTTCAGGCTCTACCTGAAACCTCAAACTCAAGTGAACCTCTCTCTCCTTTCGACCAACATAAGGCCATAGATCCCAAACTGGCAGGTGGTGGTTCAAAAGTGACTGCAAATAAAGCCCGTGGACATTTCAAATCCAAACCCTTGATAAATGTGAGACTCAATCAATAGTATATGTTAAAGACGTTGTTTTCCCCTTTATACACACCTTGTCAGGATCTTGGTGAGGAATCTTAGAGATATTTTTAAAGTTCTACCCAGTTGCACAAAGTACCCTTTTAGTTCCTAACAATCTTTCATTAAATCAAATTGAAATTGGCCAAGGAGAAAATCTCACATGATTCTGTGCGTGTCTTCTCCGGGGTTAAGAGAAACATCACGGCGTGAAAGGCTCTATAAAATGGTGAGAGTTAAGCAGTCAGACTATGGAGTCACACCAACCTGGGTTTAGATCCTGGATCTGCCACATAAAAGTAAAATATTTAACTGTTCTGTTTCTTTCTTTGTAAGATGGAATTATGTAGAATAAATCATTTAGCCCAGGGCCTAGCACATAGTAAGATTTTAATAGATGGTCATTATTGTTATTATTATCTACCACTAGATATTCTAACCCAAGGTGATGAGACCAGGCAATTTGCTAAGCACTTTTATTCATCACCATCTTCTGAGTAATCTCTTTTGACTCTTTTTTTTTTTTTTTTTGCGGTACACGGGCCTCTCACTGTTGTGGCCTCTCCCGTTGCGGAGCACAGGCTCCGGACGCGCAGGCTCAGCGGTCATGGCTCACAGGCCCAGCCGCTCCACGGCATGTGGGATCCTCCCGGACCGGGGCACAAACCCACGTCCCCTGCATCGGCAGGCGGACTCTCAACCACTGCGCCGCCAGGGAAGCCCCTCTTTTGACTCTTGATGTAATACTTGCAGTCCATAAATAACACAGTTTGGACTTAGCATCTTGGCTACCAAGTCAATTCTTCTTTCCAGCATCTTGAATTTGATTATGACATTTAATAGGGAAACAATTAGAGGAGATTAGTTTTATAAAGAGATTAAAAAGTTATCCCTTGTAAAGATCTAATGCATGCCTTGCTTGGTAACAGTGTTAATTCAGCTCTCAATACACAGCAGAGTAGGTTCAGGATGAGATGGCAAGATGCCAAAGATTTGAGTATCCATTTGAGTATGTCAAGGTCTCCCCTCATAGGTCATTCTACTTTGTGTCATACCAGTTACAGTAAAGTTCATACCTCTCTCTGTTGATACTACGTAACAAACATGTATGTTAATACCATAAAGTCTAGAGACGACATACAGGAAGATGGAGACAATAGCTGAATTCACAAAACACTTCAGCAGAAATGAAAGGGCACGTGGTTAGCGCATTTGCTTAGTTTTGGACAATTATTCTGAGTTACAGATTATGCTTATTCTGTGCCTGACCCAAACCTACTGGATTATGAAATAAACAAAGGACATGATGGGGTAGCTCCTGTCTAAATAACATTGTGAAACCACTGTAAGATTCAGCAAAACCCATTACATATGGCAATGCTTGATTAATGGTAAGATTTGGCTAATGCTAGGGTTAACTGGTTAATCAAAATTATTAACTAGGGTTTCAAATAACATCAGGAAAAATACATTCCCCAAATAACCAGATAATGTCTTCACTGGCTCATTTTCAATTCTTTGGAGTATATACATAGGAGTGGAAGAGTGGAATCATACGATAACTCTATGTTTAACTTTTTGAGGAACCACAAAACAGTTGACATTAGCCAGCTTAATGTGAAATCATTGATTTATTTTTATAGACTGTTTTCCACAGTAGCTGCACTTACTTTACGTTCCCATCAGCAATGTATTAGGGTTCCATTTCTCCACGTCCTTGCCAACACTTTCCCTCTCTCTCTCTCTCTAGATTTATTATAACCATCCTAGTTGGTGTGAAGTGGTACCTCACTGGGGTTTTGAGTTGCATATCCAACTAAGGATGCTGAGCATCTTTTGTGTGCACTTATTTTCCATTTGTATATCTTCTATGGAGAAATCCGTTGCCCATTTTTCAATGAGGTTGTCTTTTTGCTGTTGAGTTGTAGTTCTTTAAACATTGTGGATATTAAACACACCAGATATGTGATCTGCAAGTATTTTGTCCTCTTTTGTAAGATGTCTTTTCACTTTCTTGATGTTACAAAAGATTTTTATTTTGATGAAGTCCAATGTATCTAGTTTTTCTTTCATAGCTTGTGCTTTGGGTGTCATACTTAAGACTCCATTGCCAAATCCAAGATCATGAATACTTAACCTTATGTTTCATCCTAAGAGCTCTTGTGTTTAGGTCATTGACCCATTTTGAGTTAAAATTTGTATATGGCCAGAGGCAGAAGTTCAAATTCACTCCCTTACGCGTGGATAAGAAGTTGTCCAAGCATCATTTGTTAAAGAGACTATCCTTTCCCCATTGAATGGTTTTGCCACACTGGTTGAAAATCAAATGGTCATAGATGCATGGGTTATTTATGGACTCTCAATTCTATTTAATTGATCTATATTTCTATCCTTACACTATTGCCACACTCTTTTGATTACTGTAGATTTGCAGTAAGTTTGGGAACCAGCAAATGTAAATCCTTCAATTTTGTCTTTCTTTTTGAAGATTGTTTTGATTATTCCAAGTCTCTTGCATTTCCATATGAAATTGAAGATCATCTTTCCATTTCTGTAAAAAATGCAGTTGTAGTTTTGATAGGATTGCATTGACTGCATAGATTGCTTTAGGTAATAATGGCTTTTTAAGAATATTAAGTTTTCTGTGAACACAGGATGTCTTTCCTTTTATTTATGTTTTCTTAAGTTTCAACAATATTTTGTAGTTTTTGGTATATATATTTCAACTATTTGATTTAAATTATTCCTAGTATATATTCTTTTTGATGTTATTATAAATAGAATTTTTCCTTAATTTCCCTCTTAGATTATTTATTGCAGTTATACAGAAATGCAGTTGATTATTGTGTTGATGTTTTGCCCTGAAACTTTGTTAACTTTGTTTCATTTATTAGTCCCAGTCATTTTTTTGTGGATTCTTTGAGAATGTCTATATAAAGCATCATGTCATTTGTAAATAGAGGTAGTTTAATTTTTTTATTTCCAATTTGGATGCCCTTTATTTATTTTTTCTTGCCTAATTACTCTGGCTAGAGCTTCCAGTACAAAGTTGAATTGAAGTGGTAAAAGCAGACATACATGTCTTATTCCTGATCTTAGGGGGAAACCATTGAGCATGATGTTAGTTGTAGGTTTGTCATAAATGTCATTTATCATGTAGAGAAAGTTTCCTTCTATTCTTATTTTTCTAAGTGTTTTTATGATGAAATGGTGTTAGATTTATCAAATACTTTTTTCTGTATCAGTTGAGAGGATCATGTGCTTTTTCTCCCCTTCATTCTACTAATATGATGTATAACATTGTTTAGTTTTCTTATGTTGAACTGCCCTTACATTTCTGGAATAAATTCCATTTGGTCATGGTGAATCATCCTTTTAATATACTGTTGTATCTGCTTTGTTAGTGTTCTGTTGAGGAGTTTTGTTTCTTTATTCACAACGGACAATGGTCTGTGATTTTTTTTGTGATTTGTTGGTCTGGCTGTGGTATCAGGTTAATGCTGGCCTCATAGAATGAGCCAGGAAATGTTCCCTCATCTTCTACTTTTGGGAAGAGTTTGAGAAGGACTGGTGTTAATTCTTCTTTGAATATTTGGTAAAATTTACCAGTGAAGCCATCTGGTCCTGGACTTATCTTTGCTGGGAGGTTTTTTTTGTTTTTTGTTTTACTGATTCAATATCTTTATTTATTATTGACCTGATAATTTTTTTCTTGAGTCAGTGTTTGTTTTTTTTTGCGGTACACGGGCCTCTCCCTGCTGCGGCCTCTCCCGTTGCGGAGCACAGGCCCCGGACGTGCAGACCCAGCGGCCATGGCTCACGGGCCCAGCCGCTCCGTGGCACGCGGGATCCTCCCGGACCGGGGCACGAACCCGTGTCCCCTGCATCGGCAGGCGGACTCTCAACCACTGCACCACCAGGGAAGCCCCTTGAGTCAGTTTTGATGTATTGTGTGTTTCTAAAAATTTGTCCACTTCATCTAATTTACTGGGATATAACTATCCATAGCATTCATTTAAATCCTTTTTATTTCTGTAAGTTCAGTAGTAATATCCCCACTTTCGTTTCTGATTTTAGTTATTTGCATCTTTTCTCTTTTAATCTGTCAGTCTAGCTAAATCAATTTTGTAGATCTTTTCAAAGATGAACTATTAGTTTCATTGATTTGCTCTATTGATTTTCTATTCTCACTTTAATTCTTATTATTTTCTTCCTTCTTCTCACCTTATGTTTAGTTTGTTCTTCTTTTTCTAGTTCCTTAAGTTATAAATTTAGTTTATTGAGTTGACATCTTCTATCTTTTTTAATGTTTACTTACTTTAAATTTCTCTCTGAGCACTACCTTTACTACATCTTGTAAGTTTTGGTACACTGTTTTCCTTTTCATTTGTTTCTAAGTATTTTCTAATTTTCCTTGTGATTTCTTCTACTATTTACTTGTTTAAAAATGTGTTATTTAATTGATACATATTTATAAATTTTCTAGTTTACTTTCTGTTATTGATTTCTAGCTTCATTTTATTGTGGTAAGAGAAGATACTTTGCATAATTTCAGTTATATTAATTTCTTGAGAATTGTTTTGTGCATAATAAATGTTCTATCCTGGATAATTTTCCATTTCTACTTTAGAAGAATGTGTCCTCTGCTGCTGTTGGATATAGTGTTCTATATGTATCTGTTAGCTGTAGTTGGCTTAGAGTGTTTTAAAAGTGCCTTTTTTCCTTATTATCTTCTGTCTAGATTCTCTACCCATTATTGAAATGGTATACTGAAGTCTCCAGCAATTATTGTAAAACACTGTATTCCTCCCTTCAATCTTGTCAGTATTTTCTTCATATGTTTTAGGATTCTACTGGTGCATACATGTTTATAAATGTTAAAATATTTTTGTGAATTAAGTCTTTTATTGATATATAATGTCCTTTTTTTGTCTTTTGTGACAGGTTTTGACTAAAGTCTATTTTATCTGATATCTGAATAGCTACCTCACATCACTTTTGGTTACTATTTTCATGGAATTTATTTTCCCACCCTTTCAATTTCAATTTATTTGTGTCCTTGGATCTAAAATGAGTCTCTTGTAGACAGAACATACAGTTGGATCATGATTTTTAAAAAAAATCCATTCTTTCAATTTCTGACTTTTGATTGAGGAGTTTGATCCATTTACATTTTAGGTAATTACTAATAAGACATAAATTATTTGTGTCATTTTGATATTTGTTTTCTGTATGTCTTATAGTTTGTATGTCCCTCATTTTTTCCATTATTGCCCTTTTAGTGTTTATCTGATTTTTTTTGCAGTATACCGCTTTGATTCCTTTCTCATTTCCTCTTGTGTATTTTTAAAAAAGTTGTACCTAGTGTTCACCATGGATTACATTTCACACCCTAAATTTATGGCAATCTAGTTTAAATTGACACTGAGCTTCAGTATCAAACAAAAACTATTCCCATGCACCTCCATCTCCCCTTATGTTGTTGCCACAGATTACATCTTTATATAGAGCATGCCAAACAACATAGATTTATAATTGTATTTATGTAATTGTCTTTTAAATCATTTAGGAAATCAAAAGTAGAGCTGCAAAAAAAAATGTAATAATACTGGTTTTTATGTTTACCTATGTAGTAACCACTACAGTAGATACTTATTTCTTTATACGGGTTTGAGATACTGTCTGGTGTCCTTCTGTTTCAACCTGAAGGAACCCCCTTAGCATTTCTTGTAGGACATCTACCGGCAACAAACTCCCTCAGGTTTTGTTTATCTGCATATACCTTAATTTCTCCTTCATTTTTTGAAACGTAGTTTTGCTGCATGTAAAATTCTTAATTGGCAGATTTTTTTTTTCCTTTCAGCACTTTAAGTAAGTCATTCCACTGCCTTCTGGTCTCCTGGATTACTGATGAGAAATCACCTGTCAATCTTACTGATGAGCCCTGTACATGATGAATCACTTCTCTCTTGCTTCAAAATTCTCTCTTGTGTTTAGATTCAATTCTGATTATAATGTATCTTGGTGAAGTTCTCATTAAGTTTTTATTATTTAGAATTTCTTGTGTTTCTTGTATCTGTAGGTAAATCCATGTGCTTCATCAAATTGGGCAATATTTCAATCATTTTTTTCTCAAGTGTTCTTTCTGCCCCTTTCTTTCTTTTTCTCTTTCTGGGACTCCCATAATGCATAGTGGATTCACTTGATGGTGTCTCACAGGTCTTATGTTCTGCTCTCTTTTCTTCACTCTTTATTCTTTCTACCACTGCACTGGATAATTTTGATTGCCCCATCTTCAAGTTTGCTGAGTCTTTCTTCTGCCTGCTCTAATTTGCTCTTGATATCTGTGATGGTTAATTTCATATCTCAACTTGACCGGGCCAAGATATGCCCAGATATTCAGTCAGACATTATTTCTGGGTATATCTGTGAGAGTGTGTCTGGAAGAGATTAGCATTTGAATTGGTGAACTGAATAAAGCAGATGGTTCTCCTCCATGTGGATGGGCATCAACCAGTCTATTAAAAGCCTGGGTAGAACAAGGAGAAAAAGGTTGAATTTCCTCTCTATCTTTCTGTTGAGCTGAGACATCAATCTTCTCCTGCCCATTGTGCTCCTAATTCTTAAGCCTTCAGACTGGAATCTATGCCATCAACTCTTTAGCTCTCAGGATTTCAAACTATGTCACCAATTTTTCTAAGTCTCCAGCCTGTATACAGCAGGTTGTGGGACTTCTCAGTTTTCCTGGTCTCCTTTAATTCTCAGTCCATGATTTCCTATAGCTCTTTGAAAATAATCAAGACACAAAGACTTAAAGTCTTTGTGTACTAAGTCCAATGACTGAGCTTCCTCTTCCTCAGGGATTGTTTCTGTCCATATTTTTTTCTAAATGAGCCAGACTTTCCTGTTTCTTTGTATGCTTTGTAATTTTTTGTTGAAAACCTGAATATTTGAAAACTATAATATTGTAACCCTTAAAATCAGATTCTTTCTCTTCTCCAAGACTTGCTCTTTTTGATTATTGGAGGCTACAGACATTTGTTTCTTTAGTGACTCATGCAAGCTGTTTTTACCAACTATATTCTATGTTGTGTGTGATCCCTGAAATTTCTGTTCCTTTAGCTTGAGTCCAGCTAAGGTTTTGGCAACAACTTTCTTGAATACTAAGAGCTAAAAACAAAAAACAACTAAACAAAACAAAAACCAAGACAAAACCCTCAAGCCCACCTCTCCTTGTCTTGTAGATGGCTCTGTGCTGATCCACTTCTTCAACACTTAGCCAGGCTCTTATAACTCTGCCTCAGCCTTCATTTCCTGGCTCCAATGAGCCTAAAAATAAACTGAAGTTGAAAGTTGAGGATCGTCTCAAGTCTTTTCTGAACATATGTTCTTCCTTGGGCATGCATATGGCTTTCTAGATTTCTCAGTGTACATAGGTGTTTTTGAATGGCCTATATCCTAAAAGAAACGCTATCCCCAGCTTTTCCTTGCAAAATTTAGGTGTTCTATTTTTTGTCTCAATTATAATCTTTTGCAGCTACAAGTTTTTCATTCACTTTACACTATCTTTGAGCAATGCCTGCTGCTTTTCAGCCCTGAGTGAGTTCCAAAACAGAGACAGGCAAATAGGACATGTACAGCTTGTATCAGTTCTTCAGGTAGCCTCCAGACAGAGTAGAAGAGACAAACACAATGATAAAAAAAAAAAGTCTGCTCTGCCATCTCCAGAGCCAGAAACTAGGTTCCCACACTGGGAATGCAGGCTGCCATTCTCAAGACCTCTACTGAACTGGCGGAGCAAGGGCAAATAAAAATACCACAAAACTTTCCTACCATTTTTAACTTGACTTTTCTTGAGTCAGCATTTACTTGATTCTGTAAATCTTTGACTGTCTTCCAGAGTTCTGTCAATGTTGGTTCTGGCAGTTCAGCTTGTTTCTTAATGTTTCTGTGGAGGGATGCAAGCTCTGAGCTAATTACTCTCCATGTTGCTGATGTCAGGGATACAAGCTTGGAGCTCCCTACTCTCCCGTTTTGCTGATATCACTGTAATTTTTTCTTGATAAATTTTTCTCTCTGCTCTATGTGTTGACACTGATAGGCTGAGATTGCCAAGTATAATATTTTGTATTGTCTATGGTAACTTAACCATGTGATTGCTTAAATGCTTGAAAAAAATTCCACTAAATTAAAAACAAACTAAAGGAGTCAAGTGTGAAGCAATTTGCTTATTTACAATTTCAACTTTGCTCTACAAATAAATAAATAAATAAATTAGCAATCACAAATGAAGTCATGAGAGCAAAAGAATTTATACAAGAACACAGCTTATGATAGTGGCTTGGATGTGGAAAACTATGAAAAACTCAAGCAATGATGAATAGTTTTGAATTTGGGCTCTCTCTGGCTTGTCCTCTCCCGGCAAATGAATGGGATGGACCTCACCATTTGTTTCCAAACTGAGTTCCAAGGAGGTTGGAAGAAGTTCACAGAGTAAAAAGGTGGAATTGGAGGATTTCCAGGCTCCTTCTGCCAATCTGAGATGCTCCACTTATGTTTTATTTATTTGAGGTCCATGTAAGATTTTATCTGACAATATGATTCTTCAACATTAAAAATTTGAAACCACTGAATTAGATAATCTCTAGGATTTTTTCAGATAAAAAACCTTTTCTGTACTCTATCAAGTGTATAGACTAATTTAGGAGAGGATTAGAAATTCAAATACATAGATTCTAGGCTGGCTCTTCTGTTTATAGCCCTGGAATTTTAATTTTCTTCACTTACATAAAGGAGGTAATAATAATTCTCTATGTACTTCCTGGAGCTATAGAACAAATAATAAAAGAAAAGAGATGCAAAGTACCTTGAGAAGTTAAAAGTATTAAGCAAAGGTAAGATACTACCAACTTTTGTGAAAACCCTTGACTATCCCAACCACAATAAGTCTGAGATCTTGAAAGACTGGGGAGAGTCTTATAAAAAACAACAAGAAACAAGTTCTCATTTTCCAAGAATGAATCTATATAATGTACCATATCAACCTAGTTCTAGTACAGAATGGCCCAGCAACCTTCTTTGCCATGTAAGCCCACCTGGCTTACCCATTCAGGATGTTCGATAGCATGTCCATAAGCAAGGGAAGAAAGAAAGAAGGAAAAGCAAATGAGAAGCCTCGATGTGGAAGTGTTTAATGCTGTCTTTGAGTGCTGGGACTCTGACATCTTGGGCACACCTGGCTCATGGCTGATCTTGACTCTCATTCCCTCTCCATCTTGACTAATCGTGTCCCAAACTTTCTGATCTTGCTTTAGACCTTATAGCCAGACTACTGACATCACTCATCAGCTAAGTGTATCCATGAGATCCCCCAAACCAGCTACTCTCTTCCACCTTCACCTGTTTGAGCTTTCTCTGATCTTGGCAGCAGTCAAACTAATTGTATTTGTAATCATAAATATAGAGTAAGCAACTCATTCTGATTTCCCTGGAAGTTTCACAGTTTTAAAACTGGAAATCCTGTGTCCTGGGGACCTCTTCAGTTCCAGGCAAGCCAGGAAAGTTGGTCACCCTGCTTGTCAAGATATTAAAAGAAAAATATTAAAAAGAGAGATAGAGATCTATAGATCAAAGACTTCTGACCCTACCTATGAAGTTCCTGCTTTTTAATAAAAGCTTTCTGGCTGGATCTAATTAATGTAGACATATCAATTGGAGTCTGAGTCACTCCAAATATTATACTTATTTTCTTGAGTGGCCAGGAACTAAAATAACCAATACTATTGCCTTGGGGATGCCCTTTCTCAGTCATGGTGTATTATAACTGTAGCATTTTTCAACACACATTTGAGCCTGCTGTGCAAAGTATACATGTTAGAATGCTTAGTGGATTTTCTATATAATACATGTAAGGACCTGAAGAATTTCAAACCAATTCGTTTTTTCTCGGGCTTTCTTTTTTTCTAAGATCCTCATTGATCTTTTAATGAAAAAACTACAAATTAAGCTTAAAACTGTGTCAGTTATGATGTGCTAAGAAAATTTAAGAAAAACCTTAAAAACATTTTTTTAAAGATCAATTTATTTATTTACTTATCTTTAATAAATTTATTTATTTATTTATTTTTGGCTGTGTTGGGTCTTTGTTGCTGCGCGTGGGCTTTCTCTAGTTGTGGCTCGCGGGCTCTAGAGCACAGGCTCTGTAATTGTGGCTCACGGGCTTAGTTGTTCCGCGGCATGTGGGATCTTCCCAGAAGAGGGATCGAACACGTGTCCCCTGCATTGACAGGTGATTCTTTTTTTTTTTTTTTTTTTTTTTGGGACGCGGGTCTCTCACTGTTGTGGCCTCTCCCGTTGCGGAGCACAGGCTCTGGACGCGCAGGCTCAGCGGCCATGGCTCACGGGCCTAGCCGCTCCGCGGCATGTGGGATCCTCCCGGACCGGGGCACAAACCCGTGTCACCTGAATCAGCAGGCAGACTCTCAACCACTGCGCCACCAGGGAAGCCCGGCAGGTGATTCTTAACCACTGCACTACCAGGGAAGTCCCTAAAAACTGTTTTTAAAATGTATATATTTTAATTCAAATAAATTAAAAAATTTTCAACTATAATGAGGAACATCCAACTTAAGAGTGAGAAAAGCTATGTAAAAAAAGCAGTTAAAATTTTTAAATGTTTACTATGTATATTTACCATGTATATGGTGAATACATGTAAAAAAAAGTAAGCCATGCATATTTATTATTTTCTAATATCCTTATCTTCTTGTTACAGTTAGAGGTGAGTGAGTGATCAGCAGTTAAGAGTCCCATTAAGTGTTTTGTTTGTTTGTTTTTCTCATTGGAAAGAGAGTATCTTAGGGATTAATATAATTTTTTTTTTTAAAAAAACTAAAGATACTTTTCCTTCAAATTAGCCTTAACCATGAGGATAAGAATAAACTAGAATGTCTCAAAGGGCAATTTAGGGGCAAGGGTGAGGCATGAAAGAAGCCATGCAAGTTTGAGAGCTTGTGAAGACGCAGTGTCTCAAACCCCAGGGGACAGCATGGCTACAGCTATGGAATGAGGCGTTGGCAGAAGCTCCAGAAGTGATTCTCTGAAGAGCTGTGCATAGTTATAAGACCGAGGTCCTGCAAGTGCTCAATGTGACAGAGAGAATGGAAAGGTAAGAATTTGTCCTTAAAGCAGAGAGAATGGAAAGACAAGCATTCATGACACGGTTGTGGGTAAGGGTTAGAGGCAACAGCAAGGGCACCAAATGTTTATTCACTTTCAGATGTATGGGTATGCATCTGGACATAAGTTTACATAATAAAAGGTAGTAGTAATAGCTTGTTCATGTTTCCTGTCATTATTTAGTAGAACTTTGGAGTTTCACAAACTCATTTGCATATCTCTCTTACTTTTCCAAATATTTTGGAGGCCTAGCATTGACCTTGCAGCAATTTCATAGAGAAAGAAATGACCAGCACCACTCCTCTGGAGAGAAATTTAACAGTTCCTACATAATTTTTTTTTTTCGGCCGCACTCTGCATGCAGCTTGTGGGATCTTAGTTCCCTGACCAGGGATCAAACCCTCGCCCCTTGCACTGGAAGCGTGGAGTCTTAACCACTGGACCACCAGGGAAGTCCCTGTAAATTTTAAATGTGCATAATTTCAGACCCAGCAAGCTCTTGTTTTATGACTCTACCAAGAGAAGCCTGGCATGTCTGCCTGAGAGACACACAGAAGAATTTTCATTGCAGAATCAGTTGGGGATTGTCTGAATAAATGTGGCAATTCATATGATGGAATACAATACAATCATCAAAAAACTACTGAAAGAGATGATATAGACAGGTAAGGCTTTAAAAACTCAACAAGCTGCAGAATACTGCTTACAGCATGAAACCACTTATGCAAAAGTTTAAAGCACAATGTTTTTCTTGCTCAGGGACTCATGTATATGCAATGTAACGTTATAAAAAGCAGGTAGAAAAACATACATCAAATTGATAACAGTAGTTAGTTTTAGGAAGAAGGGAGGTGACAGGCCTGGAATAGAAGACAAAGGAATCTGTAGTTTTACTTGTAAATGTTTCATTTCATTTACTTAAAAAAAAAGACAAAACAAACATTATAAATAATGATTGCTAGTCTGGGAAGGAGACACACGTATGTTTATTTCAGGATTTTCACTACTTTTCTAAAAATTTTTAAAGTTTTCAAAATTAAAAAACATTAGAAAGAAGAAAAGGTAAAGGAAGGAGGGAGGAAAGAAGATAACCTCTATAGAGCTGGTTTTGTAAATCTGAAGGTCAAATGAAGGAGGCCATGGCAAACATCACAGGGGTGACCAACTTTACTTAGAAACACTAAAATCAACAGTAATGGACCAAACAACAAATTCACATAAACAAATTTAAAAATAAAAATAACAAGCCTTTTTATTAATAACCATAAAAGCCTTTTAGAATATTTCACTTGGAAGCCTGGGGTCATTTTGCTTGGAAGCCCAGGGCCATCAAGAACAGGCTGCGGGGCTTCCCCGGTGGCGCGGTGGTTGAGAGTCCGCCTGCCGATGCAGGGGACATGGGTTCGTGCCCCAGTCCGGGAAGATCCCACATGCTGCGGAGCGGCTGGGCCCATGAGCCATGGCCGCTGAGCCTGTGCGTCCGGAGCCTGTGCTCTGCAACGGGAGAGGCCACAGCAGTGAGAGGCCCACATGCTGCAAAGAAAAACAACAACAACAAAAAAACCAAATAAACTAGAGTTTATTGATAAAAAATTTGAGGTATGGTGAGGCCAACAGATCAAAAGATGACTGCCATTGAAAAGAGAGTCTGTTACTCACAGCTTCCAAGGGGGTGGGGCACCATGCTATGCAGAGCCACAGGGGGAAGCACCAGGGTCTGTCAGGAGGCAGAGGGAGGGGGAAATGTGGACTATAGGACCTTTACTGTGCTTTCCATGAGAAGGAACTGGTGAGGCAGGGTCAGCAGCCTCAGGATTGGCCCATTTGAATCATTTCAGTGGACTCTGGGTGTAAGGGCTGTCCTTGGTTGTCTGGTACTTGCCCTGGGGTGACTAGGGTGGGGGGAAGAGTGGTCCAGAGTGTGAGAGGCCCCCCCATGGAGGAGGTGGTCAGGGTATGGACTGTGGGATGGTGCACTCCCAAGCCAGTTGCTTACCTTCTCCAGGAACTGACTAACCCTGGGACGGGCAGTCCCGACAGGGTCAATAAGGCCCCAGGTGTCAAATCATCAGAATGTAAAACATGGTGGGACTTCCCTGGTGGTCCAGTGGTTAAGGCTTTGCCTTCCGATGCAGGGGGTGCGGGTTCGATCCCTGGTCGGGGAGCTAAGATCCCACATGCCTTGCGGCCAAAAAACCAAAACATAAAAGAGAAGCAATATTGTAACAAATTCAATAAAGACTTTTAAAATGGTTCCCATCAAAAAAAAAAATCTTAAAAAAAAATTAAAAATGGCTAATACAATATTTTTCCAAGATGCAAATAAAATCCTGCAAGGACGGCTTAAGGAAACACAAGCACCGTCAAGAAGGTCTCTGTTACCTGGCCTGGTGTCTGTGGAGCCACGTTCTGGGACCCGGGGTCCCATCGCCCACAGTGTCCGTCAGCCCAGGAGGGCCTGCAGCCTGCAGTCCTGCAGTGGGAGGTGACCTCACTGGAGATGAAATGCCCACCACGGCCAAGTCAGCCAAACCCGAGTCCCAGTGTCTGGCAAGCGTCTGTGTGTATGTGGAGGCCCAGCGCTAGGCTACGTTACCAGCGTGGAACGAAGTCACTTTCCATTATCTTGGGAGAAAGTGGAGGATGGGAAGGCCGGCGGATGGCTTGCTGTGCCCGCAACCTTCATTAGTCACACTCTCCCTCCAAGGATCCCCTCCGTAATTACTGTCCCTGGGAGGCCGAGCTGCACACTCAGGCCCACCTCTCTCCCGCTCATTGGGCTCTTGCCTCCCAAACCTGCTATTTTCAGCTATTGCCATTGAGAGCAAAGCATCATCATTGTGCTTGGATCGCGGGCTGCACAGAAGCGCCACCATGTTTATTTCTCCTCACGCCGGCCTGAAGTGGAGAGGCCTTTTGTCTGGTTCCGTTGTCCCTCCGTCTCCTGGTGAGTATAAATCCTAAGCAAAGTCTAGTGATGAAAAGAGGGAGGCAGAACCCACGTCCAAGCATAAGCAGGCGCAGGACGCAGGAGGGTCTGAGAAAACAAACACTTCTTCCTTCTCGCTGTGATGTAGCTGAAGTCCTCCCATTGGAAGAGCGGGAGAGAGAGTGTAAGGTTCAAACTACGACCGTGAAGGGTCCATAAAGTGGGACAAGGGAAATTTAACACGCACTGTTTGACCTGCAGTGGACACGGGTGACCACTCACAGCCCTTCTGCCCAGGCTTTCAGTAGATATTACATGTTTCTTTGTGGATTATGGCTTCCCTAAATTGCCGCTATAGAGATGAAAGAAGACCTGCCTGTTTCATTTCATTTAATTGCATTAATTACATTGCATTAATTTCTTTAAATTAATTTCTTTTTCATTACATTTCATTTAATTTCTTCTTCCTTTTTGTCTTAAATAATGCCGTGATCTGTCTGTGATGTACTAAAGGAATAACCTACAAGTCAACTTTTCCTAATTGCCTTTAACTGTTACTTGGGAAAACGTTAGTTGCTCTAAAATGGAGCAAAGAGAGATGGGTACAGAAGTTGCCAGCGCCTTTCCTATTTCTCTTTCGTGTCACTGCTGTGGGGACGAGCTGGCTGCCATCCAAAGTCAGCTGGGTGGACAGTCTACGGAGTGGGTTGCCCTCCAAGTTCGGTTTATGGCACCCAGCTTGCAGGCGCAATTCCACAGAATCCTGGGCGCCGCTCCCTGCATCCTATCCTGCTCCCTCTCCTGCCTCTGTTCGGTGATGCAAGGGCCACTGTCTTGACTACTTTGCGAGATCTTCCCCAGTATCGAAGTCACAGAGGGAGTGTGTGCACCTGCACAGACCTGGCTGAGGGGGGGGGGGTCTGCTGACGTCTTTTTATTTGTGGCATTTGGCCAATTCACAGCCAGCAGTTTTGTCTGCTTTTTGCTTAACACAAGTTTGGCAACCTCAGAATGCCCGTGGACCTTGAAAACCACTTTCTTCATATTTCCTAGATGTTTTTTCTGTCGATGTTCCAAATAAAAACTTCTAGGACTTCCCTGGTGGCACAGCAGTTAAGAATCCGCCTGCCAATGCAGGGGACACGGGTTCGAGCCCTGGTCTGGGAAGATCCCACATGGCGCGGAGCAACTAAGCCTGTGTGCCACAACTACTGAGCCTGAGCTCTAGAGCCTGCGAGCCACAACTACTGAGCCCCCGTGCCACAGCTACTGAAGCCCGCACACCTAGAGCCCGTGCTCTACAACAAGAGAAGCTACCGCAATGAGAAGCCCGTGCACTGTAATGAAGAGTAGCCCCCACTCGCCGCAACTAGAGAAAGCCCGAGCAGCAATGAAGACCCAATGCAGCCAAAAATAAATAAATTAAAAAAAATCATATTTCTAAGGAAAAAAATCTAATTTCACCCAGGAAGTTCTTAATTTCCTTTAAACTATGCCCTTAAAAAAAGTTATAGGGCTTCCCTGGTGGCGCAGTGGTTGAGAGTCCACCTGCTGATGCAGGGGACACGGGTTTGTGCCCCAGTCCGGGCAGATCCCACATGCCGTGGAGCGGCTGGGCCCATGAGCCATGGCCGCTGAGCCTGTGCGTCCGGAGCCTGTGCTCCGCAACAGGAGAGGCCACAATGGTGAGAGGCCCGCGTACCACCAAAAAAAAAAAAAAGTTATAGTTTGTTCATTTCCCTGGAAGAATGGCCATCATCTCTTCTAAGAAAGCTTTATAATAAGAGATTAAAATAATCACTAGGAAAAAAATTTTCTGAAGAACAGGAAACCATCTGTGAGGAAATGCGGTGTAATTGTATACGTGTTTGGCACTAGATACGTTTCTCAGAAAAATGTTGTATGTGAACTACAAGTAATGTGCTGGGAGGCTCTTTTCTCTAAACATCCTTTACAGATTGGTTTTAATAAAATAGTGTAACTCCTTCGAAGTGTTCTGTTTTGGCAAAAGATGTATGCAGGGAAGCCGGTGGCTTTAAACATGGAGATTCTTACCCAGTGTCAGAATAAATAACTTTGTGGTTTGTAACATGACTTGTTGCACTTTTCATCCTTTTCTTCAGCAGATGGTTATCTGGTGTGCGCTCTACGCCAGGTGCGGCTCAAAGCCTCAATTGTTCACTCAGCCTAATGTACCTTCTCTATTTCCGGGTGCCTTTAAAAAGACTTACAAGGCAATACCTGTAGAAAAGCTTGAGATTTAAGGACAACAATAATAACGTCAATAGTACACTAGTTCTATTCAGTTATTGCTAAAAATATTTTTCTTTGCTTTATTTGAAAATTAGATTTATTGCTTTCCATCAAGCAGCAGCTGGAGTGCATATGCAATTTGTTTTCCATCTCATTTTTACCATTTATTAGTCTGAACATGAGGTGGAGTTGGGAGTTAGGGGGCAGTAAGTAGGAAGGAATCAAGATTTTGTGTTCTATAATGAGTTGGGAGGGAGACTTTTATTTTTTATTTTTATTTTTTTTTCAGCGGTACGCGGGCCTCTCACTGCTGTGGCCTCTCCCGTTGTGGAGCACAGGCTTCGGATGCGCAGGCTCAGCGGCCGTGGCTCACGGGCCCAGCCGCTCTGCGGCATGTGGGATCCTCCCGGACCGGGGCACGAACCCGTGTCCCCTGCATCGGCAGGCAGACTCTCAACCACTGCGCCACCAGGGAAGCCCGAGACTTTTATTTTTAAAAAATCAATACAAGTTATTCAGATAAAAATCCTATTGGAATTCTGGCAAAATGAGTTCCCAAAATCTAACCTGACAAACTCATGGGGTAGGTTAAGCCCACAGCATCTCTCTGAATACAGGCAATGGGCTAAAAATTCAATTGCAGATACTTTGACTACAGTTCTTAAATTTCTCTGCCAAGTTTCATGGAAAATGAGAAAGAAATGTACAAAAATACAATACCAGAAGAATCGTGCCATTCAGTGATCTCTTCTGAGTGTTAGCAATTCCCCCCATGCATTCCTCTGACTGGGTGACAGGGGCTGTGCCCGCCACGGGGGCCCTGGGTGAAGGCAGAGTCCCCTGGTTCAGTGAGAAGGGTGGTGATGGCATCTCCCCTCTGAAGGAATTTTCCAAAGATGCTTGTATAGAAAAAGGGCAAAGCATAGCTACCCTCTCATCTATGAGGGGAGTCAGGGGGCTGTAGACCTGCGATTACATTATATATGTTTTCTTAAATTTCTCCATTTGAAATTAGGCTATTGAAGTATCAGAGAATTTGCAATGGAGTGGGTATTAAACTACCTTAAACAAGTGTCCATGGATGGATGAATGGACACACAAAATGTGGTAGAGCCATACAGTGGAATATTACTCAGCCTTCAAAAGGAAGTAAACTCTGACACCTGCTCCAGCATGGATGAACCTTGAGGACATGATGCTAAGTGAAATAAGCCAGTCGCAAAAGAACAAATACTGTATGATTCCACTCATATGATGTACCTAGAGGAATTAAATTCATAGAGACAGGAAGTAGAATGGTCGATGCTAGGGGCTGTGGGAAGGGGGGATGGGGAGTTATTATTTAACAGGGACGGTTTGAGTTTTACAAGATGCAAAGAGTTCTGTGGATGGATGGTGGTGATGGTAGTTCAACAATATGAATGTACTTAATGCCACTGAACAGCACATATAAAAACGATTAAGGTGGTAAATTTTATGTTTATTTAACCACAATTCAAAAAATTTTGAAGTACGTTAAACATAATTTTCAGTGCTGACAGGGATGAAGATCGGTGGGACTCTTAAGGTGAAATTTTCTCCAAATGCATTTGGGAGATGTTTAGTCAATTTATAATATGCATATTAATGATCCCACGGTTAGAAATTTACCAATTTGCTAAGACTGCTAAGTGTGTGGATGTCTACTGCAGCACATTGTCATAGTAAAAGCCTGCAGCAACTCGAATTTCCATTAATACAAGGCAATTAAATAAATTATAGTGCTTCTATAAAAGAAATGTTGTGCGACCATTATAAGGGCAATTGTGTCAGTGTGGAAAGAAATGCAAAGTTAAACGGCAAAATAGAGAATGCAGATCAGTGAACATAGTGTGACCCCATTAAAAACAGAAAAACAAAAATAAAAGTAATAAATATGTAAACATATGTGTAGGTATGTGTAGGTATGTGTATGCTTGGAAACTCTCTCAAAGCATATCTAACCAAATGGTAATAGTGGTTACCTCATCTGTCTTAAATATAGCATAATAAACTCATAATTTTTAATTTACATAAAATATGTAAAAAGGGAAATAAGACAAACTCAAACAGTGATTAACTCTGAAAAATGTGAGTGAGGAAAGGGTTGTTGGCTGGGAGACTTTTACTTTTCATTTTCCATGCTTTCGTCTTGCTTAAAATTTTTTATACCAAGTACGAAGAGCAAATAAAACCAATTGAAACATTCAAAAACCAAAATAAATTTGCACAGCCTTTTTTTATTTTCTGAAACGTATTTACATAATAGAACTGAAAGCAAAAAGTAATACAAGCAAATGTGAAGACAAGCAGGTGCCAGAAAACAGCCCGTGAGGAAGTGATTCCTTCCAGGCACCCAGGGAACAGACTCAAAAACCTCAGTGGTTTCCTGTCGCTAGTGTCTGTGATTCCGACAGGATTCTGGGAAACACAAGAGTGTCTGAGCAGCAGACAACTGAATACTGGCTCTTGTTTGCCATTGTCCGGGAATTTGCCGACCCTGGCCCTTGGCCTTACAGAGGGCTTTGTGAACTCTGAGCACGAAAGGTGACATTTACAGCTCCCCCTGGAATCTCCATGCACCCAGGACCCTGCCAGGCCACAGAATTGTGGAAGCCCTTTTGGGAACAGTTACCAAGTAACTCATGCTATTAAAAATAACTCTCACTCCCTACAAAATGAATTGCTTATTTTAAGAAGACAAGAGTGGCTCAAATCTGTCCTGCTTGCATTTTTCATCTCCTGGGCGTAGTGCCAGTGGGTCCAAGAAAGCCCTCCTTGTCAGATGGGAATACCATGTGTGCCCGGGTTGCCAAGGCCGGGAGAGAGCCTGGCATTTCTGGGCTGGAGTAACTGGGGGAAAGCCTGAGTCACCCCGTCCAGAATCCATCTCCTATGGGGTAAGGATTGTGGGGTGTGAACTTTAACTCGGCTTCCCTGCACAGAAGTTTGCTCCACAGATCAGGAGTCCTAAAAGTATGGTGTGTGCATCGGGGCGTGGACAAGATGGCTCACTGGAATGCAGAAGGAAGATACTAGAAGGTCAACTGACATTTGCTTTTTGTCTAATGAAGATAAGAAACAATTTCAGCTCTACTGATATTTAATATGCAGATTGACACTGGCATCTTGATGAAGTCTGTATCAAGCAATTGCCCTTCCCTGGAAATTCCACATGGCCTTGGGGTTTGTGGCAGCAGTGTCCCATGTCTGTTTATTTTCTCTATGCTGTGATCTGCAGTTAACCTATTTTGGGCTTAAATCGTGTCAAATATAAACAAAGCTGGACACTAAAGTGGTAAGGACAGATTTTAATCAGTAATATACTATTGTAATAGGAAATGGAATTCAACTTTGATTTGTACAGATGTGACTGGGCATGCTAAAGGGAGAATGGGGGAACAGCTGTAGTCAGGGAAGGGAAAGTTACAAAGTATCGGAAGGCGAGGGTAGGTCGGTATGAAATCTGGGTTTGCTAACTGGCACTTAGCAAGTTATGCTCCTACCCTCCTACAGAGCTGGAAGACAGGAGCCCTGTCTTCAGGTTTGGGCTGGAACAAACAGTAAATTCTTTGGCAGCCTTGAGTTTTCTCAGACAAGCCCTTTAAAGGCAGCAAGGGTCATCCTATGGATGTGGCCTGAGCTGTTAGAAAGTGTGTTAGTGTTTCTTCAAGTCTCTGTAGGTCTGATTGAGAATCGAGCTCAGGAGAGCCTGGCTAGCGCTTAGGCAAGGAGGGAAATTTTGTCAGTAGTCCTACAGATGTTATCTCAGAAGGGGGAGTCATTGTGATATTTTGTAATAATATGAGGGAACGACCACGAAAATAATTTATACCTCTTAGAGGTTCATAGAGAATCTCAGGGCAAATAAATCTGAGTTGTAAAGTTTAAAGACGAATCGGACGTTTTTCAGGTACAAAAAAACAAATGTTCCAAATTTGGAGACTACTTGGTGATGACATCGTTGTGAGTAGGATGTTTTTGAAGAACAGACAGAACATGCACGTCCAGGCGGAGCACAAAACCACACACAGCACAGAGGCGACAAGTTGACAATGAGAAGGGGAAGGCTTCTCAGGAGCGTCTCATGGTGTGGAGAGAGCAGTTTGCAAACATTTCCAATGATACTGTTATTTATTTTTCCAAAACTTATGTTTCTTTACCTCCAAAACCTCATTATCTGTGTTGACACCAGACCCAGTTCAATGCCTCAGCACTTCATCTTGGCCCAGCTCTGTGGAGGGCCCTGGCAGCTACCTGCCCTCGTTCCCAACCTGCCTGCTGTCCCCCCTACCCCAGGGGCCACGTGACAGGCTTCAGACAGCCTCACCCAGCACTTGGGAGCCCCAGCAGAGCCCAAGTCCAGCCCAATGGCTCTCCCCAAACCTACGGCCTCCATAGTCACTGCCTGTACCTGGGGAACATAACCTAGAAGGCAAGGAAGTTACAATGGTTCATTTTATCTTTTCCCATTCTGTTATATTTTCTATATTTGAGCAAGTATACATAATGTAATATATTTGTTTATATTTGTGATAATACCTAGGAAGCCCATGGTCAAACAGTTTTCACTAATAGGGCTTCACAATCAGAAAAGTCAGGAGTCCGTTGCTTTAGACTGTGTGCCTTGAAATACACCCACCCCTGGGTGAGGGCAGGGAAAGGAAGGAACGGCCCACCTGTCATACACCTCTGGGTGGAAGAGCAGCTTCCTGGGGCCTACGAGGGAAGGATGGGGTCATCTTGTCTAGATGTCAAGCCTTTAGAGGATCCAGCTTGTAATATTACCCGGAGTATTATCTGAGGGGATCTTCCCTTCAGATGCGATGCCGTAGTAACACAGCATGTTCAGTGCCTTAGTAAATATTCTTCTGGAGTAACAATAATCTCCTAAGTATTCACTCACAGCTTGGCCATCATTTGCTCTGTCTGGCATTCTTTTCATTCTCCTTAGAGCCAAGTTAAGTCTCTGTAGGTTCTACACACAGAAAATAAGGTGGAACCCACCCTATCCCCCAAGGTGTAATTAAAACACAGTGTAAGAACACAGTGCTGACTACTTGAAGACTTCGAGGGTTTTTTCCCAATAGCCTATATCAAATTTTATTCCAAAAATATTGACTCGCTTTTTTTGGTGTCTCTGATTTGGCACAAACCTTGTTTATTCTGCCTGCGGTGAATCTAACACAGGGTCTCCTCGGGGAGCCCCTGCTTGCCTCCCTGCTCTGGCCCACTTCCTGCTACCCTATACTGGGCTCTATCCCTGTCTTACTCTCTCTCATTTGTCTTCCGACACCGACTCTTGGCCATCTTCAATCCATTCTCCACACTGCCATCAGAGATCTTGTTAAATGCAGTTTTGAACATGTGTCTCCGCTTACCAAAACCACTCTGTGCTATCCCTTGCTCCACGGAGCCACCTTTAACAAAGAGCCAGGGATCTGAATAAACATCTCTCCAAAGATGATACACAACAAGTGCATGAAAAGACGTTTAACATCATCAGCTATCAGGGAAATGCAAATAAAGCCACAGTGAAGTACCAATTCACATCCAGTAGGACAGCTATAATCAGAAAGACCATAACAAGTGTTAGCACAGATGTGGAAAAATTGGAAACCTTGCACATTGCTGGTGGAAATGTAAAATGATGCAGCCACTTTGAAAAACAGTTTAGTAGTTCTTAAAAATGTTAAGCATACAATGACCATGTGACCCAGGAAATCCACTCCTAGGTATATTCCTAAGAGAAATGAAAATATACATCTACACAAAAACTTACACACAAATGTTCACAGCAGTATTATTCACAAGAGCTGAAAAGTGGAAACAACCTGAATGTCCACCGATGGATGAATGGATAAACAAAAAGGGTTTATCCACACAGTGGAATAGTATTCAGCCATGAAAAGGAACAACACACGGATACAGGCTACAACCTGGATGAACCTTGAAAACCCTATACTAAACGAGTGAAATCAATCACAAAAACCACATATTGTATGATTCCATTTATATGAAATGTCCAGAATAAACAAATCTACAGGGACAGAAAGCAGCTGTCGTGGCTGTGTAGGACTGGGGGAGGAGGTTGGGAGAAACGGGGAATAACAAGAAATGGGGTTACAAGATTTCTTTTCAGGGAGATGAAAATGTTCTAAAATTGATTGCAGGAACCTCCCTGGTGGCGCAGTGGTTAAGAATCCGCCTGCCAACGCAGGGGACAGGGGTTAGATCCCTGGTTTGGGAAGATCCCACATGCCGCGGAGCAACTAAACCCATGCGCCACAACTGCTGAGCCTGCGCTCTGGAGCCCGTGAGCCACAACTACTGAGAGCCCGTGCTCTGCAACAAAAGAAGCCACCGCAATGAGAAGCCCGTGCACCGCAACGAAGAGTAGCCCCTGCTCACTGCAGCTAGAGAGAGCCCTCGTGCAGCAATGAAGACCTAATGCAGCCAAAAAATAAAATAAGATTGATTGTAGTGTTGGTTGCACACCTTTATGAATAAACTACAAACCATTAAATTGTACACTCTTAAAAATTAAAAAAACCTCTTAGGACAGTGACAATACTTTGTGTGATACTATAATGATGGACACGTGTCCTACCTTTGTCAAAATTCATAGGATGTTCAAGCCCAAGAGTGAGCCCCAGTGTAAGCTCTGGACTCTGGGTGTTCATGATGTATCACTGTAAGTTCATCCTTTGTAACAAATGGACCCCTCTGGTGGGAGATGTCAATAGTGGGAGAGTCTGAGCATGTATGTCGTGGAGGGTATATGAAACTCTGTACTTTCTGCCCAAATTTGCTGTGAACCTAAAACTGCCCTAAAAAACAAATCTATTAAGACAATGACAATGACAACAACTCTGGATGTCCTCCCACCGCATTGGGGATAAATGCACCATCCTTGTCATTACCAAGGAGGGCGAGGCTCTGGGCCTTGGACATGCTACTTCCTTTGCCTGGAATGCTCTCTTCCCTCCTCCCACTTCCAGCTTTAATTCCCACTCAGCTCAGCACGTACCCACCCAAGAAAGCTTTCTCTGACTCTCCAGACCCGGTCTGTTTAAGTCCTCTTGTCAAAAGCTTATTATTATTATTAATGTTCATTTCCACCAAAGGTATAGTCCATCCGGGCAGGATAACTTCCACCTATTCACGGCTGTGTCCTTAGAATGTAATGCAGAGGCATTCAGGACTTATCTGAGGAATGCCTGAACAAAGCTGCTTAATATTTACAAAGAGTGACTACATTCATTTCCTATTTAAACCACTCAAACTTGGAAGATGGGCATAGTTACAACATTTGATAAATAAAGCAAGCTGAGACTCAGACAAGTCAGATGGTGCTTTAAAAAGCAGTAGAGTTAGGATTAGAATGTGTATATTTTAATTCAAGTCCAATATTCCCTCCACTGTTCCACAGTGCTAATCTCCAACACTTAAAATGTATCAGTCACTTAAATATATTATACATATTTGTTCTCATTGAAGCTTTTGTGAGCGTTGGGGATTTTCCTACTCATATTATTATCCAAGACACTATGATTTCAGCAGAGTGTCTGGTTCATCTATGCAAGCTTCAGCCACTTTATTCCTAGTTGGATGTGTATAAACACCCAGAATTGTGTACACGGTATACATATGCGTGAGTCAATGCATGTGGTGTGTCAACTATATGGTTTATAATATACTTAAATATCTTAAACTTCCTGTGTATAGCCTACAGATTAACAGTTGGCTTGCAGGCCTTGTTAAGTGTACTCAGTGTGGTAGAGGGCTCCTTTTTACAAGGTAAAAAATGATAGTGTAAGGATGTTTAGACATACTGGAGAAAGAAGAGGGTCTACAGCACTGGCCCCGTCAGGAAAGTTCAGGGAAAGGCCAGGGAGGCAAGAGCTCCTCAGAGGTACCCACCCCGCCCTGGAGGCTGCAGGAACTGAAAACTACCAAAAGAGAAAAACAAGACTGTTGGACTCTTAAATTCAAAAAGAAGCTAGTTTTCAAAGAAGACGAACTTCTACTGATGATCAGACATTTGTTCCAATAGGGACAATACAAACCAGGGCAGATATAAGACAAAACAAATTTAAAAAGTCAATGTATAGGCAAATATTCCAAAACAGATGAGGTGTGAGGGTCAACAAATATTAAATCATTTCAAAATCTGTTTGAGAACCTATTTTGAGTTGAGTGTTATACAAGATATCGTGGACAAAGTATGCCATTAAAGTCTCTTCCTTCGGGGAGAGGATAAAAATATTACCACTTCACTAATTTTGCATTTTATTACAAGTGCTTGAAGTCAAAAAACATTTTCTCATGCTGCAAAAAAAAGTGCTTATTCTTCATAATGTAAATCTAAGCTATGGCAGATTTCTAAATATCCCTTACTCTGGATATTACCAACTCTTTGGACCATAGTAGCCAAGTTGCAAAATATAAAAATGAACAACTGATAGCTCATCAAAATAGCTGCATTGATTGTGCATTTCAATATAACCTCAAAATATATAATGTCAAGAGTGGGCTTCTGGGAGCTGGAGATCATATTAAAATTTTTAAGTATGAAACTAAAAAATACATTTCAAACAAAAAAGTATTGTCTTTTCTCACATAAATATCCCCTAGGGTACCCATGGGGTAGGTAAGAATCTTCCCCTACCTGGTCTTCTGGAAGGGCAGGTACCTAGTCTACAGACCTTATTCAAATTTCACCAGTTTTCCTATGAGATTTTTCTAATTCAGGATCCAATTCAGGATCACGTGTTGCCTTTAGTCATCATGTTTCCTGTCACCGTTACTCTGGAATCATCTTTTAGTCTTTCTTTTGCCCTTTATGATCTTTTCAAGAATACTGGCCAATTAATTTGGATAACGTTCCTCAATTTGGGTTTGCCTGCTGTGTCCTCGTGATTAGATTCAGATTATGAACCTCGGGCACGGAAGTCTTGTGTGCTTCTCAGTGCCTCTCACAAAGGATTACACAGTCTCAACTTGCCTGTCCCACTGCTGGTGATGGTAACTCTGATCTCTTGGCTAAGTTGTGTGTCTGCCAGTTTCCTTCACTGTAAATTGATTACTTTTCTCTTTGTAAGTAATAAGTGTCTTGTGGGTGGGGTACCTCGAGATGATGTAAGTGCCCTGTTTCCCATCATACTTTTGCCCCTTAATTTTAGCTTCCATTGATGATCCTTGTTTGGGATAATTACATCTGTGGTATTTGCCAAATGGTGATTTTCTATTTCTTCATATCTCCTACTGAGCAAAGAGCTCCCCCTTCTCCCTTGATTTCTTTTTTCAATTACATATTTCTATCAGTATGGAATTGTGGATATGTTCCCAGTTCCATTCACTGAGAGGGGCTAGAAGCAATGGCATCTGATACCAATAAACTCACCTGGTATCTAAAACTTCTATCCCATTCTGATTCCAGGTCAGGGCGAGGCAAAGTACCAGAGAAGCCTGGAACGTCTTCCTTCCTGGAAAGTAAGAAAGATCTCTCTAAGCCTGGTTCCCTGAAGGGCTCTCTGAGAAATTCTAGAGGAAAAGTAATAGCTTTTAATAAACCATTTTATGCTAAAACTAGTTAGAATATGTATTTTTCTGCAACTAAGAGCCCCATTACACTCAAACTGATCTACATAGTGATTCTACGAGGAAGATTCTTTATCATTGATGTTATTTTACAGATGAAGAAATGGAAACAAAGAGTGGCCCAAGAACCCCAAGCTAGTAAGCAGGAAGGCAGGATTTGAATTTAGGTAGTTTAATTCCAAAGCCCATACTATTGTCCTTTATATTATGTTACCCCCATGAATCTAGCAGACCAGGAGAAGAGGATGAAAGAGAAGAAGAGGGGGGTAGGAGAAACAGATGAAAAAACAGATGCTTGGAGAGTTTAAATAATTTTTCCATAGCCAAACCTGTAAGTGATAGATACTAGGTTCAAACACAAATGGATGGATTCAAACCCTATATACTTTTCACAACACCACGTTTAAATGATTAGTTGTACTCATCTGAAATTAAGAGCTTATTGAAGGTAAGGCTATGCTCTAGACCAGTTGCTGCTGTCATAGCAGCAACCTCATTTTCTTTTGATCATAAGCGTCCATCAGCCTATCCTTTATTGCTTTTCATTCCACGGCATGAGAAAGGTCTAGGGATTCTCAAGCCCCAGACGAGCAGAACCAACATTATGACCCTAGATTATGAGTCTTACTCTAATCCAGGAGTGCCTACAGTCCTGGGGGTAGGAAGTGAATATTTTGCAAGTGGGTCATTAATTGTAATAGTGCCAAAAGACATCCCCGCTTCCACCTCTTGGTTTCCCAACTCTTGAATTCTGACTGTGAAAGAAATAGCAACGAAGAGCCTCTGCTGCATCATGACACCACTCCAACTTCATGAGATGTCTCTGAGGTAGTGTAGTTCCCAAGTCTTTAATACATTGATTTTCATGTTCTCTATGGCTTCCTGGGTGAAGGGATACATGCTAGAGCAGAGAACCCTACCTGTATCAATCATACCTTTTTATTTTCTGTATGCTGGCGCTTGGATATCTGAGGCCTTGCTGACCCTAAAGGTATCCTCCGAGCATAGCCAGTCCCTGGAGATAGTAAGAGACTGGCTTGTGAGTATACATTTCATATGCAAACGAACCAACCCAAAGCCACACTCCCACCCTCTCTGCTATCTGGCTTTTATACTCCAGGCCACTATCTCCCTGTCCTAATCACCACAGAACCAGGTTCCTGACAACTAGGGGCAGCCCCTATGCCTCAGAGCCCTGCAATTACTTAGACCAGCCTGTTTACCCACCTTTCTTATCCCCCTGCAGAAGCCATAGTAAAGGCTCTCAGCCATGTTTCCTCTCTCCCTTTGCTCCCTGACTGACTCTGGTGCTTCCTCCTGTGCCCCCCAGGAGGGGGCATACCCTCCTGGTGTGAGGCATACCCCCTTCTCCTTGGAGCTGTGAGTAATAAGCTGTCTTTTCAATGGCAATTGTCTCCTGATCTATTGGCCTCACCATGCCTATATTTTAAAACACCTCCCATAGCAGCTCATTGCCTTAATTTGCTCACTGTAATGTCAGTTCCTTGAACAGAAGCAATATTGTGTAAGATACTGTCATGGTGAATGATAACTTCAGGGATTGTTTTCCTTGCAGAAGCATGGCAGACAGACAGCATGAATTTAAATCTAGAATGTTTGTCCTTTTCATGAGAACGAATCGCTTCTCCCTCAATGATAGGAGGGGCTCAAAATAAAGACCTGCCTCTGAGTCAGCTAGGTTCCCATGAGGTATGGTGTTGTACTGGGGGCTGAATTTTGTTGCAGTTGGATGGTAGCTAGCAAAGCCTTGGTGAAGCTAAGTTTAGTTTTAGAGCCCGTGTAGTCCCCTGCCCCTGCCACTGTTGGCTCCTTTGTTTGTGAACCCATGGGGCTAGCACGAGAGTGGCTGGGAAAAGAGACTCACAGCCACCCGTCTCATCCACCTGATTGTTGAGGGCCCCTCTGCATGGGACAACTTTCGTCATCCATCAGCCCTGCAAAATCAGATTCAGAACCTGCTTTTCAACTGTGTCTTCCCTGTAGCTAAAACAGGTAAGGGGTTCTTCTAGGACCATCAAAGAAACATCTTGGTGGTCAGAGAAATCCGCATTAGTTATCTACTGCTGCATCACAGACTATCTAAAATGTCGTGGTGCAAACCAACACACATTTATTATCATTACCTCACCTTTTTTTCCATGGGTCATGAATCCAAGTGTGGCTGAGCTGGGTGCCTCTGGCTCAAAGTCTTTCACGAGGTTCCAGTCAAGCTCTGGGCTGGGGCTCTGGTTTCATCTGCAGACTCGCTTGGAGATGGGGGAGGGGTTTTCTTCCAAGCTTACTCACGTGGTTGTTGGCAGACCTTGCCTCTCCACGGGGCTGCCTTGTGCCATGTCAGCTGGTTTCCTTTAGGTAAACCGTCCAAGACAGAGAAGAGATTGATCCCAGAATGCAAGCCACGGTCATGTTATAACCTAATCTTGGGAGTGACACTCCTTCACTTTTCCATATTCCATTCATTAGCAATGAGTCAACAAGCTCAGCCCACACTCGGGAGGATCACACAAGGTATGAATCCTAAGAGACGGGACTCAGTGGGGTCATCCTGGAGGCAGCCTACCCAACTACGCCTCGAGTTGAGAGTTTAAAACCTTGAGTTTGTTATTTTCTTTCATTCAGCTTTCCAGGAATAGAAGTAGCCGATTTATCTCACAGTTTTGATATTCTTAATGTCCTCCATATTGGTCCAGAGCAGGAGCCTGTCCTTCATGGCTCTTCATCTTTGATGAACGCAGACTATAACTTAAGCAAATGTTTCACCGCTGCACCCCATGGATCGTCACTGCCCCACCTTCTAATATCAACTGGATCCTTTGGTAACCAATGCTAGACCCTCGCTTCTCAAGGCTCTATTACCTACAACCACTTCTGATACTAATTGTCACACTACTTTGGGTTTTTAACTGAAGACAACAGAGTAAACTTTAGCTACCGGAAATTAAAGTTAGCTATTAGCTTTGAGAATTTCTGAGAGTGCCAGAGAACCAGGCTTGGCTGGCGACGATGCCCAATGTGGGACAGGACTGTCCTAGTGATAAACAACTACCATCAGAGCCTCTCACTCAGCAGAACTGACAGGGCAGGCTGCACACCAGAACTTCCGCCAGGCCAGCCTGGAGGGGTCTGCTTGCTCCAGCGGGACATGCACTTTCCTCGTCCGTGTTGCTCACGGCCATCTCCCAGGCTTACCAGGTGCATCTGCTAATTAGAACCCAGGTCACACGTAGCCCCCTACCTGCAAGGAATCTGGCAAATACAGAGTTTATCTCCCAGCCTCTATCATACAGAGCAAAGCTGGAAGGGATTGAGTATACATATTTTCAATATTTGCAGCAATATGCTCAGTACCTAGAAGGGTAGCTAGCATGTAGCAAGTCCTCTAGAAGTTCTAAGATATTTTTTCCATTTTTTGTCTTTTTCTTTTTCTTTTTTTTTTTTGCAGTACGCGGGCCTCTTACCATTGTGGCCTCTCCCGCTGCGGAGCACAGGCTCCGGACGCGCAGGCTCAGCGGCCATGGCTCACGGGCCCAGCCGCTCTGCGGCATGTGGGATCTTCCCGGACCGGGGCATGAACCCATGTCCCCTGCATCGGCAGGCGGACTCTCAACCACTGCGCCACCAGGGAAGCCCTTTTTTTCTTTTTCATTAATTTTTTCTAAGATTTTTTAATGTATTTTTTTTCCTACTTGGCTGACCTGACCTGTTTCACTGCGACTCACTTTCTCATATCACCAAGGACACTAAGACAAAAGTTGCATTTTTCTGAAAAAACCAAAAACTATCTAAAGAGGCAGACAGAAAGGAAGGTAGGGAAGCGCCATTCAGAGAGTGCCGGTCAGGAGCCATGCGTCATGCTGGGTGTTTCACATATGCCGTCTCTTTTAGGACAGGGCAGACGAAATCCCCAATACTTCACTGTCCTTTTTTTGGCTAGACTCAGCTATGAAAGTGCTTAAAGATATATCTCACCAAAGGAGCCAGGAGAGCAACAGAGAGAGTTGGAGAGGAGCTACCGCCGAAAGGTAGCCCCTTGTCCAGGTCCTCTCCAGCAGGGTTAATCTTCTGTGCTCCCACCTAGCTATCATTTCGAGGTACCCAAGGTCACTGTGAATAATAAAATATTTAGGTCCACTCAGCCTCAGAATGGTGTCCTGTACATGACCTCACGGGGCGTTCAGCTGCTTGGCTCTGGTTAAGTAAAGATCGCACCGAAGCCTGAATCCAATCTCTGATCGCTCAAGGTGAACGCAGAGGGAACAGGAAATAAGTTCCTACCTTACTCCTGGAGTAAGCCTCCAGGAGCTGGGGCTTGGTGACCCCTCAGAACCGGGCCTCAGGAGTTGGGATGCAGTTATTGGCTGGACCTCCCATAGACCACAGCTCTCCAAATTGTGTTTCAGGGACGGGTGCGGGTGAGCTGAGGTATCGATCTCTGAGCCCTCGGGGCTGCCAGGTGGACCCTGGGGCAGCTGGAGCCCCAGAATCAGCTGCCCCAGCCAGGAGCATTCTCATCAGCCTCATAGAACGAGTCTGCGCGGCACGTGACATGAGAGCAGCCGGGAAGCACTCCCCCAGGGACCTGCTGATCTCCTCCCCTGATGGACCCTCTCCTTGAAGTCTGCAAGCCCACACTTAGTTCTCCGCTCTTGGATGGTGTCAAAGATCTTGTAGCCTTGTGTGGAGAAGTGAGCCTGGGAGAGGCAAGTAAGAATGGAGCACTGCACGTAGCACCATATTGAAGGAGTTCATTTGGCTAAAGATTAATTAACCTAGAGAAAACATAGCTTTTATGATCGCCAAGACCTTGCAATGACATAGGCTTCAGTGGAGAAGATCTATTCTCCAAATACTTTTCCCTAAAATGTGCCATTATGTTGCTCTGCCATTGTTACCTGTGAGACCACGGACAAGGTCATTAACGGATGGGGCTTCTGTTTCCCTGTCTGTAATAAATATTGGACTATATGGCTTCAATGGTTAATTCTAGATCTAAAATTCCATGAATCCACGTGAAAGCTTAAAGATACTGTCTGTGCGCTAAAATTGGGTAGAAGAATGCCTTTAAAATGGCACTGGGGCCTCTAACTGAATTCATTGTATCGAATTGGGACAAATGAGATCCCAGGAGAAAATAGTGGCTTTCTGCTTGCCCCTAGTGAAGTTACCATTATAAAAAGCATTAACACCTTCCTGCAATTTCCTTCTTGAACAATTGCAAGAAATGTAGGGTTCATTTTGATCAGTCAGCACTATGTTTATCACGTTACTCATTTTGTATTTAACATCTAAATTAACCGCATGCATTATCACAGGTAAGCGCATTTGTTTTAGGAGGTGTATGACACACGGTGGCATTAGCATTATAAAGCACAAAAAGCAAGGATGTTAGTGGCATTTTCTTGAGCTTGGGAGGTAGAGACGGGCGAGATGGGATTTCAGGTCACAGGCTTGTCTGCCGCAAGACCACCTGCCCAAACTGGGAACCCTCCTTACTGTGAGGCTGGAGGCTGACTTTGGTAAGATTGGCAAGGGCAGTGTATGGATGTCAATGCAGAGCACAAGGAGATCAGCTCGGTGCTCTGTGACCACCTAGAGGGGTGGGATAGGGAGGGTGGGAGGGAGAGGTAAGAGGGAGGGGATATGGAGATATATGTATTCGTATAGCTGATTCACTTTGTTATACAGCAGAAACTAACACACCATTGTAAAGCAATTAGACTCCAATAAAGATGTTAAAAAAAAGATTGGCAAGGTCTTCTGAACTTGTGGGAGAATGCACCAACAGGCGTAAGCCAGACCCTCTCCTCTCCTCGGCTAACGTGAGGATACGCTGCCTGAGAGCATGGGCTTCCCTTCCAGACACTAGGACTGGGGGGGACTCCAGGTCAGCAGGGTGGATCCTCAGAATTCTTAAGTGCCCGCTCGCCATTCCAAGGACGGTGGACTTCCATGCCCTTTCCAAAAGCCACTGTGCACTGAATTTGAGGTTATGGGGGGCTCCATTTCTCTTCTCAACAACCATTTGCCTGGCATCTATTATATGCTGCAAAGATGAGGAAGAGGACTTCCCTCCACTGGAGAGCATCACGGTCAAGTAACACCAGGGCAGGGTAAGGAGATGCTAAAAATGTAAATGAAGATCAAAACGTAACAATGCCTCAAGACCAAGCTCAGTCATTAGGACATTATCACCTATGAAAATCGGAAGTCAGTGAGCATTTTTCGCAACGGAGTCAAGTTTTAAAGGCAGGTAACCAGAAATGCCTGGTTTATAGGTCACCAGCTTCCATCTACCGCAAGATTCTCTCTTTCTCTGTTCCTGGAGCAGACAGAAGGCTGCTTGGGGGTGGGGAAGCGTGGCCCTGGCCCTGTAATTTATTGCAAAGGCGTAAAATCGTAACAATGACACAGAAGGCTGTGGGACAGAGTCGCTGCTTCTGCTTCTGGGCTTGTCTGTTTGTTAGTGTAGATCTGAGGTGATGGATTGGGCAGGTTGTCTGGTTTACATCCAGCTTTGAAGGTGTGCACAGCTCAGGCAGCTGCACATTCCAAAGGTCAATTTGGGTAAATCTGAAAAATAAACATCTGTGCGAGAAATCATAAACCAAGCTGTATCCCTTCAGGATTGGACTTGGGGTGGTCTGTGGGAAATCTCCTGGGTCCATCTTTTTTTTTTTTTTTTTTTTTTTTTTTTTTTTTGCGGTACGCGGGCCTCTCACTGCTGTGGCTTCTCCCGTTGCGGAGCACAGGCTCCGGACGCGCAGGCTCAGCGGCCATGGCTCACGGGCCCAGCCGCTCCGCGGCATGTGGGATCTTCCCGGACCGGGGCACGAACCCGTGTCCCCTGCATCGGCAGGCGGACTCTCAACCACTGCACCACCAGGGAAGCCCCTGGGTCCATCTTTTGAGGTTATTTGGGGTGCCCCTCCCCTAACCTCATGCAAATTCATCAATCCCCTGCGATGGAAGGTGCCAGAAAGGCTGCCTGGATGCTCATGTGACTGATATGGTGAGTCCCTGGGTGATGGAGTGGAATCTCATCTCTTAGGAGAAGCGAGGAAAAGAGAAGAGATGCAGGGACCATCAAAGAACCCTGCTTCCCATCAGATGCAAAAGCGACAGCGTTTTCCTTCTGGTTCCCAGGGCCTTTGCTATTGTTGTTGGTGCTGTTTTTCTGATTCAGCTATTTTGCAAGTGTCACCTCTAAGATTTAATCTTTTGAACATAAAAACTCTGGTGATGTGCAGTAGAGAGAGACAGCCATCTGCAGCAGGAAGAGAAGGCATGCGTGGTGCACTGTATCCCTTGTGCATGGGGCAGGATGGAAGGGCCAGGTGTGGCATTACCTGAGTTGTTCCCTGATGGATACAATCTGTGGTCAGGACTATTCTCCCAACAGCGAGAGAATATTCCTTGCTCAGAATAGTGTTTCCTCAAAACTGAAATATTTTTGCGTAACATTTTGTTCTTGTCTAAGCATGCATATGTCTAGAGTCATCAACCTGGAGCCCGGTTCTGAGAACCAGAAAGAAAAGGCTTTTTTTTTTTTAATAAATTTATTTTATTTATTTATTTTTATTTTTGACTGCGTTGGGTCTTTGTTGCTGCACGCGAGCTTTCCCTAGTTGCGGCGAGCGGGGGTTACTCTTTGCTGCAGTGCACGGGCTTCTCTTTGCGGTGGCTTCTCTTGTTGCAGAGCATGGGCTCTAGGCGCGTGGGCTTCAGTAGTTGCGGCGCGTGGACTCAGTACTGGTGGCTCGCGGGCTCTAGAGCGCAGACTCAGTAGCTATGACGCACGGGCTTAGTTGCTCTGCGGCATGTGGGATCTTCCCGGACGAGGGCTCGAACCCATGTCCCCTGAATTGGCAGGCGGACTCTTAACCACTGCGTAACCAGGGAAGTCCCTGGGGTTTGTATTATTACTATTATTATTTTTACTCAGAAAGTGAACTGCATTTGATCCTTCATACTTAGACTCCTTTTTAAAAATAAATTGTCCTTTTAAATTAAAAAAATACATGGTTGGTTGGAGAAAATTATGAAAATATAGATAGGCAAAAAGAATAGTCAAAATCACCCACAGTCCCATCAATCTACAACAGTCATCATATTCTGGTATAAACTCTGAAGTCTTTCTAAAGTATGTATTTAGAAAATACAACTATATAGTATGCATTGCTTACAATTTGTCTTTTTCACTTTATTCATTCATTCACAATTATTTACTGAGCAATTTCTATGTTTCAGGTTTTCTAAGCAGAAAGAAGAGCATGTACAAAGGCCCTGGGGCAGGCACTTACATTGTGGATATCTTTTAATATTTTTATGTATTTAGAAGCTTTTCTACTTGATCCATGAGTGTCAACATTTTGTTCCCCTGCATGGATATCGCATCATTTATTTAATAATCTCTTATTTGGGGACATCCAAGTTGTTCTCAGATTTTTCTTGGCACAAACAATATAGCAATGAAAGGCTTGTTTACAAATCCTTGGTCACATCAGTTTTTCACTACTGTTTTACTTAGTGCCTATCACAGTGTCTGGCAGATGGTCAGAAGTCCCTAAGTGTTTGCTGAATAAGTAAATGAAAGCTATGATTTCGACCTTAAAGTAACACTAGAAGTGAAATTGCAAATTCAAATAAAAGTTAACTTCTAGAGTACCCTGAAGCTTCGATATTCTGAAATCTTTACAAATATCAATTCACTTAATCTTCCCCACAACCTTTGAATTCGATACTATTAGAATACCTAGTGCATGGGTGAGAAAACAGAGACACAAAGTAATAGAGTACCTTGCTCAAGGTCACACAGCTGGTATGTGGCAGGACATGTGGCTTTGGGTCTCATGCTCTTAACTACTCCACAGTGGATCAGAGGGTATAACAGGTGGTAAGGCTTGCGGTGTATTTCCAGGTTGTCCCTGCCAGGACTGCCAGGTGACACAACTCTCCAGGCAGACAATGTTTTCATTCACATAAAGTCCACCTGGCAGCCAGGACGGTCTGCTCCAGGCAGTCATTCAGGGACCCAGGCTCCTTCTATCCCGGATCTATGTCTCCAGGGCCTTAGATTCCCATACTGGATTCTTTACATGTTCTTACTTCTTTGGGAAAAGAGAGTAAGGAGGCCAAGCTAGGGCTGGAAATTGTATTCATCTTTTCAACCCCATCCCCTTGCTTAAAATCAGACACGTCGTCATGTTTGTTGCCAGTGGAGATTGAGAAATGTACTTCAGCCGTGAACCCAGGAAACAGGAAGAATCTTGTGAGGAACTTAGTCATCTAGGCCATGGTCTACCTTTCTGATCACCAATGGTTTACTTTCCCTTTCCTTTTTCTTTTCCACATGGAACAAACTTAACCTCCCCATGGAGAACAACCCAAAGACCCACCCATCCCCGAATTCCAGGATCTCTGGGTAATGAGCCCTCCTCTCTCTCAGGACCCTAGGCAGCTCCTAAGGACCCAGCAACCTATAAATTCAAAAGACTCATCTACCCCTCCTTATACCCAATACAAGATTGTGGACCAGGGACAGGATAACACAATAAAACTCCCATTTAGAGGAGGGAAGAACAGAAAACACAGAGCAGCCACTTGTCCATAGCAATTTTGAAATCCTGCCAGGCAAGCATAATAAAGGCTCCCTACCCTAGGGATAGAGAGGTTCTTCAATTAGATGTGATTCTGTTCATTGGAAGGAATTTATTCATCAAGTTTTCTTCATCGTAACATGTAAAATGGGATTAAGGAGTTTGCCTTACCTGGGGCTATTTTAAAATAGAGTGTATTAATAGAAAATGTGAAATATAGTAAGGCTAACAGATCAGAAGATGACTGCCATTGAAAAGTTGTTACTTACAGCTTCCAAGAGGAGAGGGCACACTGTGCTGTATTGGGGCCACACAGGAAAGCACCAGGGTCAGCAGGGTGCAGAGGGAGAGGGTAAACGTGGGCAGGAGCCTTTACTGTGATTTCTGGGGGAAGGAACCAGTGAGGCAGGGTCAGCAGGCTAGGATTGGATGGTTTGAATCATTTCAGGGCTCTGGGGCTTAGGGGCTTCCCTAGTTGTCTGGTACCTGGCCCTGGGGGTAATGGCCTAGAGAGTTAAAACCTGACTGAAGAGGTTGTGGGGCTGGGGGATCTGGATTGGTCAGTTTGCATTTGAAATCCTTGGGGCTTCAGCACTGTTTGCTATCTCTAGGAACTGACAGATCCTGGGAGGGGAAGTCCTTCCGGAGCCAGCTAGTCTGCATGTGTCAAAGCCTCAGAATACAGCCAATCACAGATGTAGTTAATACAGGAGACTTTCCATCTATCAATATTATAATCCCCTTCCTGCTCAAGACCTAAGTGATTTCGTCTCAACAAATGAAAGACTTTTATGGTCTGTTCTTCTGGTTTTCATGGCAGGATGGTATTCAATATTCAGTAGCTTCTTGTCTTTTTCAGTCAGTGCCCTGGGCTGGCAACCTCACTGAGGGACTTTCCCAGAAGCATCCTCAATTCAGCCTTTGCTGGTTCATCCTCACCAAGCTTCCCCCTCTCAAGTTCAGGGGGATTGCCTGGATGTAATTTTTTAAAACAGCCTTGGGTAATTGGAGCATCGCCACCAGCCAATTCTCTGTTTGACTGAGAACGTTGACTAGACTTTCCAGTCTTATCTCTTATTATTTGGGGTCCAGAAGCAATTGACCTTTCCACCTTTAGGGTCTTTTATTTGTGGACTTTCATTCCTTTGATCTCTGCTGGAAAACCAATCAGTTATTGCGATAGGTCATCTCTTTCTTGTAGCGCCTTACTAAGGCAGCCAGTGACAGATTTAGCAGGTCACCTTAACTCCTATCACTACTCTGCCCAGAGCTGTGGCTCGTTAGACCTGAGGTTGCCCTTCCAAGACATGATAGGCAACAGATTTACCAAAGAGTTGCCATAGTTACATGACTTGCTAACCATCCAGCCTACTCCATCAATTTCCTTCTCCACCTGTCACTCAATCACTAAGCCATTGTCACACATTCAAGTTTTTCATTATAGCAGCTGACTTTGAGGCATCATTGTTAAAAAAATCTCTGACAGCAATGCTCGTTAGCTGATATTACAATGGACCTCTATCCTCAGTGGTTTAACACAAAAGAAGTTTATTCCTTGTCCATGAAGGACAAAATGGCGGCTGGTTGATGAGCAGGGGTTTGCTCTGCTCTGGCTTTCTCTAACTGGTGGCTTCCTAGGGCCTTGGGGTCCTCTCCTGAGTCCTCTGCCTCTGGTCAGCAGACAGGGGAAGGCAGCAAAGAGGGTCACCTGCCTGGCATCTATGCAGGCCCGGAAGTTGTGGACCTCACTGCCGCCCACATGCCTTTGGCCAAAATGTTGTTGCGTGGCCTCACCTCTCTTCAAGGTAGGCTGGGAAATGTAGTCCAGCTGTAAGCCCAGAAGAAAGAAAAATGGGTTTGGCAAGCCGTTGGCTAGTCGCCGTGCCAGGGTACCAGTATAATCCACGTGAACTCAACCCAGGGGCCCTGACACCCAGCAGGAAATCTGCAACCCATAGAGAGCGGGTTCACGCTTCCCTCAAATCTACACTGACACCGAATACCATATAAAGCAAAGTCTTTGATGGGCTAAACTTGTATTTCAAATGTCTTAATGTTCATTTTCTTTGATTTCTTTATGAGGTTGAACATGTTTTCATCAGGTTACTGGTCAATCTTATGTCTCAATTTATGAGTTGACTTCTGTTCTTCATTTCTTTTTTTTCATTAGAAATTCTTCTTTTATTAATTTATTTATAAGCAGGATTTGTATATTAAAGATGTTAAACTTTGCCTCCAGAAATAACTCAAAAGTTTTTTTTCCAGTTTGCCATTTTTTTCACTGAAGTATTTAATGCTTTTGGAATTTATTTTGGCATGGGATATAAAGTAGGGAATCTAATCTTTTATCTAAATGCTTGGCTTTTTCTCTCCCAAATCTTAACGTCACTTAGTGAATAATCCATCTTTCCCTCAAAAGACTAGCTGTTGTGTGTGTCCTTCCTCACGGAGAACAGGGTGACATGAAGAGGCTGATTCCGTGAGCCACTGATGCTGAAATACCGCTCTGAAAATAGTCCTCAAAAGCTCTGGTTGACTTTGTCATTTGGATTTCAAAAAATAAGATATTACTGTACAGCATCTGCAATTCTAATAAAAATCAATGCCTGGAATGGCTTAAAGGGGGGGCCCAGGAGACACCCACCACCTGTGGTCTCGGTTCTGATCTGTACTCCTGGGTCATTTCTCAAGCCTGAAGTCCTCTGCTCGGAGTCTCCCAACTACTGACCGATGGCCCTTGTTTGCCCTTGTTTACCCTTGAACCACAAGTTTTTGTTTGCTGCTGAGTGCCAATTTCCTCATCAGAACCTTGGCTCCCCTTGACAATAATTCTAGTTTTCCCCTATTTGTGAGTCTTCCTGATTTAGCGTGTCCCCAAGATGCTCCCGCTGTGGCTAGATGGCTCTCTTACTTAGCTCTCCTGATCGCACATAAGGAATTCAGTGACACTGGCCACCACTGATTTCTCCATTTCCCCGGCTATTAGAGCTTCCACATCACAGGCCCATAAAATGGTAGAGCTGTAAAGGGTCTTGGAGACCCAATAGGGTGCTATCCCCTCATTTGCCAAACGAGGAAACTGAGATGACTTTGTCCAGAATCACACAGCAACTTAACGGTAGGGCCAGGATTTAAACCTGGGACTCTGGCCCCTTAATTCAGTTTTCTTTCTGAGTCTCTGTCGTTTCTGGTACAAAAACCTAGCTGATCCAGCAGGAGATGCTATGTGGACATCTGAGCGCCACTGTTATGGCCCAGTGCCCGTACCTCATTAGAATCACCCATATTATAAAGGAGGCAACACGCATTAGAGTCTAATCAATACATGTACCTAAAAAAGGAAGCTGCGACGGTGGTGGTAGGATTCTCCACTGTTATTACATCTTAGCTCTTTGAGATCGAGGAGAGACAGTTGGCAAGGAAAGACCAAATTCAATGCCTATGAAATATAGATGAGGTGATTTATAAATTAATTACATGCCATCCATTTTGAATACCATTAACATTTTAACTCTATTCTACAAATAAAGGCACCAACTCAGCAATTTATGAACAAAAATCTGATTAGCTTTTCTACCCTCATATTCAGAACATTACAGTAGAAGCCCTCGGGGAATCTTTCTGGGTGCCCGAGGGATAAGGTGAAATGTGTCCCTTCCTGCTCTGGAGACTATAGGACCCCAGGCTGCTCCTCGTGATGGTTTCAGAGGGTCAGTTGGAGCTGGCCAGTGCTGGCCCTTCTCTATCCTGCACAGATAATGGTGCAGAGCAAGTCGACACCCTTCCACATCATTCCGTGTAGCTACTCATCTCTTCCCTGCCTGGGCCTCTGCCTCTCCCACTCCCCTTGTAACGCTGAGCTTCTTAGCTGATAAATACTGTGATTGTATTTTCCAAATCTTGAATCAGGGTATACAGTACAAGAGCTTCCTAGGTTTTATACCATTGGCATGAGAAGCGGGCTGTTAGAAGCTGTGATGACCAATATGGGGGCATATGTAGATGGGCGGAGAAAGAGCTAGAAGACATTTGGGGAGATGGCTGACCATCGAGGATGACCTTTTGGGGTATTCAATGAGAAATAACATGCAGAGAAGTTACTTAATTTAGTGGGAAGAGATTATCTTTCAACGGCCTGGAGACCCCCTACCCGTGATGTTAAGTCAAAAAAGAAATAAAATGAAGTGTCTAAGAAAGGAACCAGCCATTTCTCTCCCTTCCTCTGCTGACCGCTTCAGTGTCACATAGTATTTGCTGTGAATTAAACATCATAATTCTATGTGAAGCATGTTCCTAAAACATATTCTTATACGGCAGTTACAGCCAGCCCAGAAATCACAAATGTAATCGTTTCACATTTTTAAGACTGGAAGCTTTTGGACTTGTTCATTAAAACAGCAATAGAATAAAGTTAACAGTCAGTGACCTACAAAACCAGTAAGCCCAGATAATAAATAACAGGGCTAAAGGAAAGCCCCTGTTCAGAACATTGCAGTCAAATCTATAAGGTTACGGTCTCCCTTTTCCCAACCAAGCTGAACCAGCAACATTTCCATCTGAAATGGTCCGCTCAGGTCTCCCCGGTCCCAGGCAAAATCAGAAGCAAAATAAGAAAAACAGTTTGCAGGAAAGGAAACGCTATAACAAAAAGAGTTTGCTGAGTCTTTCTTGGAAATAGAAGGTCCTATTTTTTTTTTTTAATAATTACCCACCATAGGGAGCAATGTGGATGTGTTTGCGTGGCTGGGCCCCCAGGGGGCATCTTTCCTATGGAAGTTGCAGGGACAACTCCACTGGCTTTTAGTAGGATCTGAATTGTTCATGGCTGCAGATTAGGGCAGAAACCAAAAAAAAGAAATGCAAGACCTGGGCAAGAAATTTACCACTGGTTTAAATATATGCCCCTAATACATACTGCATACGCCCACATATGCACACATATGTATACAGCTGTGGCATATAAGTGCACGTTCAAGTAGAATGTACTATAAATAGCAGCCTAAAGATTCTAAGTTTAGAGGTGATGGATCATTTTATAAAGGACTGTTTTTTAAATAGGTATCCTCGCAGGCTTTCTTTAAGGAACAGGAGCCCTTCCCTTAGCGCATTTGAAAATGGTACACGTTTATATTTACATACGACTTTTCAAGACTACATCTGTTACCTATAATAATTTTCATCAGTACGTAGCTCTAGGGTGTGTATAGATTTTACGTGCACACCTCATTATGTTTTAGCTCAATTAATTCCATAAGTTACGGCCAAATAAATGTATTATCTAACATAATCCTTTTTGGTGGTGATATGCAGGGATTCACACAAATGAGATTATTTCATTGCCGCTTCTTTCTCTGAAAGATCAGTAGTGAGTTAATTGAGATACTAGGTAGGACTTAATAGACCTTGAGTTAGCTCCTCTTTGTGTCCCCAGCATACCTATGTGTGGCCCACATCCCTGGCCCTGGGTCCATCATAAGTAACACCTGTCATCAGAGTAGGATCAACCCTACTCAGGTGCACCTGTCTCGAAAATGAGTCAAAAGACTACTAACAGCCTCACCACAGAGCCTGAATCACTGCCATGAGCTATTTCTCTGGATGAACACTTTAGCAATTAAAGGGCCTGAAAACACTGGCACATTGACCCTCTCAGTATTTAGCGTAATTTAGTTTGTCACCCCATAGCAAGTGAGGCCCTAAGAGGATAAGGCCGGGAAAGGCCCAGCCTGCAGTGTCAGGCAGCGGTGTGAAGAGAGCCCTGAGAATGTCAATGGTGTGGGAACCTGCAGGGGGCGCAGCGGGGAGCAATGATGTGCCCGCACATGGGGGAGAGGGAGGGAGGGGGCCACGAGGAGGTGACAAAAAGCTCTGTACAGCCCTGCCTTCCAGGACCTGGGGGTGGCCGTCACAATGGTAGGGCAGTCGACGAGGTGGGCGGGGGCGGTCCTCTCCTGGATTTCCTGTGCACGGGCCCTTCTGGTATATTCTCCTACTGCTGGGTCCTGTGAACTGTGCCGATACAGAGACACTGAAAATATTGATACAAATAGACCCAGTTAGCAGCCTTTTCTTCGCCAGTTTGGCCTGTGGGCTGTGAAAGAGGGGCATGAAACCACTTTTTTAAACACAACTTGATTCAAATAAATGTTAGGGTTATTTAGCCTTTTGAGCTTTTAGCTGGTCCTCAACATGGTGTCACAGTTTTCCCGGTAATTACCATCAGATTTGCCAAACAGGATCACAGGTCCTTTGGACTCCCTCCTTTTAATGTTTTTACCCAGAATGTTGGACATCTTCTTTCAGAATCTCCTCTAACTTTATTTATTTTGAATAACAATATTATGACAATGACTTTTTTTTTTTTTTTTTTGCGGTACGCGGGCCTCTCACTGTTGTGGCCTCTCCCGTTGCTGAGCACAGGCTCCGGACGCGCAGGCTCAGCGGCCGCGGCTCACGGGCCCAGAGGCATATGGGATCCTCCCGGACCGGGGCACGAACCCACGTCCCCTGCATCGGCAGGCGGACTCTCAAGCACTGCGCCACCAGGGAAGCCCTACAAAGCCATTTTAAGGCACCGTTTTGCATGATCCAGTACATACTAATCAATTTCCCATAATTCCCAAGAAGCATATTTACTCTTTTTCAGTGTGGTCCTCAGATGTTCCAAGAGTCCCATATCTGCTTCTGCCGGTAGTTATTTTCAAAAGATTTCTGTTACCCCATCATTGTCTGTATTTTCCTTTTTATTTCTATTGCTAAAGACAGTTTTGAAGAATGAGTTCAATATCTTGGCCATTTCAGACCCAACATTAATTTCATGCCCAGCCTGATTTATTAGCAGACCTATTTTAACTTCAGTATCTCTTTTCCCCTGATGCATTGGTAAAAAAAAAAAAAAGCCCTCCTATTCCTTTAACCCTTTCTACTAGCATTATCTTTACAACTTCCTTGCCAGTCACACATGATATTATTCTGTTCATCTTTCTTTTCTCTCCCTCTAATTCTCAGCATGGCTTTCCCCGACCAGGAAATCTGTACAGAATCATTCTCCAAGTCACAGCAGGTCTTTCAAGGTTCTTTATGTTTTCTCTCCTTGGTGGAATTGTGCTTTTTCTGACACTTCATTATTCTAATAGACAGTTTGGTCTTCTCTGACAGGCGTGGGTTGTTTCTTTGCTTGTTTGAAATGTGCTGCATACGTGCCCGCTTCTGATCGGTGTCTGTCGGGAGGGAGCTGAGCCTGCAGGTCTGCCCCGGGCCCCCCGTGCTCGGGCAGCCAGCCCTGCTTAGTGTTGGGGAGGGGGCGACATTGACCTGAAGGTCATTACGGAAACTCTTCCTTCCAACTCTAGGATAGACAAGGCCTGGGAAGTGGGAGACTTGTCTGCTGTGTCCTCTGACCCACGACTGGTTAAGAGGATCCAATTTCACTTTGAGTGTCCTTAAGGCAAAACTGAGAGAGGGGTAGACAGACTCTACCGCCAGACTCTCTTTTCCTCTTGGATCATCTCCCGTTCACAGGGGTCCAGCATCTCAGTCTGGTCCCCTAGTGCCTTGCGACTTTCCATGAGCACATCATGCCCAGGTCTGCCCTCCCAGGAGTGCATACCCTCAGACGCCATCTCTGCTCTGTCACCATCACTGCTTGGAGGTGGCAGAGGGAGATGGGCTGAGCTGCCTCTCAGAAGAGATTGACAAACCCACGGTGATGCTGCCTGATGGCCCTCAGCCTCCTGAAATGCTTCTTGGAGGAACCACGGTGTCCTGAGCCCCCCTCCCTGGAATACTGTAGTCAGATAGTGGACTCTTCATTTACTTAGCAGAGTAAGTTCAAAGAAACAAATCAGGCATCAGCAACAGGCCAGATTGGGTGGGAGAAAAGAAAGGAGAGTAATTATTCCTGCTGGACACGTGCTGAGAACTCCAGACCCATCACCTGACTCAGTCCTCAGAAAACCCCGTGATGAAGATGCACTCTTCTGGTTTGCCCGGATCGACCAGCTGGTGAGAGCCGTTAAGCCATGGCTCGCTTAGGACTCAGGAATGCACGCGTCCAAGATTTGGCACGGTGATCACCTATGGTCTCTCTCCTTTGGCGCGTTTTGGTGTGATGTCACCGTGGGCAGGAGATGGGGGTCTGGCTGGTGTACATAGGATTGGGTCCCCATCAACAATTCCACACTGACTAGAAGCCATTTAGTACCAATTCCACCTAAAGGGATCGAGACCTCAACAGGGGAGATCAGAACTGATGTCTGGGTGGCCTTCTAATCAGAGACATAAGTTACCAGCTTGAGATCTTTACGTGAAAACTGGGGAACTCTGATCTCACTTTCAAGCAAATCAGCCCCCGAGCTAGCAACCCTAACAGGGGTATTATGCCTGTGCCGTGGGCCTCCTGGGGCTTCACTGTGCATATGCAAACTGGAATCCTCTCGATTATTTGGCTCGGCCAGGACCATCACCCCATCCTACAGCTGACTAAGCTTAGGTTCAGAGAGGCTGAATTTCTTGCCAAAGCCACACAGCTAGTAAGGGGCTGGGCCTGGATTCGAGCCAGGCAAGTCTGAACAGGTGAACAACATTTTCCCGCCTGCTTTAGCTATTAAAGTGGCAGGATTCAGCCCTTCAGAACTGACCATGGGAAACATGCGAAGACCACACAGTTGCCCAAGAACTGGAGGGAAGAAGCAGAGACCTAGGTGCAGGGTGGCCTGGGAGAGTGAGAGGTGGAGGTGCTCGTTGGAGCAGAAGTGGGGCGTCCCTGTAAAGGATCCAGAGCAGAGATGCCCCCGCTGGGTAGCACCCGAGGGCACAAAGCCGTCCCCAGAATCAAACTGGCTGACCCTGGTCCCCACGCCGGCTGCACCTAACCGTGGGCATAAACGGTTCCTGCTCTGACATAGTGGGTGAAGCTGGAGTGGACCTTGAAAATAAACCAGCAAAGCAACAACCAGAAAAAGATGAAAGATGCAAGAAAGAGAAAGAAGGAAGTAAACACATTTCTCACCCAGGCAGATGCCCGTCCTCTGTGGGTTCATCACATTCTTGTGTATTCATGGCAGCTAGAAGCTGACAGTCAGTTTGAACTGTGAGAATGAATGAAGCATAGTGTAGTGCTGTGTATTAAGAATGAGTTCCATTCTGTTATTTAAATTTCAAGCTCATGTTTATGCCTCCTAAGAAGCTACCTCCTTTCAGAAACTACTGGAAAGACTGAAGAGAGGAGAATGAACGGAAAACAGTGAGACATGTTTCACCAGATATTTGGCTTTTTAGTTTTCAGAACATCAATTCTTTGGCCAGGAGAAACAAATGATAAAGGAAATCTGTTTTTCTATAATCATCATCAGAAAATCGGTTTCTCCTTGGCCCTACTAAATTTTTATTGAACAAATAGTTAAAGTGCTTTATCTTGAAAGTGGGCCAAGTTACGAGGCTGCCTAGGGTGTCCACATGCCTGTCTGGCCCTAGTTTCAGATAGGAACTGGAGCTAGCATGGCAGATCTGGCTGGGAGGGCAGAGGGAAGGTCAGAAAAAGTCAGCATAGGCCAAGCTGGGGGCCGGGCAACAACCAAGCCTATTCCAAGAAGGTCTGGGTGCCAAGACGGACTTTCATCAGCTCTGTCACTTTTTCAGGACAGCTCCAGGTGTCCCCAGGTAGCCCTGCGCCAGGGAGTTAATCTAAGCATGTCCTTTGTGAAGCCGAGTCCCCAGCAAGGGAGGGGCACACAGGGGAGGTGGGGATGGCAGAAGCGGAGACCGACGTTTCCTCAGCCAGGCGAGTATCTGCGTAGGCAGCAGATTTGCTAGGTGAGCAGGTGTAGAGGAGACGGGGCCCAGAGGGCGGGGCAGAGAGGATGGGGCAGTCAGTGCCCGCACAGACGGGCATGGCAGAGAGTGTGAGGGCCCCTTGGGCCCTGAAGCTGCAGAAGGTCACTGGTTTGGTCCACTCCCCAGGGTCCACAAGAGAGCCAGCACCTGCCCGACAACTAAGGGACCCTGGTCCTTTTCCCAGTCCTTCCTGAATGAATGAATTCTGCAGGGGAGACAGAGGAGGAAGGGCGAGCAGACGGGTTCCCTCCCCAGTCCAGGTCCCCAGATGGAGTGTGGCTGTGGACTGGACAGGAGGAAGGAATTCATCATTAAACTGTCTGTGAAATTGACATGTGAAACCGGGCCGCACTGTTTTGGTTACTGAAAGTGCCCGGAATGTTATGGAATCTGCCCCCAATGTCGTTAAGGGATGGGAAAGGGTGCAGTTGCAGGGAGTGATTTAAAACAACAAAAACAACATAAAAATCACTTCCTATTTGAATTCATACTGGATTCAGGCAATTCAATAAATCAGCTACCCATGTCACGGAGGGTCTAGCCCTGGGGGTGGGTAATGCTCTCTCTGTCTGGGTGGAATTAGAGGTAAAGCTGGGAAGGCTGGGAGCCCAGAGCAGCAGACACACAGCCAGAAACCTGAGGGCAGACCTGCGGGCTGGAAAGACAGAGGGGACAGAGGCGAGGCGAGGCAAGGGGTTGCATGGGGAGGGGGCGGCCACGGGGACAGCGGACCTGCCAAACACACAGGCACACGCGGGTGAAAAACGGCAGAGGCGCGGGACAGCCAGGTGAAGGACCTACATTCAGATATAACTTCTCTGCATGGGGCTTTGTGCCTGAATAGCTTCTTAAACCCCCGGAGCTCAGACCTCACAGGTATCTGGATTCATTTTCAAGGTGCAGCCTTTCATCTTTGGTAAATGATAGCAAGGTCTAGTTCCTAGCAGTAATGAGAACAACTGATGATTATTGCGTGATTAACATTTAACCTTCCCGCCAACCATACAAGCCAGGTATTACTATTCTCATCCCCATTCACAGAGGAGGAAACGGTGGCCCAGAGCGTGTGGCAGACAGGGAACTGCCCACCCAAGCTTTTCCCCACCTTCCATTGTCACCTTCTCAGTGGTTTCTGAGAAGTGTCTGCCCAGCCAGGGATGACATTTCCCAGCCCTCCTTGCATCAAAAGGCACCTTCTCCACTCTCTCGCCCCATGTTTGCTGGACGCTGACAACTCTGAGGGGACCATGGGGCTGCAAGACAGAGTGATAAGGGGTCCCCAAATCAGGCTGTGGAGGGAAGCTGTGCTCAGCCAAGATCACCCGCAGTGGGGTGCAGATGGCAGTGAAGAGTGAACTTCTATCACGCCGAGCTCCTACAGTTTTGAGGCTTGTATGTTACACGGCAGCTAGCATCATTCCAACTAGAACAGAGAAGGGGAGTAACTTAGCCAAGGTCACACAGCCAGGGAGTGGGGAGACTGGCGATACAGGAATGCCTGGACCACTCAGGCGTACTTCCTTTCGACACAGGTCCCATCTCTGGCTCTAGCTCCCTCTGCCCACCCAGGCTCTGCGTCTGTCTCCACATCAAGTGCTTATATTCGTGACAGGGCAGATGTGGCTGAACCATGGAATGGATACAGGTTAACTCTTGAGTCTGTGCGGTCCCCTCTGGGGCTGCAGGCTCAGCTGTACTTGAGCCATCTGGGGGCTTCCGCTTTTGCCGTTGGCTGAGGACGGACGTGAACAGTGAGTGATAACGATAAATGATGCTTATCCAGGGATCCCTGTGTTCCAGGCACAGTGCTTGCGCTGCGTGGTCTAATTTCATCCTCAGTCTTACGAGTCTTCTGTCAAGTTCATTCCGTAAATGAGGAAACGGGGGTGTTGAGAGGCTCGAGCACCGCCCAGCGTCACACAAGCCAAAAACAGCTGAGACAGTACTCCCAGTACTCCCAGTACTCCCAGTACCTCTCCGACCCAGATCCCTGCTCTGAATCACTGGTGTCCAGGTGTTTTGGATTGGGTACGCCATCAGAAGAAAAAAAAAAAAGTCAGTTTTTAAATACATTTTTTTAACATCTTTATTGGAGTATAATTGCTTTACAGTGGTGTGTTAGTTGCTGCTGTATAACAAAGTGAATCAGTTATACATATACATATGTTCCCATATCTCTTCCCTCTTGCGTCTCCCTCCCACCCTCCCTATCCCACCCCTCTAGGTGGTCACAAGGCACCGAGCTGCTCTCCCTGTGCTATGCGGCTGCTTCCCACTAGCCATCTCTTTTACGTTTGGTGGTGTATGTATGTCCACTATGGTCACTGTGTACATCAGTATCAGTAAAGCATGATTTATTTTCTATCTCTTGAGATGGGAAAAGTGCATGATTTCTCTATTTCTTCCCTCCCTCGATGGACTGCCGGGTCCCCCCGAGGGTGGGCACGCGCCTTGTGGAGACGTGGTCTGGATCACGCTGTAGATTGCGTGCAGATGCTGGGCCAGACGTGATTCAGTGACAGGGTCCTTTTCCCTGATGGGCTCCAGGAGTGGCCTCGGGGGCATAGGGGAAGGTGGGGAAGCGCTGATGCAGACTTCGTCCGTCTTCATCACGAGGGACTGCGAGGTCTGTGGTTTCAAAAGCTCTGTGGGATTCAGACCACTAGAAGGCACGCTTTTTCTGCAGCAAGGTCCAGACCGGGCTGAGAGGTGGAGGGCGCGATAAAGGCCTGGGGACCCCAGGAGCTCTGGTGAGCGCTCTGTCAGCTGGGTGTGCTGCTGACCCAGATGGGGGGCAGGTAAATACTCCACAGGGAGAAAAAAATTCCCCCATCACCCCACTTCCGTGAGGTCAAGAACATGCACTTGCCTAGCCTGGCAAGGAGCTGGTGCTGGTGCAGGACAGCCTGTGCCCTCTGGACCTTCTCGGCCGGCACCGCCTCTTCCCAAGGACATGTCAGGATGCCCGCATGGCAGGCGTCCCAGCCTGGACCAGCCAACCTTGGCCAGTGTCATTCATAAAATATCGAGACACCGAGGGTGCAGGGCACACGCCAAACGGCGGTGGCAGGTTACGTGTAGGGGAGTGTGACCCCGACGCCCATTCATTCCTGACTCGTGCCTGGCTCAGGCCCCGCGGCACCTCCTGGGGTCTCGTGGTGTGGACTCAGGCCAGGAGAGCCGGCCCGAAGGTTCTGGAATGAGCAGAAGCAAGCACTCACGGGTTGTGGATGGTCACTTTGTAAGGGTACCACATGCGTTTTTAAAACGTTTTTCCAGTTTTTTGTTTTAAAAAAAGGAAACAGGGGCTTCCCTCGTGGCGCAGTGGTTGCGAGTCCGCCTGCCGGTGCAGGGAACATGGGTTCATGCCCTGGTCCGGGAAGATCCCACATGCCGCGGAGCGGCTGGGCCCGTGAGCCATGGCCGCTGAGCCTGCACGTCCGGAGCCTGTGCTCCGCAACGGGAGAGGCCACAACAGTGAGAGGCCCGCGTACCGCAAAAAAAAAAAAAAAAATAAGGAAACAGTATATATAGAACATGGGATCTCGGCCAAGGATAGAATTTCCTTTTCCTAGAGTTGTTCTTTGGCCTAGAGCTGTTTTCTATGAACTCTGAAAAAGCACTGGGCACAAAAAAAAAAGGTGCAGACCTTCCTTCTGACCACGCCCAGGACTTCAGGGTAGCAGATCAGTCCTATGGGGGAGGGCCAGGATGTAGGAAAGAGGGATGGGATAAGACAGCGTTGCACGGGCGACACACGTCCCAACATCTGTGAGGCCTGCAGAGAAGACCCCAGTCCCTCTCCGCTGTGGAGTGTGCGGGGACGGCCAGGGCCAGAGCAGGCTCCACTGAGAGTCAATTCCTTACGGGCGTGGTGGAGAGACAGTGCACACTTTCTCAGGCAGGCGGCCACCTCTGACTGATGCGCTCCTCCTTACAGAAACCCCGGCAGCCCTGTTCAGGGAGCCTTTTGTACCCCAGCTGGGTGGACAGAGGAAAAAGGGAATCTGCCTCTAGCCTGCTGGTCGGACCCAGGGTGGACGCTGCACTCCCTCACCCCCGCTAAAATCAGCCTATTGCATCTTCTTTTTTTTCTCTTTTTTAATTAATAAATTAATTTGTTTTCATTTTTGCCTGTGTTGGGCCTTCATTGTTGTGCGCGGGCTTTCTCTAGTTGCGGCGAGCAGGGGCTACTCTTGGTTGTAGTGCGCGGGCTTCTCATTGTGGTGGCTTCTCTTGTTGCAGAGCACGGGCTCTAGGCACGCGGGCTTCAGTAGTTGTGGCATGCAGGCTCAGTAGTTGTGGCTTGCGGGCTCTAGAGCGCAGGCTCTGTAGTTGTGGTGCACAGGCTTAGTTGCTCTGCGGCATGTGGGATCTTCCCGCACCAGGGTTCAAAACCGTGTCCCTTGCATTGGCAGGGGGATTCTTAACCACTGTGCCACCAGGGAAACCCTGCGTCTTCTTTCTTAGGATTTGGGATCAGGACCAGAGGACTTTGAGAATTCCTTCTGGGGTCTTGAAATAGGAAGTGATTAAACACCGAGGCTGGGGCAGCCGTGTCTGATCCACACACAGAGGAAGGAGGACACAGTTTTCAGACAGAGACACAGAGAGAAGATGGGGGTGGAGGTGTGCAGGTGGAGTGGCCCCGGAGAAAGTGGGACCCTGTAGCTGGGTGGTGGTGGGCAGGTAAGGATGGGCGGGGTGAGGGTGAGCTGGGAATATGATCCCACAGTTATAATGAGGCCTCAGATTTGTGGTCCAGGGTGTTACCAGCCCTCCTCCCAAACTGCCTGGGCCCAAAGGGTCTGATATTCTCTTTCCTTTTGCATTAAACAGCCAAGAATATTCAGTGATTTTGGGCTTCCCTGGTGGCGCAGTAGTTGAGAGTCCGCCTGCCGATGCAGGGGACGCGGGTTCGTGCCCCGGTCCGGGAGGATCCCACATGCTGTGGAGCGGCTGGGCCCGTGAGCCATGGCCGCTGAGCCTGCGCGTCCAGAGCCTGTGCTCCGCAACGGGAGAGGCCACAACAGTGAGAGGCCCGCGTACCGCAAAAAAAAAAAAAAAGAAAACAAAATTCAGTGATTTTAAAAGGGCAAAGGAGAGAGCTCATAAGAAGCCCTTTGACCATCCAGGTACCTCCTCGGATGGCCTGAGACGTGGCAGAAATAAACAGTATTATTCTTGCAGTCAATCCTGATATTACCAATAAAGAAGTTTTAAGGGCACAAAAGCCACGGGGCAAGCTGCCGAGGTAGCTCAAAGCAAACACTACAGGTATGTTTTGAGTCAGCGAGACAAGTGAATGGGCCCTGGTACGATGCCTGCCCTGGCACCCCAGGACCCTGGACCACCCACCCAGCTAGCTACAGGGTAGCTCCCTGCCCTGAAGGGATGCGCCTACATCCGGGCCAGGTAGGGCTGTGGGTGTTTGAACCTCGAGCAGGTGAGGTGCTCCTTTTGTCAATAAAAGGTCCTGAAAAGCCTTTTTGGAGGACGCCACACCAAGATACTGCCCAAAGGCGGTGTCGGAGCAAGCCTGTCCTAAGGCAGCTTAGGTTTCTCCACGTCTCCATCCTTCTGTGCCACCCACCTCTTCCCCCAGCAGTATAAGAAAGTAGCACAGTTTCTGGAGACAGACAGACGGACCGACAGACAGACGGATTCTGCTATTTACTTACCTTGTGAGTAAGGTAACTCATCAGTGAGTTTTTAACCTCTTTCTACTTCATGTCCCCATCTGTAAAAGGGACTTAATCGTGGTACCTGCCTTGCAGCATATGTGAAGCTTGAAGCGGTAACACAGGTGAAGCCCTTAGAATTGGGATTAGCATTTAGAGCTCCTTACACTTTAGCCGATGTATTAACATCATTTCAAACCTTGGTCTCCTCGGGACTCTTCCTGTCCTGGTTACCTTTGTCATAACCACTCCTCCAGCTACTGGTCCCCGCAGTAGTTAGAATCCCATAGAGAGAAAGTTACGAGAGATCCCAGGGAAGCAGTGGAGGGAGCTGTCAGCTGCCAGCCCTGTTGACCCAAATGTCATTTCTTTCACCACCTTTCCTCTGTGCTTCCGAGTCAATGTTACACACAACTGACTTTCTTTCCTAGCATCTCAGCATTCCAGGCCATCCCAACACACGATCTCAGCCCACACCCTTTATTCTCACTGGTGTCTTTACCATCAGGAGTGATTCCCCAGAACGCAGGCTTCCTCAGAAACCCAGTAAGAGGATCCAGTCCTGGAGGAATCGCGCCCCCATCATGGTCCATGCCAGCGACCCTGCCACGGATGGAGCTGTTCTTCTCACGACTGCAACACAAACTGGCGTCAAAGTTCTTTTCCCAGGTGGAGGTTGGCTATGCAGTGAGAGGTCCTCTGATCACCGAAGCAGCCTTCTCTACCCTCCTACATTTCCCTGGAGTGGGATCTGCAGGGTGGGCTTTTAGTTATAATCTTATCTTAAACAAACCTGTTATATACAAATCTGATTGTCCTAAAAAAGAAATTAGGTGGTGAGGATTCTTCCCAATAGAATTCAACAGTTTTTGTTGTAAAGAGTGTGGTCAAATGTGATTAACAAAGTGCTATTTACCCATAGATGAGTGTTATGGGAAGTTAAGTAGACCTGGGTTATATTAAGAGAGGTATACTCCAGGGACTGCTCTGTAAGGTCTCTACAACTGCAATGCTCTAATCTTTTCTTTAAAATTAATTAATTAATGTATTTATTTATTTTTGGCTGCTTTGGGTCTTCGTTGCTGCGCACGGGCTTCCTCTAGTGCGGTGAGCGGGGGCTACTCTTCTTTGGGGTACGTGGGCTTCTCACTGCAGTGGCTTCCCTTGCTGCAGAGCACGGGCTCTAGGCACGGGGACTTCAGTAGTTGTGGCTCACAGGCTCAGTAGTTGTGGCGCACGGGCTTAGTTGTTCCGCGGCATGTGGGATCTTCCCGGGCCAGGGATCGAAACTGTGTCCCCTGCATTGGCAGGAGTATTCTTAACCACTGTGCCACCAGGGAAGTCCCTGCAGTGCTCTAATCTTTAGCAGAGCAGTAGCCTAACCAGTCCCCAAAACAATTAGCAACAAATAGAGAAATGTTCTAGGCCAGGGGTTAACCAACTTTTTCTGTAAAGAGTCAAAGCGTTAATTATTTTGGCTCTATGGGCTATATGGTCTGTGTTACAACTACTCAGCTCTGTCCTTTTAGCAGGAAAGCAGCCATAGATAATCTGTAAAGGAATGGTGTAACTGTGTCCAATAAAACTGTATGTATGGAAGCTGAAATTTGCATTTCATACAATTGTCACATGTCATGAGCTATTATTCTTCTTTGATTTTTCTTCAACCATTTCACAATGTTCATAGGCTATGCAAGAACAGGTGAGGGGCTGCAGGCTATAAATGCTGACCCCTGTTCTAGCCCATGACACGAGCCTGGTAAATATTAGCTCAGCTTTTGGAAAGAAAAACTAAGATATTAAACTTGGTTATAAATATCTTAATGTGCATTTGGTAGCATGAAATCCACTTGGGTAGTTTTTCCAAAAATTAACAAGAAACATTTCGTAGGTGGAGAAATATTTCACTAAGAGATTTTACATATATGTATAAAATTTATATAAACTTAATATATGTCATTTATATATATTATATGTATATTATATTCATATACATTGAATAAATAGACAATATTGGAAATGATTTTAGTGTTCCTTTTCCGTAAGTAAAGAGTTAACCTGTAGTCCATTAATTCCTCCTGAAATCTACACTCCTTTCTGCTGCTGACCCCATGGAAATAGACTGTATTCATATTCTAAGCCGACAAGCCTTGAGAAATGCTGCTGATGGAAACTTGAGTAAATTTGCTTTCATCTGCAGATTCCTTTCACCGTGCAGCTCACAGGCATGTTGAGGGCTGTCAGTCACAGCAACTGATATTCTGGGTGAAAAAACGGAGGCACAGAAACATCTGATAATGGTTTTAGAAAGGATGCTGGTGCTATCTCTTTACCTACCTGGGGGGGAACCTGTCCTTCTGAAAGGAGCTGTTTGTTCAGTTCCTTACTCCAGGCTTGAAAGAAAAGCTTGGGCAACGCTGGAGTCCCAGACATGACAAGTATTCATCTCCTTCAGTGACAGGTCCATATCCAATGAGAGTTCTCAAAAAATCCAGGTAATTCTAACTTGAGGGCAAACTTCAAACATTTTTCAGAGCCTGTTGTCATTTTGTCATCCTTAGTTTTGAAAGGCTCCTTATCAGTGGTTGGAATGCTCATTTCTAGCAGGAGGTAACTGCATTCTTTAACTTAAGGCTTTGTAAAAAAAAAAGAAAGAAAGAAAAGAAAAGAAAAAAGGATGTAATTTTAAGCCAAATATAGTCGCTAGAGATAAAAACTTCTGATAAGTAATTTTGACATCAGGCCGCCATTTTGTTCCCAAAGCTACTTCTCATCTGTTTTTTTTCAACGTTTGTCACCCTAAAGCACTCCCTCAAGCTATTTTCTGCGTATGTGCAACAGACAAGAATTTTGTACAAAACCTTCTTATGGGAACAAAGCACAGTATGCTTTTTTCAGACTACCTAAGCCTCATGTTTCCCCCATGATTCTGAGACGTTTCCCCCTCCAGGCCCCTCTCTGAGAAGCCATTTGCTTGAATGTCAAGGTTGGAATCCTATCACTCAAGCTCCTTTACACCTCTGACTATCAGATTTCTCTGTGGCGCTCATAGTAATTTGCTAGATTATGGACTCATCTTTTTCTTTCCAACAAGTCGCTAACCCATATATGAGTTGATATAGGATGAGGAATGACATCATCTCCTTCCACTATGATTTCTCATTGATCACTGTCAGGAAGAAGAATAAAAATGTCTACCTCATGCAAAATCCTTATCAGGATACAACTGTCTCAAAACATAGTTGATCAATTTCTCAGTACCCCAGAGAGGCAACTAGACCTCTTTTGTACTTTTCCAGCAGAAATGTGGGAGATCCTGGGTGGGTCAGGTGGACGGAGTGCAGTGTAGCTGGACTTCCAGGCAGTCATAGGTACGGATTTCCTTCCGGCTGTAGTGCATTCAATTCTGACCCCATTCCCACGCTACCCTGGCACATCTGTCACTTGTCCAGTGTTGAAGTAGGAATACGCACTTGCCAATGAAGGATAAATAGGTTGAGGGAAGATAAACTCTGATCCAAGCAGTGCAGTTAGCAGGAAGAAACCTCAGGGTGGACATCAGATGGTCTGACCCCACGCTTCGTGTCGCATCACACCTCCCTCAGGGGAGCCAGCACCGAGTCAGCACAATGGGCCAAACCATGTCGGAACCGAGCAGTGTTGTAAGTGCTATGGTGCCCAGCTCTCTCTTCAGGACTGAGGCACCTGATACTGAGCAGGGCCCTATGGGGGCTCCTGGGAACAAAGACTTTCTGTGTCCCCTATTTCTCTGAGTACAGGAAATAGGCTTCATTCAGCCCCCATAACTTTCCTTGAGTTCCAGCGGCAGATTCAGTAAGTTGTTAATTAGGGAAGGGAGGGGATATGAGACCAGGGAGAAACAGTCAAGAGAAACAATAGCGCAGCCTTGGGGCAGGGTCCTGGTTCCCCATCAAGGGATACACACAACAATATCTTTGAGCTGTTTTGCAGATGCTGAAACCCCCTCCAGGGGGGAGAAGTTAAGATGAATGAGGGTATGCGGCCCACAAGCACACAGAGCCCAGACCAGTCGGAACCCAAGGTTGATGATGCCGACTCCCGATTACCTCACCACCAACCAATCAGAAGAAGGTCCACGAGCTGATCATGCCCTCCACTTTGAACCATTGCTATATAACTCCTCACTACCCCCTCCAAGGAGGAACACACAGTTCTGAGGGCATTAGTCCGCTGTGGCCCCCTTTGCCTGGCAAAGGAATAAAGCTATTCTTTTCTACTTCACCCAAAATTCTGTGTGTAAGATTTAACTTGGTGTCAGGGTACAGAGGCCAGATTCGGCTTCATACCCATTCATTTCCTGAGCTGCTGGACGGTTGGACGCTTTGTCAAGGTCATGCCTTCTCCCAAGGCACTGCTTGATCAGGAGGGGAAACAGGACTGGACCCTAAGGCAGGACAACTCTGAAAGGCTCTCCAAGGATCGGCTGGGGCCTTTGTCGTGACTGCATTGGGGATCAACTCCCCCCTCTCCAAAATTCTGTTTGCTTCATTCCCCCATATCCACTCAAGTGAAGGGCACTCCCTAGTAAACTTCCTTTATGCAAATACCTAGTCAGAGTCTGTTTTTCCAAGGCACCCAGTTTAAAACAAGCAAAAATCTCTCAGGACAGGATTGCTTCCTCTTAAAAAGTTCATTCTCTTTATTCCTTTATCCACTATGTACTGAGCTCCTATTATGTTCCAGATACTGTATAAACTTTTGCAATTACAAGGTGAAGAAGAACTGCAATGAAGATTGCTAGCTAGGAGCAGCTAAGAAGGCACTTGGAAAATATAAAAGATAATTAAATAGAAGTATTGACAGCAGGAAAGCAATGTTTGGTTGGTGGGGGCGAATTCAAAACTTGTGGGCCTGAGTGGCTATGTCAGTGTTCCTGAAATAGCTGAGATTTGAAGTTGGCCCTGGGAGGAAGGTGGCTGACGGGGTGGGGTGGGGGAGGAAGAGTTTAAATATCTTTTAATGTTGCACACAAGCCACTGCCTACTTCCTCAGCCTTTTTCCTTCCACTCTTTCCTTGCAACTTTATGTTCCACTTGCAATTCCCCTGCAATGTGTCAACTGCTACTCCCATCTTTTTTCTTTGCCCAAGCTGTCATCTCAATAATACCCGCCTCCTCTGTTCACTCGTACAAACTTAGTTTAGATATCAGTGAAAATGGCAGAGTAGGGTCCTCTGAAAATTCTCTTCTTCATAAAGATAATGAGAAAACTTGCAAAAATGTTAAGAATGACCATTTTCAGAAGTCTGGAACTTACCCAAACACCTGCAACAATCCAGGGAGCATTTTTTCAGGGAAAACTGCGGGATCTCAGTAAGAACAGAGAGCTTTGTGACACTTTAACTTGCCCTAATCCCATCTCCCCTGCCCCGCTCCACAATAGTCTTGAAATCAAAAGCCACAACTAGGTGAAAACCAGCAAACTGACAGCCACTGGGGAGAGAAGTTTAGAGATTAAGCAGCTTGTTAGCGGTTGTGGCTGGAGATCTGGGCAGAGACCAAATTCTAAAAGGATTTACATACCCTATTATTGAATTTGCATTTTATCCTGAAAGTAATGAAGAATCCTGCAAAGCTTAAAGCTTCATTCCCAGATAATTGTCATTATTTGACCTGTCTTGTAGTTCCCTGGAAGGCTGTTTTTATTTGACCTGACTCACAGTTGGCCTAGTGCAAACTTTTTCCCAGGGTGGGAATGAGGGTGGGAGCATTTGTTGAAAACCATCAGAGGCAATTTTTTAGTATCTTGGCTGCCTGAGGCAGTGGATAACAGTCGGGGCAAACAATTGGTTAACCAAAAAGCTAAAAAGAAAATCTGGGGAATGAGATGTTCACAGGGGTTTTGGAGAGTTCAGGCAGAGTCCTTGGGATCTAGAAGGCCATGTACACGTGTAGTACTGTGTGCATGCCCAGGAAAGACCTCTCTGCTAGCACAGCCCCGCTTTAAAGAATGAACTGCAGAATAGCACAGGGTATGGACCAATCAGTGTTTCCAGGGCAGGATGCTGACCCAGCGGGCCCTGGAGTCCCCGACTTTTCCTCTCTGGGTAGCAGGAGCTCATTTCATCAATGGTGGAAGGAGTTGGCAACAGGAGGGAGCCTGTTGGGAGCCTTGGGCCAAAGGCTGAGGAGGACAGACTTCCAGGAGGACTGAATCACCGCAGCCTCACCGGAAGCCAATGCCCAGGACCTCGCAGCCAACCCTCTGCCCTCAGGTCCTGCCAGACAGGAGCAGCAGGCAGAGTCACCCAGGCAGAAGAGAGGCTGGTGAGCAGGAAGGGCATCATGCCAGATGGCGGAGCTGGACGAAGGGCCCACCAGCTGGCTCTAGCCATGTGCCAAGGAGCACAGAGCAGACAGGAAGGATGGTGACTGCCTCAGCAACTCCGGATGCCCTGCCTGACCGCCTCAGACGTGCCCTGGTCAGCTTGGTGAACACCACCAAAGGAGAGCCAGTCCTGCGGTCATAAGACAGGAGTTGAAACCAGCAACATCTTACTCATGGGACCCTGAGCAAATTACATGACCTCTCCTGCTCTAAGCAGGGGGCTGTCCTGGTGACAAATTAATGTACACAGAGAGCATTTGCAAATGGCAAACTATAAATACATACTACAGTATGTGGTGATCACAGTCGTGCTGTGATCCTGCAATACGTTCGTTTTCAACTGCTCCGTTTGTAGTTCGCCTTTGAATATGAAAAATGTGAACCCACTTAAGGGATTAAAGGCTAAAACAACACTGAAGCAATCAGCGGTGATCCCAGATCAGTCACTATACAACTGACAGCATCTCACAGTCTGTAAGGCAGGAACGGTCTGGCTGTCAGCTGGGTCAGCCTCCCCTTTCCTCTCTGAGTTGCACCTTTTGCCACTCTGCGCACCCTCACCTACAGTCTCGAGGCCATGCAGTCACTCCCCGAAGCAGAAGCGTCGTCTGGTTGTGTCCCTGGCTGAGGTGGGTGACTCTTTACTTCTCTCTCGCTAGTTCACCTCCTGTCCAGTCCATCTCTCCACTCTACGTCGGTTTCCTCAAAGCTCCCGGGACAGAATTTATAGAAATGGTGGGTGTACTGAGTTGTAGCAAAAACAAGTGCACACATTGATCAAAACTGTTCAAATCCGGGAATGTTTGCAAGTCACCTGTGTGTGCCACGTGCTGGCTGAATTCCTCTGCTTCCACACCTGCTGCATGACAGGGGCCACCATCTCACCTTGGGGGGAAAACCAGGACGATGGATGCAGGCTGAATTCTGTTATTTCTAAACCTTGAAACTGTCTAGCAATTTGAGTCTCTTTCCAATGAGACAGTCCAGATTTTGTAAGTCTGGAAGGTTTTTATTCACCTAATTTATGTCAATTTCATGTAAACGAATAGTCACATGCTGTGCTAAGACCTGGACACACAAATGGAGATAAGATACAGCTGTGCCCCTGAGCGCTCACAGACCCTGCAGAAGGGCTTCAAGGGGAAGAGTCCCTTCCCTGGAGGTGTCCCAGGGGGCCCCGCCAGGGAGGAGGTTTTGGAGCAGGGTCTTAAAGGATATATACTTTGCCAGGTATCTTAGTCCCTTCCAACAGTTATAACTACTGTACCGCAGACTTGGTGGCTTATAAACTACAGAAATTTATGCCTCACAGCTCTGGAGGCTGGAAGTCCAAGATCAAGGCCCCAGCATGGCTGCATGAGGGCCCTCTTCCAAGGCCCAGCCACTTCATCCTCTCTGCATCCTCACATGGCCGAAGGGGCTGGGAGCTCTGGGGGCCTCTTTTATAAGACACTAATCCCATTCACGAGGGCTCCACCCTCAGGACCTCAGCACCAGCATTAAGATTTCAACCTAGGAACTTGGAGCATGGGGATGGGGGACACACAGTCAGACCACAGCGCCGGGTGGGGAGCCCCAGGTGCGTTCCACGAAGGCTGGGGCAGAGTTTGCAAAGACGCAAGACGGGAATGAACACACAGGACTGGGCGATGGTGGGTGTATGTGCGTCTGGCAGGTGTGAGGGAGCGAAACAGGCCAGAGGAAACTTCCAAGGAAAGGCCTGTGAGGAGGGGACAGCTAAGTGTCACCGTACAGGAAAGCAGGCCCCCAGTGAGCTCGTCTCTGAGCTTCCGAAAGATGTCAGAGATGCAGGTTTTTAACAAATTTCCTGAATTTTAATTGTCGATAACCAATTAAAAAAAAACTATTCAGGCCAACTGTACTGGATGCTGCATGCCCGCCTACAGCCTCACACCCCTCAGCTACTCTCAATGTTGGCCAGCTCTCTCCGTCCCCAACCCGCCTCTCCCCGTCACCCCTGCATCCTGCCTTCCCCCCTTTGCAACCTGCCTTTCTTTCTCCATCACAAGTGTTTCCTGAAAGCATCCAAGCTGGGTCCCAGGCACTACATCTGTTGAACCTGACCTGTCACCTGAGACGTCAGGCAGACAGGTCTGCAGTCCAGAGGTGGCCTTTAGGCCATCCATCTGAGAACTTTGAGCTAGAGCTTGGGGAGAGTTGGGGTCCAGGATGGAGCTGAGGTGGGAGGGAAGGGCCCAGGCTGTGACGCTGAACGGGAAGCTGGACCCCTCCCAGCAGGCTCCCCACTCAGGTCCTGTACCCCTGCTTCCTGCTCTTCCCATCTCCTCACTCCTTCAGGTCACCACTCAAGTGTCACCTGCCCACCTCGCTGCACAGCCTCACACAAGCCTGTGCACACACCCGTGCCCTCATGCACCCCCATCTCATAACTGCGCTGCCTATGGTGGAGAGGGAGGGGCAGGCAGGTTCTGAAACCCAGTGCCTACCCCCATTGCCAGGCTCCAGGCCGTGGGTCGCATCCCCAGACGGAGGGAGCTGAGCTGGGCACACAGGCTGAGCTGTGTCCTCACACAAAGGACATCTGTCCAGGATCTAGACACTGTACCACTACTAATCTGCATAATTAATTTGACTTCATCCTGCACTATACCCCCCTTGTTGTTTTTACTTATCATCATCCTACATGGTCTATATCTTTTTTCTTTACCTTATTTATAATCTCTCTCCCCGACTAAAATGTTGGTCCCATGAGTTTCAATCAAAGTTATTTCCCAGGTCCTAGAATAATGCCTGATATACGGTAGATATAATGCCTGATGTTGAGTAGATGTAATGCCTGATATGTAGTAGCTCAATAACATGTTGAAAGACTCATGAGTGAGTAGACGGAAGGAAGGACGGAGAAGGAAAGGAGGAAGTGAGGCAGATTAAAGGCAGGGAAATCCATCTATAGGCAATTTTAATAATTAATATGAGAGAGAGTGTTGGCAACTCAGGTGGCCACAGTGAAGTGAGAAAGCAAGGGCTACAGTTGCTCCGAGTGTCCGGTCCTTTTCTTTTGACTCTCTGCAGCCCATTCCATCAACCAGTAGATCCCTATCAACCCCACGTTCCCAGTCCTGCAATTCCACATTCCCACACGCTCAGCTGGAGGCGGCTTCTCCGTGAGCCTGGTGCCCGTCATTTCAGTGGCTGGGTTCCTGTTAGCTTTTTCACATTAAAAAACGTTTTTAACATCCCTGCCTCCATTTCTCTCATTTGAATTTTCATTGAAGCCCAACTGATCTCCTAAGAGGTTGAATTCCTTATTGAGTCATTTGTCCCAGGGCTGAAGCGGGATGATGGCTCTGGGGCCCTTGAGCAGAGGTTTTCCTGGGAGCCTGGGGTCTGCAGCCACTTCAGGAACCTGCCCTCCTGACCTGGCCACCCTGACATTCTGAACGGCCCCAGCCGGTGACCTCCCTCCCCTCGGGATGGGGAAGGGGACAGGAGTATCCTTCCCTGGTTCCGCACCCTGCTCAGCGGAAACACTTGCAATCTGGGCGGCATTTGATGCAGTAAGGTTCACAGATGAAAAGCTAATCAGGCTTTGTCTTTTCCGTGAAAGGCCCGGGTCTGAAATGAAGCACAGCAGGTGGGCAGAAACCACTCTCCTCTGCAAAGCTGTCACACATCTGTGACTGATGCTGTTTTGTGCTTTCAAGCAGCCACAGCAGCGGCAGCCTGGGAACCTCTGTGTACCTGCTGGTCAGGCTTAGCTTTGGTAGGGGGGCTGGGGGTTAGGAATCGGGGTGATGCTGGGTCCTCCTCCTTTAGGGACCCACTTTGGAGAGGGAGTGACTGCTGTCTCTACCAGAAACCCCAAATGTGGGTTTTCTGCCTCTCAAAGGAAATCACTGCCCATGAGAGCTAAAAACAGCTCCACCCGCTGACCAAATTTAAATATATATACATATTCAAATTTGTCATCTTATCCTCCGGTACTGTATACATTTTTAAGATAAACGATCAGAATTTGATGACTGTAACTGTCTTTTCTCTTTGAGGTGTCCTGGGTGGGATGGGGTAGGTGTGGGTTGGTGGACTCCATGGGTGAATTTCTTCATTTAGAATTGGGGGCCAAGGCAGCTGTCTGGGCAAACCCAGATTAATACACTAAAAAGAAATAAAACAAGAAGATTACTGGAATTGCCCCACAAGGAGTACGTTCTGTGTTTGCCATTTTGCTAAGAAAGGATATTTCCTGAGCTTTACCGGTATCCCAAGAGAAGTTTGCTCGCTTCTTTTAATCTCAGCTTTTCAATTCCTGGCCAACCTTCAGAAAGGTAGCACTGGGGAACTTGCCTTTTTCTCTTCTCCTATTGAGTTTACACCGCAGGACCTTTCAGAGTGAAGGAAATGGCCCTTAATGAGTTTTCAGTCAAAGGAGGCAGAACCCAGGCGTGGAACCTAAGCCCTTCCTGGGGAGGCGGAGACAGCCTTCAGGCTGGAGTCTGGGAGGCTGGGAGGCTGGGAGGCTAGGAGGCTGGAGGCTGAGAGGCTGGGAGGCTGGGAGTCTGGGAGGCTAGGAGGCTGGAGGCTGGAGGCTGGGAGGCTGGGAGGCTGGGAGGCTAGGAGGCTGGAGGCTGGGAGGCTGGGAGGCTGGGAGGCTGGAGGCTGGAGGCTGGGAGGCTGGGAGGCTGGGAGTCTGGGAGGCTAGGAGGCTGGAGGCTGGGAGGCTGGGAGGCTGGGAGGCTGGGAGGCTGGGAGGCTGGAGGCTGAGAGGCTGGGAGGCTGGGAGGCTGGGAGGCTGGGAGGCTGGAGGCTGGGAGGCTGGGAGGCTGGAGGCTGGGAGGCTGGAGGCTGGGAGGCTGGAGGCTGGGAGGCTGGGAGGCTGGAGGCTGGAGGCTGGGAGGCTGGGAGTCTGGGAGGCTAGGAGGCTGGAGGCTGGGAGGCTGGAGGCTGGGAGGCTGGGAGGCTGGAGGCTGGAGGCTGGGAGGCTGGGAGGCTGGAGGCTGGGAGGCTGCTCACCTTGTGCGGAGGGGTGGTGGGCCGTGCAGTTCTGCAGGAGGAAATCCTTGTCATCTGATACAGATTCCATGCAGGACTAACTGGCACTCCTGAGCTGACTCATTTTTGGATAAGTTTTCTTCTGATTTTTTAAAGCATCTCAAAAGCCTCTTCTATAAATGATTCTCAAGGACCTTTGCAGAGAGAAATTAGTCCCTTAACTGTAATAAGGGTAGGCTTTGAACCAGGTTTGTAACTGTTCCGTGCTTTTAATAATGTCTCCTGATATGGAATACTAAAATCAAAGTTTAGTTTAATTTTGCCTGATTCCTTTTCAGTACAGTATTTTAGCTGTCTACAATTCTCACATCTACAAGGGGCACATTTTATGAAAAAAGAGGGACATTTATTTTGGCAAATTTAAATATAGCAGAGGAGAGATTTTTTTTCTGTTTTTGATTTTGCTTTGCACACACACACGTATATATATGTACATATATGTTGCTTTCCTGAAAGACATCTCCTTCCATTCTGGAACATACAATCCAGACTGTGGCCGATTAGTTCTCAGTTTTTCTCAAAACAAGCTTTTACATATAGAGTGGATAAACAACAAGGTCCTACTCTATAGCACAGAAAACTATACTCAATATCCTATTATAAACCATAATGGAAAAGAATATTTAAAACAAGAATGTATATATATATGTGTGTGTGTGTGTGTGTGTGTGTGTATAACTGAATCACTTTGCTGTACAGCAGAAATTAATGTAACATTGTAAATCAACTCTACTTCAATTAAAAACAACAAACAAACAAAGAAAGCAAAGCCTCTCAGAGATAATGTGCTTTTGTTGGTGTTGTTCTTTATTTTGTAGTCCAGGATAATGTGTCAAAGTATGACCTCCAAAATATTATCAGAGAAGCTCTGGCCCACATTCGCTCGGGTAGATTACGGCTGCCCTCTGCAGGCGAGGCTCTTTCTGCCCCAGCCGGATCACTTTGTTGGCTGCGTTCATCCCATATCCGCTCTGACCGTTGCCTGCTAACAGCTCAAAACTGCCCCTCGGACAATGGCCCTCGGACAAAAGGGAGCCCCAGCCCAGGAGATGACACCCTGCTCCCATCCCACAGGTGATGATGGGCCAATGGAGGTGCTGGGCACAGAAGGCCAAGCCCCTTGCTCGTGGTGGGACCAGTTTTATGGTGCAGTTCCTGCTCCAGAGCTCCTCATGGGATCAGGCTGGTGACAGACTCCAGCTGAGACCAAGTCCTTGCTTGGCGTCGTCCTTTGCCTGTGGTGCTTCCTCCATGGTCCCCAGACAGCACAGACTCAGTAAGTCACAGGCGCCTGAATCCCTGCTCAGGCTGAAGGGCCTGAATTATTTGCATGAACAAGAGGTTATATGCCAACACCTAGACTCAGGTGACCCTCCTTAGAAACGTATACAAGGTATTTTCACCTAAAAAGCTTTCAGAAACAATACGTTTTGTTTTTTCTTTCCTGTGCATAATTTATATCCAAGATATATTCCACACATAAAAAGTGCTATGTAACATTGTTCCCAAGGCTGTCGCTGCGGAATCACACCGCTGCCCCTCCCTCGAATGGAAACCAATTACTCTTGTCTAAGTTTCAGGAAGAAGTTGTGAAGAAAAAAAAACAAGAACTGGTCAGAACTAACTAGGTCCAAGATGGCGGAAGAGAGACTTCCGGTAGACCTTTGAGCCTCATTATATAGTCATTGTAATACATTAGCATGCTAAATAACACAGCCACCAGTGCCAGGACAGTTGACAGTTGCCATGACAACAACCAGGAAAACCCATACAAGGACTGAATAGACAACTGAATCAGTTCCGGGCCCAAACCACACCCCTGTTCTCAGATAAGTCATGAATATTCCTCCCACTCTTTCTAATTCCCTCCATTTTACCTTGACCCTCCTATATATTTTATATCTCCGCCCGAATTGGGTTGAGAAGTTGATTTGCGAACTAGGTTCCCACTTCTCTATTCTTTGGCCGTTGAATAAATCTTGTGCTGCACCTGTCTCAGCATTGGTTTCATTATTGGCTGCAGGAATCTGATCAGAAAAAGAACCTTTCTGGTGGAGACAAGGGGTTTCGGCCTGGGCTTAGGACCTCGGCGTGGGTCCAGTCCATCAATTAAGTAACAATATCACCGCAGCCTAGATCTGGAACACAAACCTAATTACAAAATAGAGGCTGTCCTTCCGCCGAGTTAGTCAGTCGAAATGGCAGTGGTCAAGGCAGTGAGCATGTATTCTGGCTACGATACAATTTAGAAATGTACATTTTTTTATAACGTGATTGTTTAAGATTTAAATTCACTAGAGGAAAAAGAGCGTGATGGCGTAGAAGCGGTTTCAGTATAAGGTTATGATAACAATAACGGAGCCTCATTTCTTAAGCATGCATACAGTCATCCACACATTGGGCTTCCCTGGTGGCGCAGTGGCTGAGAGTCCGCCTGCCGATGCAGGGGACACGGGTTCGTGCGCCGGTCCGGGAAGATCCCACATGCCGCGGAGCGGCTGGGCCCGTGAGCCGTGGCCGCTGAGCCTGCGTGTCCGGAGCCTGTGCTCCGCAACAGGAGAGGCCACAACAGTGAGAGGCCTGCATACTGCAAAAACAAAAAACAAAAAACATACACACATACATATAAATAAATGATGTTAGGTTAGGCCAGAAAAAAGCGGGTGTGTGTTGTTTGGGTCCCACTGAACTTAAACAGGACAAAAGCACTCATTAAAATATGCAATAACTTTGTAGAAAACAGAGCATCCGTTTACTCATTCGTAATGACAAATAAAAGCATCAAGCAGATTGGAGACTCCTGTTTGCTGCTTGGTTTATTCTATCCCTCTAGGCAAACTAACCGGGAAATCAAATTAAAATCAGAATTTTTCTTTGTGAGTGTAGACTCTGAAGAGCAGGGGGGTTTTGGACTACTTGAAATGCTGAGGTCACAGACCTGGGGCCGCCAGACCCTCTTCCCCATGGGCAGGCCGCCTGCAGAGGGCCCACCTGTGTTCCTGGATCCCGCCGCCCTCTCCTCGCCAGTGGGGACGTCTCAATCTTGTTTCCCTGCACTTCCTTGACTGGCCAGCTCCCTTTATTCTAACTGCCATATTTTATGCATTCTTTTCTAGAACAATATTTTGATCCTGTGTAACTTTTTTTTTCTATCAGAGACATACGGTCATGATGAGACCTTCGGACAAAGTAAAGGCTCTCCACCGTCTGGAGATCATCTCTGAGCGATGGCAGCAGGGAGTACGTGCCTTGCAGTGAGGAAAAATGAGTGTGGATAGAATTGAGGACGTTGCCCAGGGCATCAGAAGAGCTCGAGATTATCTTCCTCCTACCTTTAACTATTCTTTCCTTCAGGCTTCAGCAAACTTTTTCTTTAAATAACCTGCTAGTAAATAATTTAGGCTTTGGGGGTTGCATGATCTCCATTACAATACTCAGCTCGATGGCTGCATCACAAAAGCGGCTGTAGACTCAGACGAACGGGGTGTGGCTGTGTTCCAATAAACTTTATTTACAAAGAAGCCAGCACCTCGCCTGGGGCTCAGGGGTCTTAGTTTGCCCTTCCCCACTACATCATCTGACGTGGCTTCAGAGCGAAACATGGATTTTATGATTAAGAACAAGGTTTATTTTCTAGTCAAACCATTTTGAAATGCTTCTCCCCTTACTCCTGAAATAGACATTTTGTCTGGTATCTGGATCAATTTATAAATAATTGTTCAATGTCCTTGGTGGGAGCGATGACTGCGTGAGAAGTGGAACATGTTTTCTGCCTGCAAGTATTAACAGTGAGTTTATTTTTATTTTATATTTTTTATTGAAGTGCAGTTGATTTACAATGTTATGTTAGTTTCTGGTGTACAGCAAAGTGATTCAGTTATATATATATATATGTTTTTTACATATATACATATTCTCTTCCATTATGGTTTATTACAGGATACTGAATATAGTTCCCTGTGCTACACAGCAGGACCTTGCTGTTATTTATTCTATATGTAGTCGTTTGTATCTGTTAATCCCAAACTCCCAATCCATCCCTCCCCCACCCTTTCCCCTTTGGTAGCCATAAATTTGTTTTCTGTGAGTCTGTTTCTGCTTTGTAAACAAGTTCATTTGTATCATTTTTTTAGATTCCACATATAAGTGATATCATATGGTATTTGTCTTTCTCTTTCTGACTTACTTCACTCAGTAAGATAATCTCTAGGTCCGTCACGTTGCTGCAAATGGCATTATGTCATTCCTTTTTATGGCTGAGTAATATTCCATTGTATATATGTACCCCATCTTCTTTATCCATTCATCTGTCAATGGACATTTAAGTTGCTTCCAGGTCTTGGCTGTTGTGAATAGTGCTGCTATGAACATTGGGGTGCATGTATCTTTTTGAATTAGAGTTTTGTCTGGATGTATGCCCAGGAGTGGGTGGGATTGCTGGATCATATGGCAACTCTAGTTTTTTGAGGAACCTCCATACTGTTCTCCATAGTGGCTGCACCAATTTACGTTCCCACCAACAGTGCAGGAGGGTTCCCTCTTCTCCACCCTCTCCAGCATTTGTTTTTTGTAGACTTCTTAGTGATGGCCGTTCACAGCGTTTAATGGCCCAGTGGCCCAGGCATTCCTCCTCTCAGTACAGGCTCTACATGTGTTCACTAAGATGCATGTACAAGAATATTCATGACAGCACAAAGGAATATTCCCAAACTGAAAGCAATCCATGTGTCCACAGAGTAGGAAGGATAAATAAATCACTGTAGATCATACCATAAAATAATACATGGTAACAAGAATGAACAAACTACAACTGCATGTATCCATGTGGGTGGGTCTTACAAACAGTGCTGAGTAAAAAAAAGAGAACATATGGTTTGATTCCATTTTCATAAAGTTCAAAAATTAATCCATGATATTGAATGGAAAAATAATGATTTCCCTTGGGACAGGGGTAGGTAGTGACTGGGAAGGGAAGGGGGGCCTGGGGTGTTAGTAATATGTTTCTTAATCTGGGCACTGATTTCATAGCTACACTCACTTTTCTGTGAGTATATTTAATTTTTTTTTTAAATTACAGCAGTCATAATAACAGCTGACTTTTATTAAAAGGCAACCATGGGGACTTCCCTGGTGGTCCAGTGGCAAAGACTCCATGCTCCCAGTGCAAGGGGCCTGGGTTCCATCCCTAGTCAGGGAACTAGATCCAGCATGCCACAAGTAAGAGTTTGCATGCCACAACTAATGATCCCGCAGGCTGCAGCTAAGACCCAGCACAGCCAAATAAATAAATAAATAGTAAAATAAATAAATAAAAGCATCAAGATTTAAAAACAAACAAAAAGCAAAAACAAAACAAACAAATAAAACACAGAAGCAAAACAAACAAAAAAAGGCAACCATGTACCAGGCACTGTGTTAAGCACTTTATACACGTTGTCTCCTTTACTCCTCACAAAACTCCTTGAAGGTGGCTTCTGAGCCCTATTTTATAGTGAAAACAAGGCTCAGAGAGGTTAAGAAACTAGCTCAAAATCACACAGCTGGTGAGCGGCAGAGCTGCCACTAACAGACAGTAGAATGAGACACAGCTTTGTGAAATCAGTCACTAGACAGGGCATCTTAATGACAGAGCCTTGTGGGGTTTCAGAGAGAGAGAAGTCTCAGAGACGAGCAGGAGGGGAGACCTGTGCTGTTTTGAAAGAAGGGGCTGGAGCTTCTATAATAAATACCTACCCTCCAGTTTGTATTGCCACGGGACAAACAGATGGCCTGGAGATGGAAGGTTTCTCCTGCTCAGCTCACTGGTTCCAAATCAAAATATAAGACAGCCCAAGCATGGCCACAATGGAAAGTCTGGTTTTCTTCTGGGAGTGACATATGGTTCCAGAATGAATCCATGCACAGACTCAGCTTCTGTGGGCTATGACCTTGACTGTCACATTGGAAATCAGATTGGACAGAAAACGATCTCGGGGCTCAGACTCTGAGCGGTAAGTAGAGGGGAAGCCAAGAACCCCAACAAACCAGTCTTCTCTAGGGCTCCTGTGGGTCCCTCTGCCCCTCCTCCCTCCCTCCCCCGCCCCCTCCTGCTAACACTTATTGGAGAGTTGCTATTTGTCAGGCCAGTGCTAGGCACCGCTGCATCTTAGTTTTTTTTAAAATGATGGTGTCACTTTAACCTGACTCAAATATAAGCTTGTGAAATTATTCATACGTCCCCAAATAGAAACAGAAGAACCTATGACCCAATAAACAAACACTGCAAACATTAGGAACTTTCAAATATAGCTGATTTCCAGCACAGACAGTGGAATGTGAGCTTTTGAAACATTTGTCTGACTCCCTGAAGGTACCAATAAACTTTTATATGGAGGAAACAATGTAGAAAGTAGAACATACACACTGTAACATTTTATGTTTTATTTAGCAGCCTACATAAACTCCCCAAGGCTCCGCCGACGATTCTGGTGGGCTGTACCTTCTGGCATTTAAAAGGGCTTCTCAGAATACTCATCTTCTCCATCCTGATGCTTTTCCCTTCAGGGAATTTGTGATTGCTCCTTTCAAAATACTCTTTCCAAAATTTAGTGAAGTAAAAACTATACAAAAGATAATAATTTTTGAGAGAAGTGAGTCATCTATGTTTTGTATCATAAGTGTGCATAGGAATCGGTTGCTTTAATTGTGTCTAAATACCTTCTCTTTTATGCTGGTTTTGTTTAAGGATGCATATAGCGGCAAAGAGATAGCTATTACGGCTGTAAATTGTGCCTGATACAGAGAGTCATAGCTATACAAATAGTGCTCGAGGGAATTAAGGGTCTGGTTTAACCATCTCTGTAATGTTCCTATTCCAAGAACAATATTTCATGGGTGTTGTAAAATTTATAAGCCTATATTCACGAGGTCTGCACGGTTCCAACCAGGCAAGACTGAAGTGTATTCCCAGCATCCAGCACCTATTAGAAGCTGCCTTCTATTCCAGGTATCAGAATTAACACAGTATCAGTGGTTAGGGAAGCTGAACTCCACGCAGGGTCTTGGAGGCTGCCCTGGCGAAGGCAAAGTTCAGTGGGAAACTGCCCTCCCCTTTCTGTGACAACTCAGGAGGGTGGAGGGGCGATGGGCGGGTGGTGGTCACCTCTCTGTCACTGCTACTTCATTGATCTCATCCCCATGGCTGGACAGGAAGAGGTGTGGACTGACCGTGTGCCTGTCACCGTGGGGATGGAGACACACTACTCCACCCCGCTGCTGGGCTGGGGATGGCTTTCACCACCAGCTTTAAGGATCACGAGAGGTGATCCTTAAATTTTCAGGGATTTTGTGAGCCTGTGGTCCAGCACGGCTATGATTAAAGATGGAATCCCGCGAACTTATAATTAATCAAATATATTGAAAGGTAAAGTGAAATGCTCAAAATTCTTCTTTTCCTCATTTCGCTGTTGTCCCTGCCCTGTGGGTCGGTGGCATCTGGGTGGTGAGCCGTGTGACCTGTGCTCAGAATCAGAAAACTGGGATTTTGAGCCAATCGTTTGTCACTTTTTAGCCTGCAGCTCTTGAAAAGTCACAGACATTGTGTGAATCCTTATTTTTTTCATCAGAAGAATAGGGGTGAGAAGAGTATCTTCCTTCCTTATGTTCCTTATGTAACTGAGAAGAGCTAAATCGGACTCCATGTTGGATCTGTTTCTGTTACTTTAACCTTTGCTTTCCGCTGCTTTGGTTCACTGAAAGGATCCTGTCTGTACACAATGGCCCGCCTCAGGGAACCCTGCCCCTCTGCCTGAAGGTTAAACCAAAGTGCCTTTGTTCAGGGCAACCTCTGGCCCCTGTCCACCTGTGCATGGCTGCAAGAAAGAAGAAGTTAACACACCCCCTGCCCGAGGCTGGCCATTCCAGGGGATATTGGCAAAACTTACGGCCTTTTTACTTTACTTCCTCACCCCCTCCCCCTCTCTGTGCTCTAAAAGAAACTGGCATCCAGACCCCGATAAGATGGTTTTTCAGAGACACTAGTCCACCATCTTCTCGGTCTGCTGGCTTTCTGAATAAGGTCGTATTCCCTGCCTCAGCACCTCGTCTCCGATCTATCGGCCTGTCGTGCGGCGAGCAGAGTGAGCTTGGACTCCGTAACGCTCACTTTGTAGAGTGGTTGAACCTCAGTTCAAGGCAGTAAAACATATCTAAGAACAGAATTTGTAAACTATTAAGGGCTCTGTAATGGCCTTGTCACTCCGCACATTGCTGGATCTTCACAATGTCCCTGGAAGAGGTCTTTTCTTAGTACGTAACAGAGATAACACTAACGAAAGTTTGTTTAGTATCATAGAATGCAAAGCCTGGAAGAAATCTTTCAGATCATCTATTCACCCTGCGCTCTAACTTATGCAAAGTTTAAGGAACTTAAAAAATTCTCACAACCAGTAAGAGCAAGGACCTGAATGTGAAACCCAGATCTGCCTCCAATCCCACCTCAGAAATCCTTTAAACCCAAACCGAAGGGCTGCTCTGGGATCTCTGGGTCACGAGAAACAAAGACTCATTCAGTTCCCTCTGGAAGAGAAATAGGGGAGGTTATTACAAAGACACAAGTGGGATGATGGGAAAGTTCATGCAAATGACAGTGATGCTGGTAACAGCCCAGTATCGTGCTCTATATGTCATATATTACTTTGCTTAATCTTCACACGACCTGCAAATTCTCGCCTCCACTGTACAGATGAGAAGCCAGAGGCACAGACAGGTCAGGTGCGTGCAAAATCACAGCCAGCACTGCACCAGGCTAAGACATGAACTTGGGTCTGTCATGACCTGGGCTCATGACGTGCGTGTCATGTTCTTCTAGGAATGCGAACAGCAGGATGTCTGGCCCCTTGGGAACAGAAGCCAGGGGGTGTTTGCTGGATTGCAGGGGGAAGCAGGTCTCTCTTGTAGTATCTGCTTCTCTCTCAGCCTCTGCCCTTTGCTCCAGGCTTCTAACTTCCACTGACCTGCAGACCGCAGTGGCGACTCCAGCTCCACCAGGCACACCCTCCTGTCAGCTCACCCCTGAGTTTTTGAGTTCCGAACTGCCAAGGTCACCTTCTCCCTGGCCCTGCTCCTCTCTTCTAGCCAGGCTGTAACTCACTCACAGCACTTGCAGTCTTTGGGACCGGCCTCCACTCCTGGTCCAATCAGCTGTGGGCCTGCCGTCTAGACAGCATGTCCAGGACAGTAGTCTTGTTACAGTTTGACCGTCTGGCACCTCTCACGGTCTCCTCGTTGGTAGCTCTTTGTGTATTCCTCGTATCTTCTCCCCTGGACAGCAGGGGCCAGGAGCACAGCATCCACATCCGATCCAGCTTTTTGTCCCAGCATCTTGCACAGGAGCCGGTGGTCCAGGAGGGCGGACTGAAGAGGTGACTTATCATCTGGCTGATGGGGAGGTCAGACTACACTAGTAAAGAGAAGTGTCTAATTTAAGTAGTAGTCCAGGGAACTGAATGCTTACTACTTTGCCTCGATTCTCTGACTGTTTCAGAAAGTATAAAATTATTGGTCTTGGGACTTCCCTGGTGGCGCAGTGGTAAGAATCCGCCTGCCAATGTAGGGGACATGGGTTCGAGCCCTGGTCTGGGAAGATCCCACATGCCGCGGAGCAACTAAGTCCGTGTGCCACAACGACCGAGCCTGAGCTCTAGAGCCCGCAAGCCACAACTACTGAGCCCACGCGCCACAACTACTGAAGCCCGTGTGCCCAGAGCCCGTGCTCCACAACAAGAGAAGCCACCGCAATGAGAAGCCCGCGCACCGCAACGAAGAGTAGCCCACGCTCGCCGCAACTAGAGAAAGCCTGCGTGCAGCAACGAAGACCCAACACAGCCAAAAATAAATAAATAAATTTATAAAACACAAACAAACAAAATAAATAAAATCCTTGGTCTTTGTTATTTAGATTATTAGGTCAACTCCCAATTTCACTTGGCTGGTATCCATCAGACGCAGAGAGCAAGCGTACTTTCTGGCAACAGTAACTGAGTGTAGCCGTGACCCAGAAAAGGGAAGAAAGGAAGCAGCCCCAGTGTCTCCCAGCCCGCAGGTCACTCCGGGCTGAGCAGGAAGGAAGCAGGCTCGCTAGTACTCGCCCTGCCCTGCTCTCCTCGCCTTCCTGGGCACATCGGAAGGCTGCGTTGGGCCCATGTGATTAGTCAGGCCCGTGGACTCTGAGAAGTGAAGCGAGTCACTTCCAGTTGGCGAGAGTTGAGAGTGGGTGTGAGTTTCCTATGTCCCTTCTCTTTCCCATCTCAGTGACGTAGGAGGCTGCAGGCTGAGGGCACGGCTACCAGATAGATCACCACGGACGGATACCCTGGAGAGTCACCTGGCTTGCATCTAACTTTGCACGAACCAAAAATAAACTTTAGCTGTTGAGACTTTGTTACCAAGGAATATCATAACCTGTCCTGACTGATGCAAGCTTGCAGAACCCTCCAGCCATAGCTCTGGCCTGACCGTGGACTCCCTCAGAGGTCACCTTCCTCTATTCAGACCCATCAGGTGTGTAGCTCAATGACTCAAAGGTAGCAGTGGTGATGAACTTGAGTGATGATCAGGTAGACCCAGGTTTGCATCACCTCTGATACATCAAAGCCGTATGACCTTGGGAGGGTTAAACCCTCTGCTCCTGCTTCTCCCCATCTGTAGGAGGTTGAGACAATGTCGCAGGCAATGCATGAGGATAAAATAAGAAAATACATACTCAGCATGCCTTCTATTATTTCATATCCCCTCCTGTCCCCGTTGTGCTGGGAGCTTCTCTCTGTCCTGACCAGATGGGGCTAAAACTAACTAGATGTTAGATCTCTGAGGAGCCAACGACCAGGACAACCATGAAACAAAAGCACTTATCTTCACCGGTTCTAATGAAAAATGCAGCATCACCCACTGTGTCCTCTGTTTCATTCCTGCTTTGCTGAGGATCTGTGTTTGTAGGGAAGCTCTGTCTGCTTCTGCTCCAGGCACCTGCATATGTTTTCTCCTAGTGAGAAAGGGGCTGTTAGAAAAGGTAAATGGACATGGGGCTCAAGCCTGGCAGATTTTTTTTCTACGAGATGTTTTTTTAAAAAAAATTCCCATAGAAAGAGTGTGAATGGTCTTCTTGTCCACTTTCATGATCTTTGACTTTTCCATGCAGAGAGAGGGGGACAGAGGCATTGCCAGGATTACCCAGGAAAACCCCACATCCCTCTGGACTGTTCATGGCAGACAGATAACCTTAGGTCTCGGGAAGTTCTTCCCAATATTGAACCAGAATCTCTCCTCTTCTTGTCTGAAATATTAAAAAAAAAAAAAGATCACCCATGGTGGATGTCAACAGGTGAAAAAGCAATTCATTTTTATCCTTCCTCCTTGATTCCTCTTCTACCTTTCTCTTTCATTCCCCAAAGGCAGAATTTAGATAGATGCAAATCAGAAGGCACCACAGAGTCCACTGTGAGCTGGAAACAAGAAAATGAAATCAGAAAATGCTTAGCTCAACAAGCCCTCTCTGTGCTGGCTGGGGTCCTCTAATTAAACAGCTGATTGAGTGTGTTCACACGCCTCTCCTGCAGTGGGCATCATGAAAGCCAAGCACGAAACTTCGGGACTCTTTTGGAAAGATTTTTCACACAGTATTAAGGGAGAAGCAGCCTTACCTTAACAAAGCTCTACCTCCTTCCTGATGTGAACAGCTGGGCTTAAATATGAAATATCACTTTTTTTTCCTCTGTCCTTGGAAGATGCAGTGTTCACTGACCTAGACAACCCCCCAGTGAACTCCAAGCCAATTACACTTGAGCAAGTGAAAATTACAAAAGGAGCATTTCCCTTTCTGTTGGTCTATCAGAGGGATGACCCGCTCTCTCCCTGCAGTGTTAATAACCAGATATGAAATGTTTAAATGGCTGCAAATAGCATCAGTCAAAATTGTTTCCATTCCAAGTAAGCTCAGATGGCTTGCATGTTCTGACCCAACGTCTTTTTATGTTTGATATACTTTCTTAATTAAAAAGTGCACAATGATAAAAAAAAAAAGCATGGGTAATTGTAACATAAATGTTTCTTAAGTGTAAAATAAAGAAAACAAAGTTAAAAAAAGAAAGGCTGAGGAGGGATTCTTTTGTAAGATACATATTTATGTATTGCTGCTTCATTATTTTGGCAACCTAACAAGCCATGGATAGAAGGGGCACTTTTTAATTCTAAAATTGACTTTGGTTTCTGTCTTTGGTTCCTAGGATGTGCTGACCACTTGGCATGGCCAGGAGTTAAGGAGCAGAGGAAACGTGTAAGGATGCCAAGAGAGGATGGTACTGAGTCCCGAGCACAGGTCACTTCCGGCATGCAATGAGGCCTTTTGGAAAAGTAAATCAGATCAGTCTTTCTCTTTCTTAATATTCTCCAATTGTTTCCATTTAGAACAAACGCAAACCATTGATGGTAGATGCCAGGGCCCTATAAGCAGACCCCATGACTTCTCTCTTTCCCTCACTTACCTCCCTTTAGCCATATTGACTGTCTTTGTTTCCTGGGAAACTGAGATTATTCCCCCCTCAAAACCTTTGCCCTGTCTGCTCACTCCACTGAGAACATCTTCCTGATATAATTTTTGAGTTGCTGACTCTCTTCCTTCAGGCTCTGCTCAGAAAAAGCATATCTTTAGAGTGATTTTCTCTGACCACCTAATCTCACCACCCCCACCTCCAGCTCTCTGTCACGACACTCTCTTTACCTCTTTCATTACTTCATCACGCATAATGCCTTCAGAAATTATCTTTTTAAACAATCATTTACTGGTTTAATACCTGTTTCTCTCCACTGAAATATAAGATCATGGAGGGCAAGGACTTCACTTGTTTTGCTCACCTTGAAGCCCCAGAACCTGAAACAGTGCCTACACGAGGCACATACCCAGTAGATACTTGCTGAAATGGCACAACTGCAAATAGCAACACAAGCATGGGGTTAAACCAGTCTTGCCCTCATGATGCCACCAAAGAGTGTGCTGGTCTTACTAAGTGTTGTTTGTCCAAGCCTCTGGAAACTTAGGCCTTGCTAACTCCACCCATCTGGCTAACTGTATCCCAGTACCATGTGATTTTAAATGATAATTCTTAGATAATAGTAGAATTGTTAGAATTCTATTAGAATAATAGAATTATTAGATAATGATAAAATTCCCCTTTGAGAGCCCCTGAGAAAATATTCTAAGAATGGTTCTTAAAGTGACTGAAAATAATAGAAATCAATGTTTAATATTCAGGTATTTAAATGATGCTACGTACTCACCAACAATGAAGCATGTGCTTTGAATAGTTTCCTGCTGTGGTGACTAGTCTGAGCTTATCTTTACTAGTTCCCTCAGTCTCATTTCTCCTTCTGACCGGTGGCCAGCGACTGATTGGCAGGTGGGACCCTTACTAGTTATGGTATGGCTGTGTGCTCCTTGACCCCTGGGAGGCAAGATAGTGCAGCGGGAAAGAGCAAAGTCTCCTGTTGCAGATGACCTGGGTTGATGCCCTGACATCCAGCAGCAGGAACCCCAGATGGGCAGCACGGGCAGCTGGCGCCTGCCTCCTCCACTCACAAGCTGTGACTTTGGGCATGCTCCCAAGCCGTCCTCTGCCTTAGTATCCTCATCTATAAGATGTAAACTAATAATAGCACCTAGCCTCTGAAGGGTGTTGTATATGACCCAGCAATCTCCCTACTGGGCGTGTACCCTGAGAAAACCATAATTCAGAAAGAGTCATGTACCATAATGTTCACTGCAGCACTATTTACAATAGCCAGGACATGGAAGCAACCTAAGTGTCCATCGACAGAGGAATGGATATAGAAGATGTGGCACATATATACAATGGAATATTACTCAGCCATAAAAAGAAATGAAATTGAGTTATTTGTAGTGAGGTGGATGGACCTGGAGCCTTTCATACAGAGTGAAGTAAGTCAGAAAGGGAAAAACAAATACCGTATGTTAACACATATATATGGAATCTAAAAAGAAAAAAAAAGGTTCTGATGAACCTAGGGGCAGGACAGGAGTAAAGACACAGGCGTAGAGAGTGGACTTGAGGACATGGGGAAGGGGAAGGGTAAGCTGGGACCAAGTGAGAGAGTGGCATGGACATATATACACTACCAAATGTAAAACAGATAGCTAGTGGGAAGCAGCCGCATAGCACAGGGATATCAGCTCGGTGCTTTGTGACCAACGAGAGGGGTGGGATAGGGAGGGTGGGAGGGAGGGAGATGCAAGAGGGAGGGGATATGGGGCTATACGTATGCATATGGCTGATTCACTTTGTTATAGAGCAGAAACTAACACACCATTGTAAAGCAGTTATACTCCAATAAAGATGTTAAAAAAAAAACAATAAGTGAATGTTATAGCAGGGAACAGGGAACTCTGCTCAACATTATGTAACAACCTAAATGGGAAAAGAATTTGAAAAAGAATAGATACATGTATATGTATAACTGCATCACTTTGCTGTACATCTGAAACTAACACAACATTGTTAATCAATTATACTCCAATGTAAAATAAAAAGTTTAAAAAGAAAAGAGTAAGTGAATGAATGTAAGCACTTAGAACAGAGTAGAACAGTACCCGGCACAAAGTGCTGTGCTATCTACTATGCCTGCCCTTAAGGAATTTGCTGTCTAGGAAGGAAAAACAGGACACACAGAGGAAAAGGTAATCAATGATGCCACATCTGATAAGTGCCCAGTGAATACTAGTGACCAGAAATACCATGGGGCTTCAAAGAAAGGGAAAAAGGGCTCTGGGCTTGGACAGCTTAAAAAACACCTTCACTGAGCTACATGAAAGCTAAAGTCTTGAGACATGAACACGCATCTGTCCTTCTTCCGTGGAAAATTAATTGGGTTGGAATGAAATCTCCAGACATTTTGTTCTGAGGTCCCCGCCTGACAAATGGGGTCACTTCAGCTACTGTGATGAGGGTGGTCACATCAACCCCTCGGGGTATCATCACACACATAAAGAACCATTTATGATTGTTTGACTGAAGATTTTAAATTCGTCTGTTTCAGGCTCAAGGTTTGATAGATGAAAGCACTGTTAGAGAGAAGGGCAAACTTTCCTACTCTGCTATCTAGCTATTGGAAGTCTGACAATTTTGGTTTTACTGTTTCCATGCCTAGAATTTCTCGGGGCTGGCTTTTGCGAAATAGGTTAGCAAATCCAATTTTTGTTCTCTTGACCGGGAAAGGATCAAGAAGGTAACATCTTGAAGGAGAGCCCGAATTCGTGTAAGGAATCCCCGCGGGGAATCATGGGGCTTCCATCGGCCCCACCTCCCTGTCCTGCTCTCCTTTCTCTGACTCTGAGCGAGAGGCTGCACGGCTCATACCGCACTGCGCACACCTCGCCCGCAGGCGCCAGCTGCCCGCGCTGCCCATCTGGGGTTCCTGCTGCTGGATGTCAGGGCATGAGAGACTGGAGGGACCCACATCTTCTGCATTCCCTTCCACTTTAAGTGAGAGACAGCCTCCATCTGCTGGCTTCCTGGGTGTGGAGCCAGTCTTAATCATTTTACTAGAGTGTTTGGCGAGGCCTTCGAGGATGGTCCTTTTGCAGCTGTGAGACAAGAGCCAGAGGAGCTTGTCTGGAGAACGGCGTCTGATGGGCAAATGCTTTATTCGAGACAGCTTGTTAACTATGCCATATAGATACAGATACAGATATAGCTATATAGACATATAGATATATAGATACAGGTACCCCCCCTGACAGTATATATACAGACCCATACATGTAAGTATAGATGCAAAGACATATTTCTTTTTGTGTCCAAATGTTGAATGTTCGGTTAAGACATCTGATGTAGTGCTACCTCGGAGGGAAAATGAAAGGTTGTCTCTTATTACAGGCTGTTTCCATGGTAGCTTAATACCCTCGGGTAGTGCCCTGATGATGAGTTATTACTTTTAGCAAAAACACATTGTAGGGAGATGATTAATAATATAACTTGCAGAGCCAAACAACAGGTTAATTTTTCTTACGTTTATTCTCAGAAGGGAACACATGCTGATATCTGTGGTCATGTCTCTCTACGTCTGACTCACTCCTCTTAGCCCTTTCTTCACAGAGTTAACAAAGGAAGGGAAAAGGAGGATGGATAGACCCTCAGGGACTCCCTCAGGCAAAGCATGTAGGTGGTACCTCAGATGCTGTCTGGAGAAGGAATGTTTTAATCAGGAAAGTCCCCTCTTAAAACTGTCAGACCAAGTGTTCTAGCAGCTATATTCTGTCAGGTGTGATTGTACCCACTGCACGTCTTAAGCACTGTGGCAGAACTGATATTACAAAATGGTTTGACTGTTTACAAGGGCTTCTGGGAGGAAATTGCGCCTGACATAATGAGAAACCTCTTCTCTGGAGGAGAGACTGAATCTCTGTGGTTCTCGGGTTTGACCAGCCAGCCTCAGAGGCTTAGGACAGTGTCCTCCTTGTGGCCAAGATGCGAAGACGGCCCAGGGCCCTTAACAGAATTGCCTATGGGAGAGCGGTGATGACAGGGGTTAGTATAGACCGGAGCCCAGACAAGGCAACATCAGGCTGTGTTGAGAGCTAAAAGGCTTACGGAATTCTCTTAGGAACTGAGAATGTACTTGGTAGCTTAAGAGATGAAATCCCTGGATTTCATGCTGCTTCTACATTCCTAGGAGACGCTCTTCCTCTTCCTCCCTCTAAGTCCCACTTCCCCAGGCAAGTCTTGACACAGGGAAAGACCATCTATCATAAACATTGAACAAAGAAAAACAATCGAGAGGACTCTTCCAAATGTTCATGTGGGGATAGGCATTTTAAATCCCCCAAATGCACAGAAATCAGACTATCCTCTTCAACTTGAAGATTTTCAGGCCACACATTCGTCCAGGTATAAAGAAAACATAAGATAACAAACAGTCGGTAAAATTACAATAAATAACTAAGATATCTTCCATCTTCTGTCCTGGACCCACTAATACTCGGAAACTGAAAAACAAACAAATGAAAGACTGTAGCTACATTCTTATTTACCAAAAATACGTATTCCAAAGTTGATTATATATATACATACATACAAGATAATACAATTATATTACATATAATACTATATATATAATATCTATATTACAGCCCATGGGAAAGTTGGAGAATAGAAAAGGTACTATTTTATTTGTAGATTTATATTTACAGATTTTCAACAATTTGTTAAAATTGATTTGAGGATTATTTTTACACAGTTTGAAAAAGAAGACATGCCAAGATACTTTATCCAGAAATAGCATCTGGTGGTTAGCAGGTGAAGAATAAAAAAGAAAAAGTAGTGATATCTCTGAGAGAAGGGGAAAGACTGATATCTTTATAGAAGAGAGAAGAAGAACTATTTTCTAAATCGAGGTATAGTTGTCATACAACATAATATTAGTTGCAGGTGTACATCATGGTTCGATATTTGCATATACTGGGAAGTGATCACCGCAAGTCTAGTTAACACCCATTGCCACACACAGTTACAATTTTTTTTCTTGTGATGAAACTTTTCAGGTCTGCAAGCATCTCTTGGAGATGTTGTGGGTTTGGTTCCAGACCATGGAAAGAAAGTGAACATTGTTATAAAATGAGTCACACGGGTTTTTTGGGTTTCCCAGTGCATGTAAAAGTTGTGCTTACACTATACTGTAGTCTATTAAGTGTGCGATGGCATTATGTCCAAAAAAAAAAAGTACATACCTTAATTTAAAAAATACTTTATTCCTAACAACAGAAAAGCTAACCATCAACTGAGCCTTCAGTGAGTTGTAGTCTTTTTGCTGATGGAAGGTCTTGCCTCAGTGTTGACGGCTGCTGACTCATCAGGGTGGTGTTTGCTGAAGGTCGGGGTGGCCATGATAATTTCTTATAATAAGACAACAATAAAGCTTGCTACATCTATTGACCTCCTTTTCACAAACAATTTCTCTGTAGCAGGCAATGCTTTCTGATAGCATTTTACCCACAGAACTTCTTTCAAAACTGGAGTCAATCCTCTCAAACCCTGCCACTGCTTTATCAACAAAGTTTATATCATATTCTAAACCCTTTGTTGTCATTTCAACAATCTTCATAGCATCTTCACCAGGAGTAGATTTCATCTCAAGAAACCTCTTTCTTGGCTCACTCATAAGAACTAAGTCCTCATCCATTCGAGTCGTATCCTGAGATTGCAACGCTTCAGTCCCATCTTCAGGCTCCTCTTCTAATTTCTCTTGCTATTTCCGCCACATCTGCGGTTACTTCCTCCACTGAGGTCTTGAACCCCTCAAAGTCATCCATGAGGGTTGGAATCAACTTCTTCCAGACTCCAGTTAGTGTTGACATTTTGACCTCTTCCTATGAATCGAGAATGTTCTCAATGACATATAGAATGGCAAATCCTTTCCAGAAGATTTTCAATTTACTTTGCCCAGATCCATCAGAAGAATCACTACCTATGGCAGCTTTAGTCTCATGAAACATATTTCTTAAATAAAAGATTTGAAAGTTGAAATTAGTCCTTGATCCATGGCTTGCAGCATGGATGTTGTGTTAGCAGGCATGAAAACAACATGAATCTCATTGTACACCTCCATTAAAGCTCTTGGGTGACCAGGTGCATTGTCAATGAGCAGAAATATTTTGAAAGGAATCTTTTTATCTGAGCAGTAGGTCTCAGCACGGGGCTTAAAATATTCAGTAAACCATGTTGTAAACAGATGTGCTGTCATCCAGGCTTTGTTGTTCCATGTATAGTGCACAAGCAGAGTAGATTTAGTATAATTCTTAAGGGCCCTAGGATTTTTAGACTGGTAAACGAGCATTGGCTTCTACTTAAAGGAACCAGCTGCATTAGTCCCTAGCAAGAGAGTCCGCCTGTCCTTTGAAGCTTTGAAGCCAAGTGTTGACTTCTCCTCTCTAGCTATTGTTGATGGAAAATTAACCAGTCAATCTAAGAGAGAAATGGAAAATATTGTTCAAGCCAAATTGAGGAGTATAACCTGGGAACAGCCTCTCAGAAAGCTCCGAGAACTGTTCTACAAGTTAGGGGTCAAAGCACAGTTATGTAAGTTTTCAAGACAGAGGGCTGCACATCAAATGATGTATTATTGACAGTTTACACCATGCAGATCTGCAAGTACAAAGTTGGTGGGTCATGTGGCCCCTTACAAGATCAAGAAGGAATGTTATCTTTTAAAGAGTTATCACCAAAATGTGACACAGAGACACACAGTGAGCAAATACTGTTGGGAAAATGGCACTGATAGACTTACTTGACGCAAGGTTGCCACAAAATTTTAATGTGTAAAAAACGCAATATCTGTGAAGCACAATAAAGGGAACTGCAATAAAACAAGATATGCCTGTACCCTCTTAGCAACTTTCAAATATACAACACAGTATTATTAACTATAGTCACCATCCTGTCCATTACATCTTCAAGGTATTTATTTTATAACTGGAAGTTTGTATCTTTTGACCACCTTCACCCATTTCACCCACCCCTTATTCCCCACCTGTGGCAACCACCAATCTGTTCTCTGTATCTGTGAGCTCAGGTTTTCTGTTCTGTTTTGTTTTGTTTTAAGATTCCACATATATATGAGATCATACGGTGTTTCTCTGTCGGACTTATTTCACTTAGCATAATGACCTCAAAGTCCATCCATGTCACCAATGGCAAGGTTTCATTCTCTGTTATGGCTGAGTAGTATTCCATTTTATATATATATATACCACATTGTCTTTATCCATTCATCCGTCCATGAACATTTAGATTGCTTTCATGTCTTTTACCAAATATTTAAGGAAGTAATAATACTAATTTATCACAAAATCTTCTAGAAAATTAAAGAGGAAAAAACACTTTCTATGTTATTTTATAAGATCAGTGTTGTCCTGCTACTAAAACCTAACAAACTAATTACTGGAAAAGAAAACTAGAGACAAATATCCCTCATAAACACAGAGGCAAAAAAACTTTAACAAAATTTTAGTGAATTGAATACATCAATTTGTAAAACGAAAATGCATCATGACAACTTGGATTTTACCTCTGGGTTTCCAGACTAATTCAATATTCAAAACCCAGCTTTCTTTGGATTAGTGTTTGAATCATATACCTTTTTTCGTCCTTTTATTTTTAAACTTTCAGTATCTTTATATTTAAATTGTGTCTCTTACAAACAGTGCAGGTGGGTTTTTGTGTTTTAATACAGTTCCTGGGACGAGGCTGTAGATTTTCTAAAGCTCCCTTTAATTCTGGGCAACGTATTCTGAGCTATGTACTGCCAGCCTTTCTTCTGGGCAACGATATGCCTCCGCTAAAGGGAATCTTTACATAATGCGACCATGTCAGCTCCATGGGGAAAAGATTGTGTCTGCTTAGTTCATTATTGTGTATCTAGTACTTATACCAATTTCTAGAACAAATAAGATGCTCAGCAAACATTTGTCGAATGAGTAAATAAATTTTTGAAAAAACAAAACTGCCATTTGAAGTACGTACATAGGTAGACCTGGGCTCCAACATCAGTGTGGAGAGGTAGGGAAATGGCTCAAACTAGGGAAATATCAACAGTGTGAAGACGGGTTCCTTGACAACTCTCTTGTTATAAAGCATACATCACAGTGAGAAGAAGCTTGGGAAATGGCAAGAGAGGAGGCTTCACTCTTTCTTTTCCTAGCAGCCTGAGAATTCACAGATATGTCACAATTGCCTACTTCAAGCCCTTCTCTGCCTTGGTTTTGTTAAATGCACCCACCTGAGGTGATTTATAACGACCTCTATCAGAGCTATTGCAGACGGGGGGCATGTTTCTTCCACGGAGCCCACCGCTTAGCTTTCTGCAGTGTCAGAATTCATACGTTGAAAATAATGCAATGACATTCCTTTGAAAATATTCTGTAATTCAGCCTTGGCCTATCCGTGAGCTATCCTTTATCACTTTAGAGTGACTTGTACACGGACAGGTAGAAAACCCACATGTGACACAGGTATAAGCTGTGAAGAACATAGCACAAATTGTTCTTACCACACACTTCGGCATTTAATCATATATCGCCTTGAATTGTTATTTACCCTTTTCATAAGAGCGTTACTCATCACTCATCTAAACTGTGAGCTCATTTAAACCAGAGGCTGTGACTGTTTCTGTTCTCAGGGATCTTACCTGAGCCATCAACATGAGCTGACCTGAGCAGAGCGCCAGCAGTGTAGGCAGGGGGAAGGCTGAGAGAAGGGAGACCAGGGAGGATCATTATTATGATAATTCAGACACGATGGTGGCCCGGGCCACGGCGTTGATATTGTTGGTGGAGACCCAGGGTGGAGCCCTGAGACCCTCCAATATTATGCATCAAGGAGATGAAGAGGGATAAGGAAGCACACTGAGAAGGTACGACCAAGGCACGGCCAAGGAACTAGAGCGTGGTGTCTTGAAAGCCAACTGAGGTAGCATACCAAGGATCCGGTGGCCAACCTGGTCAAAACTGCTGCTGGCCAAGCAGGAGGAAGACTGAGAACGCTGGATTTAGTTGCATGTGGTTTTTGACGGCCAGGGGACACGGTCAGGATGAGGGTTGACTAGAGTGGGTTTAAGACACAGTAACAGGGACTTCCCTGGTGGTGCAGTGGTTAAGAATCTGCCTGCCAATTCAGGGAACACGGGTTCAAGCCCTGGTCTGGGAAGATCCCACATACTGCAGAGCAACTAAGCCCATGTGCCACAACTACTGAGCCCGCGTGCCACAACTACTGAAACCCGTGCACCTAGAGCCCACGGTCGGCAACAAGAGAAGCCACCACAATGAGAAGCCCGCGCACTGCAACAAAGAATAGCCCCCGCTCGCCGCAACTAGAGAAAGCCCGCATGCAGCAACGAAAATCCAAGGCAGCCAAAAATAAATAAATTAATTTTTAAAAAGAAATTCAAATTAAAAAAAGAAAGATACAGTAACAGGAGAGGAGCTGTGGACAGTGAAAACACTCAGCTCTGTCGGGCTGTTCTGCTCAAAGGGGAGCATAGGACTGGGGAGTGGCTGATCAGAGAACTGAGATTTGTTGTTTTATTATTGCTTTTGGAGTTGAGAAATGTGAGGTATATGCTAAAAATAAGGATGTGCTCCCAAGGGGAAGATGGATGATTTAGCATAGACGGAGGAGTTTTGCTAGACTCATATCCTTGAAAGGTTAAGAAGGCATGGAATTTTAGAGTGACTCACCATCTTGGTATACCTGGGACTTTCCCAGCAATACAAGTCCTGTGTCCCAGGAAACACTTAGTCCTGGGCAAACCAAGACAGTTTTCACCCTCAGGAAAGTAGGAAACAAGGTCAACTGACAATTAGATTGGGGCAGGAGGCACTGGGGATTTGGGAGTGAAGTGAGGGTGGGATGGTAGTTGCCCTGGGACACCCCTTTGGCCGGTCACCAAATTCCAGGGCAGCAGAAAAAAAAGATAGAGAGGTGACCTTTGCATCATAGTTTTTAAGTTTCTGATCAAAAGCATCAGTAATGAAAGAAAATCTTTAGCAACAAAGGCTTTGAGGTCATGGGAGAAAAATTCAACTAATGTCCAAAAAGAAATAAAATAGACTTAGCTGATGATCCAGTGAAAAGAGAAAAACATTGAAAACATTACAGCCCTCACTCACCACACTTACCATAGCTGTGCAGTTCATGAAAAATTACATCCTCTGTGAACTTTTTGGGGAGAGGTTTACTAGATAAGATCCTTTGAAACAGTCTCACATGGAGAGAACTATTGACCATACCATTTGGTTTCCTTCTATGCTCTTGCTGTGATTGTAAACTTTGCTTGCTTGATAAGAGCCCTTCATGTGAAGCAGCCATAGATAATCTCCTCCAAGGTCTCCGGTTCACGGTCAAATGATAAATCATGTCAAGATAAGGAAATCATTTGGTTTTTTAAAGTTGAAAAGAAGATGTGATTAAAAATGCCTTTTGGTGGATATATGAAAAAGTTTCCTAAAATCGGTTACCCAAAATAAATCATCTTATTTAGCGGATGTCTGCAGGGAGACAACCAAACAGATGTTTAAGACAATGAAGGAAAGCTTAAGATATCTCCAACATTTAAGTGCTTCCAAAAAATGTGTATTGATTTTGGAGTAAGGGATACATGTTTATTTTTATTTATTTATTTATTTATTTTGCGGTACGCGGGCCTCTCTCCCTGCTGTGGCCTCTCCCGTTGCGGAGCACAGGCTCCAGACGCGCAGGCTCAGCGGCCGTGGCTCATGGGCCCAGCCGCCCCGCGGCATGTGGGATCTTCCCGGACCGGGGCACGAACCCATGTCCCCTGCATCGGCAGGCGGACTCTCAACCACTGCGCCACCAGGGAAGCCCGATACATGTTTATTTTTAAAATGGTAGCCTGATATTGCTTTTATGGGACAGATTTTTTTCTACATAATACAGAAATTAATGCTATGAAATTTTACTTCAAGTCTGGGAGGGAAAATATAAGATGAAATCTATGCGTAATTAGGATTTTGAACTATAAAAAATATCTCTTTCAAATCCACAAAATGACATATTGGAAATCACAGGGAAATGTGTCCAGGAGAGGTGTGAAGGAGAACTGAGTACATTAGATTCACAATAATTTTGTGGCAATTTCACCCTGGCACATAAGGCAAGGGGCTTCTTTCTTGGATTGGACTGTAGCCCACATGTAGAGTACACCTCTGCTCCCTTCCTTCTCCCCGCCTACGTCCCCCAAACACCTGTACTTCTTGTCTACACCAAAGAACCTCTGCCTCTTGTCTGCTCCAAAGGGGCTTAGAGCTGAGACAGAGCACACCAGCTTCACCTGCCCAGAGACCAAGGTCTGGGAGAAAAGACCCAGCAGGGAGATGATCTCAGATGACCTCTAGCAGTCAGGATGAGACAGGAAAGAAGTTGATTTCCTGACTGTAAAAGAGGCAAGAGTGGGAAAGGTCTAGAATCAGGAAATGGGGGCACTGTATACTAACTAGACGTGCCCAATCTTCATTTCTCCCTCATGGCCAGGCTGCGCGCCCGTGAGAATCAGGCACACGGCAGCTGAAAGGCCTGCTCGGGTTCCCTCAGGAGCGCCCCTGTGGACTCCAGGGTTTGGGGCAGGCCTGCATTACAAACCTCGGTGGAGATCCCTGAATTCACGTGCGCTGAACTGAGGACAATTTGAGGGGACACTGGCGAGCCTTCCTGTGTGACTAAAGCCGTCCCTGTCCATGTCCTCTCCTGGCTTGTTCTTCTAATTTAATCTCAGATGGGCTAGCACGTCCCCAAAGGGGAGTTATGAAGAGGCAAGGACAGCACGTCTAACATATAAGTCAGTCTCCCATAGCCACTCACACACGCCAAGGAAGCTCCAGCTGTAGGGCAGCAGGAGAAGATCAACACACTTCCCTGCCAGCAGCCTGCAGTGGGGCGTGTGACCGGGCCTCACGCAGCCTGAGGAGAAGGCGGGAGGTCTGCGGCTCTGTCCAGGTCGGAAGCAACTTCTGCGCGTGAGAAGGGAGAAACCAGAAGGGGGTGGGGTGGGATGCGTGCAGTGGTGTTTCCGCTCCTCCTGGATTTTGAGCCCAAACTAAGCTGAGGAGGGCCTTTGTCTCCTTCTTCTCTTCTTCTTCCCCCTTCCCTTGCCCCATCCGTGCCCCTCGCAAATCCTGAGCCCGATGGCAGACGGGAGGTACGTGCAAGAGACGGGGAGAGTGTGTGTATTAGTGAGGGGTGGGCATCTGGAAGGAGAATGATGGGAATTGTTTGGAGGAAGGGAAGAGGTTTCTGTCCGGGGTTCTTCTGTTCTTTTCTATTTTATTCTTTTACCTGGAAGTCTGGGATAACTTCGCCCTTTGATCACCACCAAGCACCGTGCCCACGGGGCAACCTCCTCTCCTCCTTCCATGAGCTTCAGCATGCTGGCATGTCCCTTACTTATCGCAGCACCTGGCATGTAGGGAATAGATGAATGGATGAATCCGCAAATGAGGATGAGAGGATGAGCTTCCAGAACATTCTTCTCATCCCACCCTGCTCCTAGCGAAGAAGCAGCCGAGCAGGACATGGCTGACCAGCCCAGGATGAAGAGGCATCTTCTCAGTTGCCTTTGCAGGAGAGCAGCTGCGCTGACTGCCAAGGCCGAGAGGTGCCCTAGAGGCTCAGGGCCTGGCCACCAGTCCAGCTCTGCTTCTTGCAGAATCACCAGGTTTGCTCTTTCCTGGTCTTATGGGAGAAGCACAGCATGAATATTCTTGTGCCCCTCAGAGAGTTGGGCTTTCCGGCCTCAGACAGCAGAACTGGAAGGGCCAGGAAAGTGGATGTGAAGTACAAAACTTACTCTGGCCTCAATGTCAGACAGAAGAAATGAAGCCACGTAAAGGCTGAGTGATTATAAGCTACCGCTCCTGTGCTGGCAAATGTCAGAAAAAAAGATGATTGAAGAGGCTTTCAGATTATTCCTGAGCTCCTGAATGGTCATTCAAAGGAAGCACAGAACTGCCTCACTCAGGGACAGCCCGTGCTGTGTCTCTCTGCCCATTTTCCCTCCATCTTTGAAAAAAATGTGTTTGACCTAAACAGTTGAAAATTGGTCTAAGAAAGTAACAGTGCATGGCCTCCCCACAAGACGAAGCTCCCTCTTTATACCCAGGCCCTTCTTCTTCTGGATGGTAAGTAGGATTTTCCTTCCTGGACTCTGCTGTGCTGAGAATGGATGAGTTCAATTCAAGCATAGCTATGGTCTGGGGGCTGAGGGACAGTGGCACAAGCACATGGCTAAGTTCTAGGTCAACCACTCAGTGATGGAGGCTTGCCCTGCACTGGGATTGACCCCTCCAGGCTCTTGGTTCCTGGCTAGACTGTGTCTCATTCATCTGAGCCCTCAGGACATGCAGAATGACAAATACCTGCTAGCTTAGAGCTGTCTTCTCCCACTCCACCCTCTCTGTCACCTTGGTCCCCTGCTTCAGGGCTTCCACCATCCTCTGGGGCTTTTTCCATCCCTCGTGAAATTGACTTGATGCTGTGTTCCATCTTCTCGGAGTGGTGCCTGTTCTCCTGATTAATCACAGACTAAACTGGTATTAATTGCTTAACGCTGAGCCCCTGCCGATAATACTGGCATTTTAGTTGGGGGGGGGGGTCATTGATGAACTGGAGCTCCATTTTAGAAAAATGAACCTAGAAATTGCATAGAGTCAGGAGTGGGGAAAGAAGAGCCAGGAAGGAAGGGAAGCACATTAGAAGGCTACACACAAACTAGCCATGAAATGATGAGGTACCAACTAGCATGATCCCACTGGTGAAGACTTGTCTCTGTGGATGTTAGAATCTTTATGGGTTTCCCGTATTGGGGGAACTTAGGCATGAATCCAGCCTTCCCTTGGTAGAAGCCAAATCCTTTCTCTGTTGTTGAAGCATAGTTCATTTACAATGTTGTGTTAATTTCTGCTGTACAGCAAAGTGACTCAGTTATATGTATATATATTCTTTTTCATATTCTTTTCCATTATGGTTTATCACAGGATACTGAATATAGTTCCCTGTGCTCTACGGTAGGACCTTGTTGTTTATCCATCCTATAGATAATAGTTGGCACTGCTAACCCCAAACTCCCAAATCTTTAATGGTAGTGAAATCTTTCCCGTCTCCCTGGCACCTGAGGTCCAGCCACCTGACTTACACTCAGCGAATCGGGCACCCATTTAAAAGAGAAGAAGCATGTCATTTGCTGGCAAGGGTGTAGACGGTAGCAGAGTGGTCCCATGATTTCAGAGGCTGTAGGGCAGAGGTCCTATTGGGTCCACAGGGTGATCGTGATCTGCGTCCAGAGGAGGCTACCCAGGGTCTCTGTTGGAGTAATCTGCTGGGAAGAGTGCCTATGTGCTCTTCCTGGCTGTGAAAACTCCAAGGTCGAATCTTGGGAGGTTCTGTGAGTGCTTTGATATCTGTTCATCAGTTCCTTTTTTGCTTAACCTACCTAGAATGGGTTCCATTCTTGCAACCCTGATTAATACAAGAGGATTTGATGAGCATGACCGTGCTGATTCTTTAACAAGCTGGTAAATCCTTGAAGGACACTATTTCATCTTCTTGACAGCCCCTGCAGGACCTAGACTATATATAGAGAGACATTTCATAGGTAATGATGACCATACAGTCTGATTGAGAGTCTTCTTATTCTCTGGTTTTAAAACTAGATTTGGTGCAATTCAGACAAATGTTCAGTGGTGCTCACAGCTCTCGGCTAAGTCGGGTATCCTTTAGGGTAAGTAGTCCTTCTCCATCTTCGAGGCAGAGGCTAGAAACACTGTCCGGTAAGTACCTGTCAGTGAAATGCATGGGCTCCCGGAAGGGGCACTGCTCCAGACTGAGCATGGCTCAGGATGCGGGGAGACAGAATCGCTCCCATAGAAATGGAAGTGGTCTCTAACATTTGATCCGCCTACAGGAATTAGGGAAAGAATTTAGCACGATGGATGCTGAAACCGGGTCCTTTATTTGCCTGAACGACTTGTGTGTTTTGCAGTTTATCTCCAGAAGAAAATAAAATAAAACAGAAAAGTCTCCAGCAGAGCTGAGGCAGGAGATGCTCATATTATAAATCGTATTCGCTTAGCTGGCCAGGCGATGACCTCTGAGCTTGGGTGACACTCACCACCTCCAGGAAAGCTGTGGTTGGGGCACTCGGATGGGCTGGGCAGCTTGCACGTGAGTGCAAGGTTTCCAGCCTCATCCATCAGAGGCCTGCCTTCCCTGCTTCTTATCAGATACTCCTTTGCTCTGCTTGGAGAGAAGTTGCAAAGAACTAGAAGAATCTCCGTGACCGCGATGTTGGCAAAGCCAGGGGTTGAGTTTGCAGGCTGCAGAGGAAGAGCCCCTGGATGCTTTTATCAAGATAACTAGGGTCGCATTGATCCTGGCAGATGGGACCCAGGTGATGAGAGCCTCAACCTGGAAGCAACCGAACACACCAGCCAGTCCCAGGGAGGGAAACACCAAGGAAACTGAATGCAGGGCTTAGGTGTCAAAGCAAAGAGGAACCAAGAAACAAGAAAGTGGAGCTTCCCAAATGACATCGTTGACCTTTAGAACGAGGTTTCTTGAACACACCTACAACACAAAGTGCAGATCCCTGCGGAATAAAACTGTGTGACAACTTTGGCCGTTTCACAGGCAGGATTTGCTCAGAGTTAAACAGTGAAGTGGGGGGAAGGGCCTGTTGTCTGAATCTGTAACATGCTCCTTTTAATGCCACGATGTTACCTTTACAATTTCCTTAAAGTTCAGGGGTATTATTAGGAGAAAATTTAATGAGTTGGTCTTGCATTTTCGCAGTCACTGAAATGTCTATTTGGGGGACTTCTGCTCTTTTTCTGAACCAGTTTAAGAATAATAACTATGTATAGAGCTTTACTGTTTAAGATACTTCCTAAATGTTATTCCACTGCTTTATAACCCTGTGTGAGAATAGTGCTAACTTTCTTACTTTGCAGATGAGGAAACCGGGGCTCGGGGAGGGGAAACTACCTCTCCACATCTTGCAGGAAAAAGATGGGTTGCAGCTGGCGTTTGCGTGTGACCAGCCCCTGTGAGGTCCTAAATGATGCTGACTCTGCAGACCATCACGCCAGCCTCGGTTTTGTGATGGGATTAAGCACAGTTTCGTCTCTCCTAGAGTAAAGACCTGGAAAGCCTCCCGTGGAGGATAACGGAAGGCATTCAAAAGTGCTAAAGTCTGCCACGTCTGGCAAAACAGACGAGAAAGCGTTTTTCTTCCTCCTGAGGAGCACCTGCCTTGGGTTTGACTCTTTCCCCGGCCTCGCGCTCTCAGCTCATCCCGCTTCTCCGGGTTTGTTGCATGACTGAGTCACTGGGCAGAAGAGCTGCACTCAGCCGCCGACTGGTGGCAGGACTTCTGTCCAACGGCTTACACGTGCTGGAGAGTACAGTGGAAGTAGGGGAAAACACTGCACCACAAAGCACCACTGAAGTGCCTAATGTTGTCGTTAGGGAAGTGGTCAGGTCAGCCCGACTGTTCCACACCCGGGAAAGTGCCTTCAAACTTACCCAGGGCAGAGCCTCAGCCCCGCTGCATGCAGCGCTAAACCCAGTCCAATTTCCAGTGTTTGTGGGAGGAGGTGGCCGTCACATCCCTCCAGAGCCTCTTCCACACACAGATCAGCCTCTGGGATGTTCTCCCCCACTAGCCAATCAGATTGTTTGTATAAACGCCCTGGGATAGTTTAAGAAATAGGACTGCGGGGGACTGCGTTGTATAATGAGAACTGCTTGGGGTGGAGACCCCAGCAGCCCCTGTCCTGGGCTCAGCGGGGACGTATCTTCACTCTGTTGTTCTTACTGACCCCGTGTGATCAGAGCAGTGGACGGTTCTCCAGGTTCATCCGAGGAAGCTGAGGGGAACCCGAGCTGTGACTGATGGCAGAGAAGCTGGCTTTGAGTCAAGACGTGTCAGGGAGAGCCAGCTCCCTGTGGTAAATCTAGACTAAATCTGTCCAGACAGGCTTGCTCTGTTTCCCACTCTGGGCTGACATGTCTTTAAATAGAAAGCACAGATCTGCATAGAGCTCTTTTCCTCTTTTGTCTTCCTTCCTCTCTCCTTCTCTCCCCTCTTCCTCCCTTTCTCCCTTTCTTTAACCACACTGGCTAATATATAAAATCCTGTTAGAGATGAATTCTAAGGTCGGTTTTCAGGTCTGTTCTAATAGGTTTCCTAAAGCCGAGAGAGTAAGTCATTATATTCATATATTAACATAATTAAGCACTTCTTTCGGCAGAAACTGTGAGACTAATTCAACACCTGGAAGCTGCTTTGGGTTGAGGATGGGGGTGGGATGGGCAGCACCCTCAGAAGTGGGAGTTGTTTGGATGGGGATGGATTTGGGGGAGGGCTGCTTCTCAGGGGACACGCCCGGAGCAGACTCTCCACTGGGGGGTGATCTAGGGGTACATGATTCCTTTCTCCAGGTCATGGCAGGGGACGATGCCAGCTCTCGGGCGAAAGAGCACATTGGGGCTGTAAGTCAGAGATATTGCTAAAAGTTAATTAAATCTCCCCGGGACGGTGGCCGTTGGAGGAAAGGACTCACATTTCCCTAGGTATGTTTATCATCATAAACGCCAAGTACTCACTGCTACTAAACTTCCTCTAAGAGGGTCCCATCTAAAGTTTGCTCAAAGGATTTATTTCTGACTCATTGGAGGAAAGAAGGTTTGTTTTCACCTAGAATGCCGGTTCTTGCATAACAGCTGAACTTTTCACTTACTTCATCTTAATTTATTTTAATAAATCTTGTAAAGCAGGTAGTGTCCACATTTCATAGCCCACACCATCTAGAGGCATGAAGAACCCCAAAACAACAAGAAAGCTGAGCCTGTGGTCTCGGCTGCAGCCCCTGGGAGCTACAGTGCTGGTGATGCTGGGCTGCCTGACTCAGCATCAGGGTACCGCCACCACTTGCAGGGGTGCAGAGAAGCCACTGTGTTCCCCGACCGCTGGACAGCACTCGGTGATGTGTTTTTGAACTCTGCCGCTTTGGTGGCGGTCTCTTGACCAGCACCTCCCTAGCAGAGGTAGTGATTCTTTCCAGTGGGCCCGTTTGGTGTTGTTCTGGGCTCTATTCTGCTTCCCAGATCTCCCAAGGATTCTATACATTCCTAATTCCTGGTCCTGAGTCCTCTTTTTGTTGAAAACAGCTTAGGATGTGTTCAGTTTCATGCGCCTGAACACCGACTGACATACCCCTGGCACCATCCAGATATGGGAGTCGCTCTCAGTACGTCATGTCTGCCTGTAGTCCCAGCCATCCCACCTCCCAGGTGACGGCAGTCATAGTTGCCAAACATTCTCCTCCTCCTGATGTTTGTAATGACCCCTACTGGTAAGACATCTGATGCCCATGAAGACCCTTTGCCGCTTCCGCTGCTGTTGGGAGCTGAAGGCCACCAAAGGTCCACCACCCATGGATGCTTGGCTGAAACTCCTCTGCAGGGACCGTCCATCCTTTGGTACTTCAATATGGTGGCACGGTGGTAACTTCTGGCAAAAGAAGGAGAATCTCTTCCCCACCCCGGTGTCGCTTTGTCATACCTGTTGTGTTCCTCCAGTGACTCAGAGACAATTGCACAAATATGCCCTTCAGTTTGACTCTGCCAGCTACAAACTGGTACTTGCCATCCACCTCTACCAGGATGAAATCCTGAGCTGCTAAGGTGCTGACCTTCAACAACCCTGGAAAGGAGTTCAGGGTGGAGGTCAGGAAGGAGGCGCTCTGTGCTCTGGGGAAAACTGGCAGAACAGGTCCTTAGACAGTTAGATATTTTCAGTAGCAGATTTCATGAGCCCAATTCTTGCATCTCCTCATATCTAGAAAAGCACCAAATCATTAACAATGATAGCAGGCAAGCTTCTGCCAAAATGTGTGCTTGACTGCACGTCCCCCCTTCACTAAAATCATATGCAATACTGACCTTCCCCCTATCTCTTTGGAGCAGTTCCTCAGAACTATCTGAGATGCTGTCTCCCGGGCTATGGTCCCCATTTTGCCCCAAATAAAACTTAACTCACAACTCTCAAGTTGTGCACTTTTTTTCAGTTGACAGCTTGGAGGTTCCACTCCTTGCTACTTGCCCCAAATTCACTAATTAAAGAACCGATTCCACAAGTCTATGTAAGGCACCTAATGTAGGGCGGGTGTGAGGCTACACCTAAAACCATCTGCTTATTCTGACAAATGACAATTGTCACCTTGTCAAGTTTGTGTCCAGAGGCTCTCTTCCCGCTGAAGGATGCCCCGCTGGGCATGAATGAGTCCTTCCAGTCACCATGCAAATGTTCTGCAGGGCTGCCCAGCAAGTCTGCCAGACCTGCCTGCAAGCTGCGGGGACGACGAGTGTCACCTGGACATCAGCCAGGAGGAGCGCATGGAGCTTGGGGATGGATTTTGTGAATGCTGGGTCCTGGTTCCCCCCAGAGTGACCTCCCCCAGACCACGATCACTCATCCACGATGAGCCATCCAGTGGATCCCAAAAAGGGTGATACAGATAAGGAGGGGAATCTCTGGAGAGCTGAACTTAGGAAGTCATTGCTTTTGCTGACTCACTATAATACCGCCTTCCTGAACCTTCTTTTTGCCTACTCCATCGTTGGAAGATGAAACAAAATATACCCAGCGGTCTCATTACAAAGCTCATCTCCTTGAAAATTTCTCTAAATATTGTACAACACCCCTCAGTACTGTACGTAAAATCTTAGGTCTGTTTCACTCTTTGAAAACTTTCTTTATATCTCTAATGATACATCATTTTAGATATAAATGATTAGGACAGAAGTTCATAGAATCAAAGAAGAAAACAGTTTTAAATCTCTACTTATATTTACATTTGCTTGAGCTGTTTAGAGAACCTGTGCTACACTCTGCTATAGAAAAAAAAAAACAGCAAGAGAAAATAAGAGGAAACCTTTCTAAAAATATTATTTGGGGGAAGGTTTTCTTCAGAAGTATGCTCAAGGGTCTGCAGAAGGTAGAAAAGTGAAGAGAAATGTCTTGGGAATTTGGGGAGGAAAAAGTTGTTTTTAATAAAGTAGCAACTCAAGGAATATTGATTTATTTATTTGCCCAGTTTCAAAAGGTGTCTTCTAGGACTTAGTGAGGAGAGCAACGTGCTGTCTCCTGAGGCTGGTGGGAAAAGGGCAGCAGGAGTTGTAACACACAAGCGGGCGATTCACAGAGAAGCTGAGTCCTAGAATGGCTGCTGGCCCCTTGTTCCCACTGAGACCCAGAAACTAAAAGAGATGGTAGTTATCACTGCAAAATGTTTCCCTGGAAGATCCGACTTTGAGACAAAGGAATTTTTTACTCTCTAAATTTGCACGTCTAGAGGAAATTGTATGAGGTCTGTGTGTGTGTGTGTGTGTGTGTGTGCGCGCGTCCCCGTCTCCCTCTTGCTCTCATAGATTTTAAGATTTTTCTCTTTACCCTTTTATGCCCCAAACTTTTATCAAAACGTATCCAAGTGTGGCTTTTTAAAAACATGTATTCTGCTTGGCACGCTGTGAGGCATTTTCTCTAAGGCCTCAGGCCTCTGTCTTTTCTTCTGGAAAACTCTCAGGCATCACTTTTCAAACACTGTCCCTCAAGGATCCTAGAACTCAGCAGATAAATTTTGGAACTTCTAGATTAACCCTCCACATTCCTTAGCTTTTCTTCCATATTTTCTTGTTCTTTGTTTCTGTGTGATCCATTCGGGAAGATTCCTTCAGTTTCATCTTTATCTCATGAATTCACTCTCAAACTGTACTCAGATTCTACTCATCTCTTGAGTTTTTGTTTCAGTAACTCTGTTCCTCATTTCCAGACTTTCTAACTTATTTTTTCTACAGTCACCCATTCCTGATGGAGCTGTTCCTCCTCCCTGAGGATATGTACTTCCCTCAGTTGTAAGCTGGTCCTCGTTGGTGTGGGCCGCCTGTCCTTAATGCTGCTGGACTTTCACTGGGGGCCTCTCCCTTACTTATGCGGGGTCTGAGGGTTTCTGGAGAGATGATCTCATTGTGACTTCAGCCTGGGCGCTGGCAGGGATGGGAGTTTGCGCTCCCACACCATGTGGCAGCCGGGCTCCAGCCCAGACACATGGGAGAGTTTTGCTGCCAGGCCCAGTGTGGGGTGGGCAGTGTAGTTCTCACCCCCAGGCCCCGCCCCCCCACCAACTCCTGCTGGGACGGAGACCCCATCCCCTTCCCTGAGTGTTTGCCTTTCTCTAGACCTGGTCCCTTGTAGGAATATGGGACAGCCCACACTTAGAGTTGTGGGCTTCCTTCTGCCTCTCTCGTTTGGGGTGACTGCTCTGTTTCTTGTCTTTTCTTGTTTCTGTGCATGTGCTCATAAATATATTTTAAAATATTTTTTATATGTGTTGGGGAGGAATGGAAGTTACAGCCTGTGTTTAGCCCAACATCTGGAACCTTCTATCTGGCTACAAGTTTCTCAGGAGAGGACAGAACACTCGAGGTTCGTTAAAGACAGCCTCTCCTCCTCATGTCTTTAAACTCTCACAGAGGTAGCAATGGAGGGAGAAGAAACGCAAGAGTGAAGAGGACAAGGGAAAGCAGAGTCACCCACGGAGGGCTAAGGAGAGGCAGTGCATGGGAGCCACTGAGGATGGTAAGTTCTCAGGTCAAGTCTCTCTGCCTTTCAGATTTCAATCATGATTTTGGTTTATACGCTCGGAGGAAGGAGGTTTGGCGAGTGCTTATTTGTAAACATTTTTCTCGCGATCACTTCATGACGTGACATATGTTCACAGAGCTTAAGTCTCACGGAATAAAAGCTTTTTATTGACTGTGGCTAGTAACATGTGGTTAGCATACATTGTTTCACTGTTTCTGCCTTTAGAATAAAAATTAAATGTAAGCAGAGTCCTTGTGGGTATTTGATCGGAGAAGATGGAGGGTTGCCTTCCAGCCCTCCAGAAGTACTTTGGAAGCCGGGTAAAATGTAAATCTAATGCTGAGGTTAGTAACCTTGTCTCAGGATTGCTGAGTAAGAAATATTTCTTTCCTAAGCCAAATGTAAATGTTTGGAGCTAATAATTCAAGCCAAAATCAAGCCCTAACAAGATAAGGCTGGCTTGATGCCCAGAGAGTCAGTAGACTTGGGTCCTTACATGCTATTTAGGAAAACCAGTCCCAAGACAAGAGTTCCTCACTAAAACTCAGAATCCAGAGACTTCTGAATTTGCTTTTCATATTGTTAGCAGATACACCTAAGCAGATAAATACCCACTCTACTGGGTTGGACAGTGTCCTCAAAATGACTGTCCACCAGGGAACCTCAGAAGGTGACCTTGTTTGGGAATACAGTCTTTGCAGTTGTAATCGTCTAAGAAGAGGTCATTCTGGATTAAGGTGGGCTCTAAATCCAATGGCTGGTGTCCTTATAAAGAGAGGGAGATTTGGAGACACAGAGAGACAGAAGGAAGAAGGCCATGAGATGATGGAGACAGTGATCACCAATGCCAAGGAATAGCAAGGATGCTAGCAACCATCAGAAATGAGGGAAAGGCAAGGAAGGATTCTGCCCTAGAGCCTTCAGAAGGGGCACGGCCCTGCCGACACCTTAATTTCAGAGTTCTAGTCTCTAGAAGTATGAGAGAATAAACTTCTAATGTGTTGAAATCCCTCGTGTGTGGTTTTTTGTTACGGCAGCCCTAGGAAAATTATACACCGGCGGGATAAGTAGACACAGAGTCCATGCAAAAGATTAATATCTACGATTAACATCCAACCTCCAATGCCAAGGAAGGCAAAGAATCTCTTTAGCAAAGGGCCATTGTCAAGCTCTCTTGCACCTTGGAGACAACTATCTGATGACCCAGGGTCAACTCTCATTGTGGGCTCCTCAACACAGACTTCTGGGGTCCAGATCAGCCTTACTTGTGATCGCTGCCTAAAGCCTTCCCCTTGAAAGCTTGCCAACTCTTGACCTACACAAAAAGTCACAGTGTAACTTAGAGAGAATCAGGATGAAGCCAGAGGAGATCATTTACAGCAATTGCTTTGATGGTCTTGCTTTAACTGCAGTACAGAAACAGAGACCTGTGTCTGAGGCTCAGCTCTCTAACCTACAAATTAGGTTAGAATTCCCATAAGTTGTCTGATTACTGAGGTCTTCTGTCTGGAGCTCTTCTCATTTGTTTTATCAACCTACTTCACTGAGAAAAGGATCAAATTGGGAAAAAACAAGAGCTGCAAACAACGTTAGTGGCTACTGTCATGTAATGAGTTGGCAACATATTACTATCTAAATAGTTGGCCCCGGAATTCCTCTTGGGAAGGGAACTGTCTTTCCCTGAGAAAATTCCTTGGTAAACCTTCTTAGATTCCTTTGGGCCTGCATGCTGGTTGGTACCAAGGCTGCCGTCAGGAGAGTTGAGTTGCTTTGCATGAAAGATGGTGAAGATTTTAGAGTCCCCAGGCTACACAGGTGGGAGAGGTGCTAAGGACCACGAGGATGGGGGAGAAAGAACAGCGGAGGACTTGGCGTGAATAAGAATGATGTTCCTATTCCCTCAAAACATTCTAGAAATTCTAGTGAGTTTGAATCGCTGGAGGACGTGATGCATTTGCTGTTGTTGCTGTGGAGACTGGGCTTCCCTTTGGGTTGATGTGTTCATTCATTTGTCCAGTGTTTATTGATCATGTGGAGAAGACACCTCCTCCTTCCTACGCCAGGAATATGCAGACATCTTAGGGAGGTGCTGGAATTCTCCGGGACACCGAATTGTAGAGTCTGTGTCTCTACACTTAGACTCCAAAGAGCAGGACAGCCTGGCTGGTACTCAGCCACATTATCTTTTCCATCTTCCCAAGCCAACACTGTGATTGGAATAGAGATGTTATCTCTTACCTCAAATTAGATTGACTCTCTCAAAAAGAGGTCAAGGTGGTGGCTAATAACATGTTCTATTCGGCTTACGGTGTAAAAAATAATGAAGGCCCACATTAAAAAATTCAGAGGTTTCCCCTGGAATCTGGATTTTAGACATCTCTTTTTTAAGAAAATTTATTTTATTGAAGTATAGTCGGTTTACTATGTTGTGTTAGTCTCTGCTGTACAGCAAAGTGACTCAGTTATACGTACATATACATTCTTCTTTGTATTCTTTTTCATTATGGTTTATCACAGGATATTGAATGTAGTTCCTTGTGCTGTACAGTAAGACCTCGTTGTCTATCCATTCTCTAGGTAAAGTTTGCATCTGCTAATCCCAAACTCCCAGTCCATCCCTCCCAACTCCCTCTCCGCCTTGGCAACCACAAGTCTGTCCTCTATTCGGCATCTCTTGAAAAGTGGGAACGCATGGCCACGGTGCCAAAATTAGTGGGTGCTCCCCAGGGGCCGCCCCTTCCCCTGGGCACGCCCCCTGCAGGTGGCACCCCCCCCCCCCCGCCCATCCCTGTGGTCTCCCCTGCAGGAGGATGAGCGCAGCTGTAGTTTTCTTTGTTGTGAGGGATACTTCCTCGGGATCCGTGTCTCCATCACAAGTAAGAAAACAGATTGACTGAGAAGCTGGGAGAAGGCATAGTTCTTTGGGGAAGTGCTGAGTCCTCCTGGCTACTTAGTCTGTACGCACTCTGCTGTGATGAAGGAACGCAGCTCGGCTTGAGCCCCTCGTTTACGTTATCTGTCCACTCCCTGCAGGCATTCCAGCTCGTGATTATGGGCTGCACTGACTTGACTCTCGCCCTCATAGGCTCGTCCATCACTTACCAATGAATCCTACATCCCTTTACGACTTCTGTTCCTCTCTTGAATCAATTTCAATCTCATCTTATTTGTCTTGTCTTTACAACCAGATTGTAAGTTCCACGAAGGAAGGAACTTTTCTTGCCATCCATTCCCTTTCCCCCCAAGCCCGGCGCTGCCCTGCCCAGTGGAAGTCAGGGCAGAACTAGCCACGCCCACTCCTGCCGGGGAAATTCGCCTGGGCCACCAGCTGCCTGAGCGCCCGCCCCCTTGTTAGTATCTGGTCTACGGTTTCCTCTTGATTTGCCGTCTCCTCCAGCTTAGAAACTCTGGGTCTCCCGAGTGGACTGCCTGCCTTTTGTTCTTCCTCCAAGGGCTCCAAAAACCCAGCACCGCTGGCCACGTCAAAGCTGGACTTTGGTACCAGGTCCCGCTGTGCTGGAGCCCACCTGACCCCTGGCCCGACCCAGACCTGGCCCAGTGCCTTCCATTTGAGAAGATAATAGGCACACACCTTGATTTATTCAGCAGCTCATTCAGACCAGCGTACACGCAGAAGTACATTCCTTCAGCCCCCAAATTCTTTTGAACATTTTTGTTCCTTCTCTTTTTCTTTTTCTGGGGAGTGAGGCAGAGTTTTCAGCTGTTCTTCCTCATTTTGCTGATCTAAGGAGTGATGTTCTCCTCACTCCGTCCCTCCTGAGGCCGCCTGCTCTGGTTTCATACTCTGCAGGGGTAGCAGACCCTGAACACAGTCCTCGATCCCTTTAAATGTCCCCCAGGGTGGAAAAGCCCCTCCCCCTCGCCCTCTGGGGAAGCCTCACACCCACAGTAAGAGCCTCACCTTACTTTTCAGCCACGTGGACATCAGCTTCTCCACGGAATCCTCGGTGGCTACTTCTTCCACGTGTCCCTCAGGTGAGATGAGAATTCCTGGGGCTTTTTGGATCTGACAGATGCCAGCCTGGGCAGACACTATGCCAGGCCTAGACGCTATGCTCACAAAAAGCTCAGATTTGCAGGGAGACAAATTTCAACACTGCCTGCAAATATAGTAATGATATAAATGGGAGCCCAGAAGAGGGGGGCATTTAGCTACGTCAGGGTTACAGAGGCCTGGTTGAAGAGACATTTGTGGTATTTATGCAAAGGTTTGAGCAGATACTCATTCTTTAAAAGACTATCTATACTTCAAATTGAAGGATAATTTAAACACAATAAACATAATTTACACACAGATCTGAATTGGCTAGATTGGTGAGTTTTGATAATTACATATAGCCGTGTGACTACCACCCCAGTCAAGACAGAGAACATTTTCATCACCCTTGGAAAGACCCCCATGCTTCTGTCCTAACCAATCTGCTCCCCTCCCTTCACCCCCAGTTCTGATTGCTATCACCACAGGTTCATTTTGCCTGTTCCTGAAACTTCCTATAAATGGGATGCAGCCAGGAGGAATCACACAGTAGGGGCTCATTGTTTCAACTCAGGATGTTTTTGAGATCTGTTCATGTCATTGTTTGTATCCACAGTTTCTTGCTTTCTAATTCTAAGGTATTCCATTGGATGAATAGGCTACAGTTCATCCACCCATTCTCCTTTTGATGGACATTTGGGTAATTTCTAGTTTGGGATTATTATGTATAAAGTACCTCCGAAGACTTGTGTCTAGGCCCATATATTTTTGGATCGAATAAAGGTTAGCCAGGACCCTGTCTGTTGCAAGGTTCTGCGAGGTCTACAACTGCGAAAGGAGGTTAAGGGAAACACATCAGAGGGTCCATGTTCCTGGGGTAAAACCTGGTGGGTGGAGGCTCATACTCAGCAAAGAAAAGTCAGGATAATGAGAAAGTCATGTGTCCTCCTGTATGAGCTCTACTATCTCTCAGTGGAAGGAGCTGGGGGTAGGGGAAGAGGGGACAGGGGTGGAGGAGTGAGGCACCCAGCTCAGGGTCCCTGCACGCCCCTGGCCTCGCCCCTACCCTGCGCCTGGCCCTTCGTGGCCGGGACGGCAGAGGCTGGGAATAGGTGTGACCTACTGTCTCTAGCGCACTGTCCTCAGAGCCTGCTGGCAGGAGGCCCGCTGTGACGATGCCTCTGCTGGCTTCAGGGCCGAGGGAAGACGAGGTGTCTTCCCTGCCACATCAGGTAGTGAGCTGCGTGTTTATATTCTGTGAGGGGAGGAGAGGCAGGGCCTGGGTTTACTTGGGCAGGTTAGAAAACCCAAAGGCTGCTGTGTTCAGCGGCAGCTCCCTGTTAGCCAGGAGCTTCTCCATCCTACTGTAGAGGGGCACTTGTGCAGGTCCCGGACCCTCTCTGAGCCCTTATTTCTTCCTCTGTCAAGTGGGGAGGAACATCCTTGCCCAAGTTCCCCCATACGACCATCATGGTGACGAAATCCCAGGAAACGTGGTAAGTGGGATATTTCAAGTGTCCCTATTTGTGAAATGAGTACGGGAATCATCAGGCTGATTGCTGGAGTGGTTCATTTTTGATTAATCTGGCTTAAGGTACTCTTCAGGGCTGTTGAACCACACAATTTGCTGAGAGCACTGCAAATATTTCCCTGTTTGGTTTGAGCAGGGTTGAGTAAACAAATGCCTACACAAGCAAGAATTCTACAAAACTTTACTTGGGAAGGCCACCTCAGCAACTCCTCAAAGCCTGCGCGTCCCGTAAGGCACCTTTTAGTGGCTTCTGCGTGTTTGTTCTTCCTCATCGGAGTCAGCATGAACATAAACACTGTGTGTACACGTGTGCACGTGTGTTACCTGTGAACGTATGTATGAGAAGAAAGATCGTGCTGGTAATGCAACAGAGACGAAGGCAGAACTGGAATCCCATACAGGCGTGGGATCACAGAATGAGTTTTTGAGCTGCCTACAGATGGAAAGGAAAGAATGCATCTAACACCAGAGGGTTATCCAGAAAAATGCGGATACTCTTACAGCAAGAATAAAACGTAAGAATTTCCACATTTTTTACTATATATAAAATGATAAACAACAAGGTCCTACTGTAGAGCACAGGGAACTATATTCAATATCCTGTGATAAACCATAATGGAAAAGAGTTTGAAAAACAATGTACATCTATGTATAATAGAATCACTTTGCTGTTCAGCAGAAATTAACACAACATTATAAATCAACTATACTTCAATAAAAAAATAATTTTTTTAAAAAAGTAGTACAATACCAAGAAGTAAAAAAAGAAAAAAAAAGAATTTTAGCAGTTTTAAATAGTAAGGGAGCTTAGCAATTATTTTATCCAGCCCCTGTCATTTCACAGATAAGAAAACTGAGACTTGGAAGGTCTGATTTCTTTTCACCTGGTGACATAGCTAATTAGAAGCCAGTTCTTCTAAACACTGGAGGTTAGATGGCAGCCTGTTTAGATGGCAGCCTGTGAAACATCTTAGTTACATTAAATTGCAAGATTGTACTTTACACTCAAATTTGGACATTTCCTTCAAGTCTGGATAAGGTATAATGTCTTCTGGCAAAAGAGGATTTATTGATTAGAAACCAGGTGACTAATGAAAACCACTGTGAACAGAAAGGTGACTCTAGGTGTCTCCAAAACCCCAGCAGGAAAAGTTCACAAAGAAAGAAAAAAGAATTCGGAAGAAAGAAAACAACCAAACAAAAAAACAGGACAGGAAAGGTCTTAGGAATTTGCATCATTAAATATTTTCTGAAGGAAAAAAAAAAGGTTCTACATCACCAGGGCGGATTCAAATCCCTCAAAAGATAACAATGACAGACTTCCCTGGTGGTGCAGTGGTTAAGAATCTGCCTGACACTACAGGGGACACGGGTTCGAGCCCTGGTCCAGGAAGATCCCACATGCCACAGAGCAACGAAACCCGTGCGCCACAACTACTGAGCCTGTGCTCTAGAGCCCGTGAGCCACAACTACTGAGCCCACGCGCCACAACTACTGAAGCCTGTGTGCCCAGAGCCCGGCTCCGCAACAAGAGAAGCCACCGCAATGAGAAGCCTGCGCACCGCAACGAAGAGAAGCCCCCACTCACCGCAACTAGAGAAAGCCCGAGCTCAGCCACGAAGACCCAACCTAGCCAAAAATAATTAACTAATTAATTAATTAATTAATTTAAAAAGAAAGATAACAACGAGAACAGCAGGGGGGAGAGGGGGAACGTAGACAAAAGGAAATGTTCCCCAGAGGAAGTGACACCAGAATGAGGCCCGGCAGCAACAAGGGGAGGTGACAAGGGGACAGAAAGAGACGCAGAGCAAGGATGCAAAACAAACAGTAAAGGGATCACCCCACCCTAGCACACCTGGGAGAGCAGAGCGGGCAAAGCGGGAAAAGCAATTTCTGACAAGGTACCTGCTAATGAGCCTGAAATGCAGGCTCAGCCACTGCATCCATTATTCATCACTTGGTTTTACGAGAAAAGCAGGACGAAAGGGAGGTGACAGTCACCAAGCGCGATGGGAGCCACTTCCTGCCATCTACACCGCAGTGAACCTCTAAGGATTCCCCAGTTCCCATCTAAGGGAAGAAATAAAAGGAACCTCCTTGGGGGAGGCCATTTTAAAAGTGGAGAAATGAACCAAGGCCTGAGAAGTAGGACCAAAGGTATCGGAGTGAACAGAGGACGTGATGGAAAGAGGGAAGGAAAGTGAATTTGTCTCTGTTGGCTGCAGGAGCGCCCCTTTGTTCCGTCATGATGATGAGAAATCAGAAATAAAAGGAAATCTTGAAAAGAAACATTTTCCTGCAAGGGGAGAATGATTAAGAGCCAGGCTTTCATTTTTGTTTGGGGGAAAGATCCGGGTGCTTTTAATTTCCAGGGTGGTTTACGGCTCTTGGAAACGCTCAGCCCTGAGATGGAGCTATGTCGAGAATCCGAGACGCCCAGGTGCTTTGTCAGCCTGAGGTGTACCCCAGTCTCTGCAGTAGTTCCAGTCAGAGCTGCTGAGAGACTGCCTCGTGCCCTCGGTCTGCTCCAGGCCACACCGTCTGGCCGGTTCTCCCGGAATTGGAATCGTTTCTATGATCTGTTCACAGATTCACTCTGCCTGCTGTGATAGGGCAGGGATGCTTCCTCCTGGCTGTGTAACCTCCTCGGTGGGCACACCAGCCCCTGGTATGTTTGTTTCAGCGGGGGTCCCAATGTCCTGTGTGAGGACGGAGCATCCTTCATGTGGGTGACCGCCCAGCCAGCAGATCCTGGGCTCCACATGAAGGCGTGGGTTGGTGGAATCCTTTAGTCCTCTTGGCTAAGATGGCCTTCCCCTCAATTATTCAGTGTAGTTCGTGCTTTTTTAAATGACTAGCATGAGATATCATTTCTTCTCAAACCAGCAAGTCAGCTTGTGCCCCTGTGAGTCTGGTCACAAACACATCCGGATTTGTTCCACCCCACACTGTAACATACTTACTACAGTGCAGATCTATGTCTGTACAGCCATCTGTTGGTCTCTTGGATTCTTCAGTGTAGGCGCACGTGTATGTGTATCCTTGATAGTGGGAAGAAGGAAGAGCCCAGGGGCTATTGTTTAATGTTAGGACTTACATTGGTGGTTCCTAAAAGCTAGTCCATGCCCTACTGGCCTAAGAATCCCGAGTGGGGCTGTATAAAAATGCAGATTCCTGGGCACCAACCTGGACTCTGGTTAGATGGGTAGGGGCGTGATGGCAAATCTGTATTTTCGTAAGGCTCCCGGGGCTGCCGGTGGTTCACCAGGCTTGATGACCACGGATGAAGCACCTCGGGCAACAGGATTTGCTCCATGCTGGGTTGGTTTGACTGAATCCGTAGTAACTGGGTAATCATTCGTTCAGTCAGTAGGTCTATACCGAAGGCCTTCTCTGTCCCAGGCACTATTTTAGATGCTGGGAATAGGATGTCGAACTGATACAGATCCTGGAGTTCTGATATCCTGTGTCACTCATGTTGAGAGTCTAGTTCCCCTGCAGAAGTACTATCTCATGTCATTTTCCCTCTTACATCTTCCCTCACCTACTTCTCACTCCAGCCCCAGAGCACGTTTGTGAAATGGAAGCAAAAGGGAAGATTAACACAATGTCCCTCGTCAGAAGAAAGACCAACAAAGGTTTCTGTAAATATCAATACATCTCCCTGGGTAGAAAGGAGGGGCAAGCCAGCCGCTGGAAGGACCAGTTACTTCAGGACGAGCAAGGTGGACGTCTTGGTTTCCCATGAAAGCATCTCCCTGATCAGATCCTGGTGAGTCTCCTTGTTAGCAATCACTGCACCGTACGGGAAGGTAGCCGATATCATGCCCCAAATGAACCCGTGTCATCACCTGGGGGGGTTTTCGGGGAGGGAGGCGGACAAGCATGGTATTAACACCATAAGCATGTGCTCTGTGGGGTGTGAGCTGCCCCAGTATGAGGGGGACGACGGAGCCTGAGTGGGGACCAGACTGGACGCAAGGGTGTGAACACCGGGATTATTTAAAAGACGTGGCACTAACTCCCAATCCAACCTGAATGGATAGATAGGGTCCTTGCTTGGCCTTTGCCAACGGCTTCCCCTGTGGCCCGGAGGGATGCCCCCTGCACTGTGGCGGCATCAGACGGGGCTGCGTCTGGAAGAGAGGGTCCCAAACAGGTGTGGGGCAGGAGTCAAGTAAAATTTCCCCAAGGTCACTTGGCCTCCCAAGTTTCAACCTGTTTTGTTTTCCATCAGATCTGTCTTAATTTTGTTAGTCTGAGCTCCGTGCAAGGCACTTTATAGCCTTCCAAGACAGGAGTGGGTGATCGCACACCTGGCCCAGGACCAGACAACAGGGATTTACAAAACCTCTTCATACTTGCACGTGGCTTCCCTTGCTGGTGTGCTCCTCGGTCATACCTCATCCATGGAAACATTGAGGCGCGAGTGAGGGTGGAGATGGACGCCACCTTTATCATCTTCACGCTTATGTAAACACTCAGAGCCACACACAAACGTCAAAGGATCACTTGGAAACCTCTAGAAAACCTATGTTTCTTATGTTTCTTATGAGCCTATGTTTCTCTCTGCCTTAAGGGTGGCTTAGACGGCTTTCATTTCCCCCAGGAATTTTACAGAACCTGCATTCAGAACATAAGCTGATCACTTTAATTAGTTTCACATAAATCCCCCACTCTTCACGTTGCCCATTTTGGATTTTTTATTTCTGGACCATCGTCCCAAACACAACTGGCCGTTTCCCCTACCTCTGCTCAGCCGGTGCAGGGACTCGAAGTGATGTTCTCATTAGACCAAGCAAAGCATGATAGGAGGATACAGACGCTGCACATACTGTGGGTCCTCCACGTCCGCGGGTCCTACATCCCAGATTCAACCAACCGTGGATTGAAAGTCTTAGGAAAAAAAATCCAGAAATTTCCATACAGCGAAACTCCGATTTGCTGTATGCCGGCCACTATTTACATTGCATTTACATTACATTTGCAACTATTTACATAACACATTGTATTGGGTAGTATAAGTAATCTAGAGAAGATTTAAAGTATATGGAGGATGTATGTGGGTTATATGCAAATACTATACCATTTTATATAAGGGACTAGAGCATCTGTTGTTTTGGTGTCTGCGGAGGCCCTGGAAGCGATCCCCTGCAGATACTGAGTGGTGACTGTATATCTGAGTCTGTATTTAGATTTAAGACTTTTGGTCTGAAGGAACCTGAGTTACTAGACTATCTGATGGGCCTCGGCCTGGCCCTCTGATGGCTGGTAGGTCACGAGGCTGGGTTTTGTGCTGGGACGCGTCATACTGCCGAAGGCTTCGTCCAGTCTTCGCCCACAGACACTGTCAGACGAACCATCAGCCTCTCGTTGGGCCAACGGGGTCCCTGCCCCTTCTCCAGGCGTCGCTCTATCAGAAGGTCCCAGAGAAGAACCCTGTTTCTAGTGGCTCTCATTTCTCTGTCACTCTGAGCCACCCCCCTTCCTTCATGCCACTGTTAGGAGTTCAGCTCCACTGGGCTGTGAGCGGGAACTGCCCCCTGCATGGCCACAGCTGCTTGGTGTCACACAGGCAGCTCCAGGAACTTGGATCAGGAGGAAGCCCTGCTTTGTTGGTCTGGGACTTGGTTGTCTACACCCCGCAAGGCGTCACCATCCCCGTGCTGCCCATGGGGTGCAGACGCGATTCCCAAGGTGCGTCTACGCAACCGGACAGCACGGCCTGAGCTCTTACCGCGTGAGGGGCCCTAGGAGGGGTGCTATAGGGGGACCAGCATGACCCACCAGAGCTTCCCCCGGAGGAGCCCAGCCTGTGCCAGGCCCCTTCTCCATCCTCCGCCGTACGTATTATTATCCTCACTTTATGGATAAGGGAACTGCTCAGAGAGGGAAGCGCCTTGTACAAGCTCACTCGGGGAGAGGGTGGCAGTGCCCCAATTCAAACTGACCCCAAACCTGTATTTTTCTACAGGGTGTCTACCCTCAGGCAGCTCTCACAGTCCAGAGCAGCAGGAAGACACGTACATAAAAAACTATCATGCAAGTTCAAGGGGACATAGCTTATACCAGGAGTATATATAATAGAAGTGTTCCAAATACCGAAAAGTTTTAAAAGATACAAATCCAGGGCTTCCCTGGTGGTGCAGTGGTTGAGAAGCTGCCTGCTAGTGCAGGGGACACGGGTTCGAGCCCTGGTCTGGGAAGATCCCACATGCCGTGGAGCAACTGGGCCCGTGAGCCACAACTACTGAGCCTGCGTGTCTGGAGCCTGTGCTCCGCAACAAGAGAGGCAGCAATAGTGAGAGGCCCACGCACCACGATGAAGAGTGGCCCCCGCTTGCCACAACTAGAGAAGAGCCCTCGCACAGAAACGAAGACCCAACACAGCAAAAATAAATAAAATAATAATAATTTTAAAAAAAGATACAAATCCAAGTACAGATGACAAGGGCAAGGAATTGGACCAGGTAAATGGCAGAGCTGCGTAAAGGGGGATGGAATTGAGCGAGCTTTGAAGTGTGCATGTAGTGTAACTAATGGAGATGAAAGCCAGGAGGGAGAGGATCTCTGTGTGTGAAGGACGAAAGTGAGGGTGTGTTCCATCCATCTTCAACTTTGCAGGAATTTCCTCTTGCTAACACGGTTGAAGGATATGACCACCGATTAGTGAATGTTGCCCCTTGGACATCATTCTGAAGTGTCTGCACTTTGCTGGGGTGGCGAGCCCAGGGCCAACACCCCACCCCAGCTGGTTAAGGTGGTGTGGACCCCCGTCAGGCACTCACGACCTGCCTGGTTCAGGTGTCACTGTCACTCATCACTTGGAATGTACCCTGCTCTTCTCTTGTCACTCTTTCAGTTCTCAACACCCAACGAGCAACTCCATCCCAGCACCCTTCCGGATGTCAGATTTGGGACCACATAATCAGCAACATGGATGTCACTTCTGATCAAAGCAGATGGAAGCAAGAGAAGCAAGTTGGGCCCCCCCAAACCACGGTCTGGCCTGAGAGCTACCTCTAACTATTTGTGTGACCCAGCGTCTTAAATTGGTCTGCTGGCCCCTCCATCTCTAATAGTCTATGAATCTATCTCAATTGTGTGTTTTAACACCATATTCAATTTCCCTTTATCTTTGTACAAGACAAGGTTTCATTAACCCTTGAGGTACCAGCTAAGTGAATATCTAAAGAGTCAGAACTGTGAGGAAGGCAATCCCAGGAAGGAGACTGAAAAGCTAGTCCATGGAGGAAGAAAAGAACCAACAGGAGATTGATAAGAAAGAAAACTGAGTCCCCAGGATAAACAGTCATGGAACAATCAGGGTCATTCCAGCATTCCAGCGCAGCGCTGTCTCCACCTAGCTTTTCTCAAGTTTCAGGAGGAGCTACAGGACGCTGCAGTCACAAATGCCTACCTCTTCCTCGTGTGGCATGAGCCTCTTCCTATATCGCAAAATAAAGATCAAGCCGGTGTTCTGTCCCTGGGCAACACTCTTGTTTATATGCCTTGTAGGCATTGGTCAAGAAGGTCTTCAAAACTGAATTCCTCAGAAGAAATAATAATAATTGATTGCATTTCTGCAGTCCCAGTCTCCAAGGCATCCAAACACCTCATGAAAGAGAATTTTTAAATCCCTGTTTTACACTTGCTGTAGAAGTGAAAGCAGGAGGATATAATTCTGATTCCATCTTATAGATCTGGAAACTGAGGCCCAGAGACCCAAGGTGACTGATCCAACTGGCCTGATAAACTAACTGCAGAGTCAATGGACCTCAGACTTCTGACAATCTAGTGTTTAAATCATTGGAAACCAGATCTTTCAAACAAAGTATACATTGCAAGCTGTTCTCTTTTGTTGCCCAGTGGAAAATAAAAAGACGAAACGAGGACAGAAAATATGTGTTAAAGTTTTAACAACTAAACCAAAACCAAAAAAAGTAAGAAAGGAAGAATTCATCCAACCTAATAAAACTTTTTGAGCACATCTCTTTAGGGTGACACTTTGGTGTTTACTTAAATTGCTGAGAATGGCTAGAGACTGTGGGCGTTGAAAAAGAGGACGGTCCGCACTTGGTGAAAGAGTCCCATGGAGCCTCAAATCCAATTCAACTGGGAAAACATTTCTATAATCATCTTATTCGGCATCTCTGCGGTGTGAGAATGATTGAGTGAGAGAATGTCCTCAGTGCCACAGACTTTTAAATCCTAAGATGCAACCTTTAAAGGCTTCAGTCTTTGGAATTCCAATCGCATAAGGCTGGCCCCATCCAGACTGGGAAGGGCACACGAGTGGGTGCAGGGAGCGCACACCTTCTGTTGGGAAAACAAGCCCTCTTCTTCCAAAGGAGGGTGGAAGGTGTCCACAGACCCCGGCCCCACCCAAGCTCTGGGCAAGGTCAGTGGCCAGGTCCATCCTTTAAAGGTCAAGGCCAAATGTCACACCCAGTTGATTGGCCCCTGGCCAGTTGTCTAGTTGAAAAGGACTGTGCCACGTGGGCCCTGGCTCCACGATATGCACGAAGGTTTGTCCCAAACATCGTCTTCAGAATGGACTCCCACACCTCTCATAGCACGTGTTGTCAAGTTTAACACACGCATGTGCAAATTCTGTAGAACAAACACTAACCTTTGCACTCTGACTCCATTTTGCAGAGTGAGCTCCTGTGCTCTGCTTTTCGTTATTCTCCACTCTGCGTGCCAGCCGTTCTGGTAAAGCTCTGCTCGTGTATGACGGCATTTGATCCCCGACAACAGCCCCTACACACTATCCTAACCCCCATTTTACAGAACTGGAAACTGAGATTTGGTCTAAAAAATCATCCCAGGTCACTTAGCTACTGGGTATTGTAACTGGAACTGAAACCAGCTCCGTTAGGCCCAAAGCCTGTGTCCCTAATCACTAGGTTGTTCTGTCTGTGTGTGAAAACTAGGCTCAGAGAAGTGTAAGTCACTCCCCAGGTAAGTGGGAGAAAGCAGAAGGCAGACTCAGGCGTCCCGCCTTGTGCTCTGTTAGTCCCACGCTTCCTACCTGATTGCTGTCACATTTTTCATATGGGACAAGCAGATGAGGCAGTGGCCTTGCAACAGGCAAGCAATGCCATCTGGGCTCCGTCCTGCACACAGCAGCCCCTCTGACCCTCTGCACACAGCCAGCATCCCCACTGGGCCCTGCCAGGCCTCCCAAACCCGACACAGGCCCCTCCCTGGTTTTAGCTTCAGCTCCCTCTGCCCCAGCCACGCCCACTTGCCTGGGCATCATCAGACCTGGCAATCTAGATCCCACCTTCTTCAGTTTTCACTTCCTGCTGCTCTGCCTCGAATGCTCCTCCCACAAATGTCTGTGCCACCTATCCCTTCACCTCCTTCAGGTCTCTGCTCAGCTGTCCTTTCTCAAGTTTTTCTCTCTCCGAGAGGCCTCCCTTAAACTGTCATGACTCTCTGTCCCCTCATCCATTACAGACGGACCACAACTTACAATGGTTCGACTTAACGATATTTCGACTTTACGACGGTGCAAAAGCCATCCACATTCAGTAGAAGCTGTAAGTTATATTTTGAACTCAGATCTCTCCCAGGGAGCTCTATGTATTCCTATCCTGTCTCGTCATGCTGGGCAGTGAGCTGCAGCTCCCAGTCAGCCCCGCCATCACAAGCAGAAACTACTGATACAATGGCAACCACTCTCTACCCAGACAACCACTCTGTTTTTCACTTTCAGTACACTATTCAATTACTTGAGATATTCAACACTTTATGATAAAGTTGACTTTGTGTTAATGATTTTGCCCAACCGTAGGCTAATGTGTTATAAGCACATTTAAGGTAGGTGAGACTAAGCTATGATGTTTGGTGGTTAGCTGTATTAAATGCATTTTCAACTTCCAGTGTTCTCAACTTATGATGGGTTTATCAGGACATAACCTCATCATAAGTTGAGAAATATCTGTATTTTTCTTCATATCATTCATTTCCACCTAGCATATTAAATATGCATTTGTTGTTTATCTTATCCTCTCAAATATATGCTCCTTGAGGACAAGGACATCTGCTGAGGTTTTTAAACATTTATTCTTTATCTCCAGTGTCTAAAATAATATCTGCACATAGTAGGTGTTTAATAAATGTTGATTGAATTAATAAATAAACAATAGTCTAGATAGGAGTTCCAGTACCCAATACAGTGCCTAGTAAGAAATAAAAACAAACGTGTAAAAATTTTTTTAAATAGATATGACTTGAAATATGAATTCTATTTCCTATCTGATATAAATATGAATTCTATTTCCTATCTGATATAATTCCTATCTGATATAATTGATCAGATCAAAACCAATTTGATCTGGTTGTCAATGGCTATTTAGTGGTCATTAACAAAGTCGGAAGCCAGTAACCAAAGCTGTGTTGGAGTGAAACAAAGCCTGGGGACACGTCACCTGCCAACAAAGATGGCAAAGTTGTCACTGGTCAGTGTCACTCAGCATCCTCATGTTGCCAGTGGCATTTGTGGGCCATGGGCTCTTCTGGGAGCAATGCAGAGCAGAGAAGAAAGCAGATGTAGAAGGGCTGGGAGCTCACAGAAGTTTACACACTTAGGCAGGAATCATGCACGACCACTGCCGCTAAGTTCAGAGATCTGAGATCTGAGGATGCAAAACTCACTCCTATCTCACATATGGACTTCAGAATGACTCAAGAAACACTCCCAAACTCATTTTACAAAGCCAGCATTACCCTAATACCAAAACCAAGTAAGGACACTAAAGGAAAAGAAACCTACAGACCAATATTCCTGAGGAACATAGATGCAAAAAATCTCAATAAAATACTAGCAAACCAAATTCAACAGCACATTAAAAGGATCATTCACCATGATCAAGTGGAATTTATCCCTGGGATGCAAGGATGGTTCAACATAAACAAGTCAATAAATGTGATATATAACATTAATAGAATGAAAGTAAAAATCATAGGATTATCTCAATAGATGAAGAAAATGCACTTAACAAAATTTCACATCCATTCATCATAAAAACTTACAGCAAATTAGGTATAGAAAGAATGTATGTCAAAATAATAAAGGCCATATATGACAAGACCACAGCTAACATCATACTCAAAGGTGAAAGGTTGAAACATTTCCTCTAAGATCAGGAATAAGACAAGGCTGCCCAGGCTCACCACTATTATTCAACATAGTACTGGAAGTTCTAGCCAGAGCAATCAGTCAAGAAAAAGAAATAAAAGGCATCAAAATTAGAAAGGAAGAAATAAAATTGTCTCTATTTGCCAATGACATGATTTTATATATATAGAAAATCCTGAGAGACTCCATTAACTAACTGTCAGATCTAATCAACAAATACAGTAAAGTTGCATGATACAAAATTAGCATATAAAACTTAGTAGCATTTCTGTACACCAATAATGAATTATCTGAAGTAGAAATAAACGATCCCATTTACAAGAGTATCAGAAACAATAAAATATTTAGGAACAAACTTAAACAAGGAGGGGAAAGATCGTCATACTGAAAACTACAAGACATTAATGAAAAGAATAGAAGACACAAATAAATGGAAAGATATACCTACCGTGTTTATGGGTTGGAAGGGTTAATATTGTTAGAATGCCCATACGACCCAAAGCCATCTATAGATTCAATACAATCCCTGTCAAGATTCCAGTGACATTTTTTACAGAAGTAGAAAAACAATCTTAAAATTTGTACTGAACCAAAAAAAAGCTTTGAAAAGTCAAAGCAGTCCTGAGGAAGAAGGAAAAAGCAGGAGACATCACACTTCCTGATTTTAAGATACACTATAAAGTCCTTATTCTTTTCTCTCTTTTTTTTGTATGTACATGAGAAATGGATGTTAACTAAACTTATTGTGGTGATCATTTCACTATATAGGCGAGTCAGGTCATTCTGCCGTACACCTTAAACTTACGTAATGCTGTATGTGGATTCTATCTCGATAAAACTGAAAGAAAAAAAAGACTCAAGAAATATCTCAAGGAAGCTCGGAATCTTGTCCTTTTTATTGAGTTCGGAACTCATTTGACCTAACCACAAGGTGAACAGGCATAATAACATCTAACATTGTTCCAAGAGAAGCAAATTAGAGAATGATTTACTCTCAGTTTAAATTCAGCCCATTGTCTTTCTGCTGTTCTTTGTGTCTTAACATCAATGTTCAGTGCACCCTGGCCATGTATCCTGGTGCACTGCCAACTCAACCAACACCTTTTCCCCTTACAGCCTTCTCCTTCAAACTGAGGGTAGTTTTATTGGAGAAAAGCCAAAGAAATATGAACTCATTTTCTTTTAACTTACATTATGGTCCCGATAGTCAAGCTCACAGGTAGTCTTCAAAATTTGGAGAAGTTTGGTTTTAGGGTAAATCTGTTAGCTCAAATTCCATCAACCAGGCTTTCAGAGAAAGGTCAATCTTATCCTATCCACCATTTTTCTTTAAGGTACCCAAATGCTTTTGCTTCTAAAATAAATAAATCCTCCTCAACCATACAAAATAAATAAATAAATAAAAACAGATTTTGGTTCATTGCTTTCTCTTACCTTAAAGCTCTTCCTTCAGGATGCCTTAGGAAAGTGTCTTAAAACAAATTGGAATGTATGAGCACGTCCCATGGTCGGGAGCTCAAGTACTTTAAGAGCTTCTGGAAGACTTTATGGAAGTTGCAGTATATGAGCTGAGGCAGCTGGTGGAAGAAGACAAATGAAATGAACTTACAAGTGCAGCTGCCACTAAAGCAAAACACTCTTCGGCTCTAAGGGGAAGGTGAGAGGTTGTCTCTCTTTTAAGTTTATTTCAAAGCTTTGGTTACAGTTGCAGTTTATGTGCACAAATAATTTTGGTTTGCATTTGCATCTTTGTGAGTCACTTAATTTTTGATCACTAAGTTAAGAAATGGTATGTTTTATGAAATCCTACTGAATCACTGCTGTACCTTCTTCACTCACTTTGGGGATACTTTCTGCCCCCAAAATTGAACTTCATCACGGTTTTTGTAAATCTATATACAAAATTTACATTGCAGCCCTAGTATGTAGAATATGTAACACAAATGTTTATTGTTCTGTGTGTGTGTGTTAAGAGATAATCCCTTCGGTGGGCAAAATGGCTATAGACAAAATTATTTTGATAAATTTTGCCCATGCATGTTAATGTTTTGGGGTTTTTTTTTGGCGGTACGCGGGCCTCTCACCGCTGTGGCCTCTCCCGTTGCGGAGCACAGGCTCCGGACGCACAGGCTCAGCGGCCATGGCTCACGGGCCCAGCAGCTCCGCGGCATGTGGGAGCCTCCCGGACCGGGGCACGAACCCGTGTCCCCTGCATCGGCAGGCGGACTCTCAACCACTGCGCCACCAGGGAAGCCCACATGTTAATTTTAAAAAGAACTATATTCTTATTTTTTTCTTTTCTTATTGAGATATAATTGACATGTGACATTGTATTAGTTTCAGATGTACAACAGAATGATTTATATTTGTATATATTGTGAAATTTTCACACAGTGTCTGGTTAACAGCCATCACCACACAATAGTTTCAAAACATTTTTTTCTTGTGATGATAACTTTTAAGATCTTTCCTCTTAGTAACTCTCAAACGTGCAATATAGTATTATTAAATACAGTTGCTGTGCTGTACATTACACTGCCAGGACCTACTCATTTTATAACTGGACGTTTATGCCTTTTGTCCCCCTCCACCCAGTTTGCCCATCCCCTACCCAAAGCTGCCTCTGTCTGACAGTCGGCTTAAGGCTACTGGCAAATACCCAGTTTGGTAGGAACTAACTCCTTTACTTCCCCAAGCTTGCTGCCCTTTCTTCTTCTCCCTTCCCAAACAGAGTTATTTCCTGCACCCTCCAATGCTCCCCTCTGGCTTTCCTAATTAACCTAAGCTCCTCTTGAAGGCAACCTCAGCTCTGTTCTCCTGTAGTTATTCACATGTCTACTCCCTAACCCCTCCCTTCTGTGCTTCGTCACTCTTTATCTTCCCTGTCACTGAAAAAACAAAATTTTTTTTACAAGGAGCCACTTTTTCTAGCATATTTAAGAGATCCGTGAATTGGAGACAGCATCGTTAAAACCAAAGCACCACAGAAGTCTGGAATAGAGCCATCCCCTCTCAGGGTTTCTGGAGGACCCACTGGAGCAGAGCTGAATATCTTCTAATAATTCAACTTCACCCAGAGAGAAGTAGCTAGCAGTTGATCCAAACACAAGCTGAAGGTTTATTCAGTAGATACAAATCCTTCACCTTCCTTTTGCTCTTCAGTGACCTCCCAAGTATGAGCTGAAACACATGAAATTTGGGTACAGCGCTGGGATGCTGCCAACAAAAACCACTGCAACATAAGGCCAGCGCTCCTGATGTCTTCCTCCCGCCCTCCTCGTTGGGGTACAGACTGCTTGTGAGCTTTGGCCAGTCCTCGGTCAGCGGGCCTCCAGCTGTGGGCTGTGGCACCTAAGAAACACATGATTTTTTTTTTTTCCTCTGGTAAAAGGAAGGAGGAACCTAAGCCAATTTTGCAGATATTTCAGCCAAATTTTCCTCTCACATCCCACATCCAAGATGTTGACCCATCATCTCCAAAGTAGAATGGCTAGACAGAGTCTATAAAGTATGACAAAATTATTGAAAAAAAATGTGGGCAGGAATCTATCTAAAAAAAAAAAAACTCACTTGAAAGATAACTTCCTCTTTTCAGTTGATTGGTTACCTTCCTCCTTCCTTAGGGTTTGCCAATTTATTAGGGTCAGTTTACCAATTGCCACCTGTAAAGCCCACCTCCATGACCTATAACCAAATAAAAAGACTCTGCCATCTTCCTATTCTAAGAACCACCATTGGTTCCCCAGTGACTCTTTCCCTTCCTGCCTTCTCCCCTCCTCAACCTTTTTTGGTTACCTACATATTTACCATTTTATTTGCTTATCATTCTCTCTTATATTTCAGACCTTCTAACTGGGATGCATCTTTTAGAATTTTCTTTAGTGAGTGTCCATAGGTGGCAAACTCAATTTCTGCTTATCTGTCTTTACTTTGCTCTTGTGTTTAACAAAATATATTATCGTATAGAATTACAAGGGGCTTCTTTGCAGCACGTTGAAGATATAATTCCATAGTTTTCTGGCTTTCGTTATAATTGGTGAGAAGTCATTAATGAATCAGGTATAAATATGATTTATTATCATTCCTTTGAAAATACATTTTTCTGGCTCATTTTAAGATCCTCTATATTTGGGGATTCTGCACTTTCATGAAAATGTATCTAAGATTGTCTTTCTTTTTATTTGTTATTCTGGGAATTAATTGGGGTACTTGAATCTGTGGACTGGTGTCTTTAATCAGTTCTGAGAAATCCTAAGACATAATTTTCATAAATATTGCTTTTTGTCCCATGTTCTCTCACCTCTCCTTCTGGTAGTCTGATTTGATGTATATTAGACCTTCTCATTCTTTTCTCCATATCTCTTAGTTTCTCATTTTTTAAATATCTTATGTTTTTTGTATGTGTGCTGCATTTTAATTAATTTATTCTAGCTGTCTTTCAGTATACCAGTCATCTCTTTATCTGGGTTTAATATGTTTTTATACACATCCATTATTTTTAAACTTTCAAGTATTAAAATTTTTCTGAAAGTTCTATCTTTTTAGTCCTGCTAAGTCTTTAAAAAATTTTCCCTATTCCCTACATATATTTTAATTTATTTATTTAATTTATTTATTTTTGGCTGCGCTGGGTCTTCGTTGCTGTGTGGGCTTTCTCTAGTTGTGGAGAGCGGGCGCTACTCTTTGTTGCTGTGCTCAGGCTTCTCATTGTGGTGGCTTCTCTGTTGTGGAGCATGGGCTCTAGGCGCACAGGCTTCAGTAGTTGTGGCACGTGGGTTCAGTAGTTGTGGCTTGTGGGCTCTAGAGCGTAGGCTCAGTAGTTGTGGTGCACAGGCTTAGTTGCTCTGCGGCATGTGGGGTCTTCCCGGACCAGGGCTCGAACCTGTGTCCCCTGCATTGGTAGGCGGATTCTTAACCACTGCACCATCAGGGAAGCCCCCCTTACATATATTTTAAAGCATATCTTTCATTGTGTTAAATGTGGTCGTTTTAGAGTTTCTATAGTTTGCATGTAATAATTCCAATATATGAAATCTTCATGCATCTGTTTCTGCTGATTCTCTCTCAAGATAATGGTCACTCGTTATTGTAAGCTGCTTGGTTTTATGGAAAATTATGTTGGAAATCCTTGGTGACTTAGAATAAAGGCAACTTCTTCAAGAGGGATTTGCATTTTCTTTGCCAGATACCAAGAGGCTTTATTAGTCTAAAAATATTTTAAATTAAAATCATAGCCCAAGGGTTTGGAGATAACACATATGATAAGATTTGGGCTTGAGAATACATGAGAAGGACTGCTTGTAGCTGCAACTTCTCAGGGACTTATTTTTTTTGAGCCCTGCTTTGCTCAGCGCCAAGGATCCTTTCCTTCAGCCTTTGGGGATGGGCAGGCTGGAGTAGAATGGGAAATGCTGGCTCACTCTGATCTTAATTATGTAGCATTTTGCATTCTTGGTTTTATGGGAAGAGGATCTTCTATTAGACTCCAGCACTGGACAGCAACTTAATGCACTGTCTTATAATCTCACCTCCTTTCCCTTCTCTCTTGGTTGGCACTCTGTCCAGGCTGGGCTGTCCTCTCTGTTGAATTTAGATGACCACCACATGGAAAGGTGTAGGATCTGTTTCCTGGTTGGTCTCTGAGGGTCCAGATGATGCAACACAGACATGTAGGATGTTAACTCCTGGTGGGATGAAACCTGACCCGTGGGAAATGGAGATGGGAGGAAGCCACACAGGTAAAGTTCCTCTCTTACTTGGACAATGCCAAGGTGTGGGCCGTTTTTATATCCCTTTCCTTGGAGTCCCACATGCTACCTAAATACATCCTCTGAGTAACCAGCTATGTCTAGTTCTAGCTGGCCATGATGCAGTAGCCAGCATGTAATGTATGGCAGTACACGTATGGCATTTTTTCTTTTCTCACTTCCTTCACTTTCACTGCCCTGGGCCTGCATCTCTCAAATGGCCTTAGTGCTGCCTCTGGCTCTGCCTTCTAGAGAAGCCTGTCTGAGACAACCTCCTATACGGTGAAGTTCTGGGTTTTAAATTCTATCTACTCTGCCCTGTGAGGGCATCAAGTCGAGCTCCCCTGGGTTGGTAAATTGCCTCAGAGCAAAAGTGGTTTAGTGCCCTGTTTATCTTGCTTTCTCTCAAAGTCTGGCTTGATATGTCCTTATTATCTTGTCAAAACTTTGATCCCTTTCAAGGAGATCTGTTTATATTTAGCTAACATTTTTGAGTGCTTTAAGTGGGAGGGTTGATCTGGACAACCTGGGAGCCCATGATTCCCCACTCTATTTTTCTCACAGCAATCAAAGTGCTATTTCAAAGATTAAAATCTGACTGTGCCCTCCTCCGCCTTTGCTTAATACCCTTTCAGAATCCAGCGTTCTCATAATGAAATCCAGGAAGTTCACCATAGTTTGCACGATCACGTGACATGGCTTCTGCCTCCCTCTCGTTCTCACATTTTTTTACTGTCATCATCATGAGATTCTTTCAGTTCCTCCAATAATATGTCCCTGAGGTGAGGCATTTGCACGTGCTGCTCCCTCTGCCAGGAATACTTTTCTTCCACATCCTCCATACCCTTCACTAGCCAACTTCTTTTCACCTTTAAATTAAGCATCAATTCTTCTAAGGGGACTTCCTGGGGTGGGGTGGGGAGGGGTCTTACCACTACATCAAATGTCCTTTCTCCATGTGTTTGCTTGGCAGCATTCCTGATACCGAAGTTACTTTTTCCGGGACTCTGTATTCTGTTTCTGCACTGTCATAACCGTAGGGCTATAGTCTCCAGCACCTGGTCTGCAGCCAGTAAATGTTTGTTGAATTGAATTGTCTCCTTTCTCAGAGGAATCAGAAGTGATCTCTGAACCTTCAATCAATTTATGCTGAGGTTACCCTGGTACCCAACAGGCAGAGTCTTCTACCTTCAAGTCTTCCATGGCCCATGAGTGACTGTCATACTTCTGGGGGCTCCACAGAGCAAGCCTGAGGGTGGCAAGGACTCCCATAGGACTTCACACACTTGGCTGGAGTGCTGGTTTTATGATTAGGCGCTGGGTCATCTTGGGCTCTTTGAGGTGAAATGAGTGTAGGTGAGTTTGTCAATTGTGAATTGCAGACACTTTGACTAGATACCAAATCAGCATTTTGTGTGTGTCCATTCTGTGTGGGGCACGACGCTTATACTGGACACACCAACAAGCAATCAGTGTGGTGCTACTCTCAGAGAGCTTTGAGCTCAGTCAGAGAGACAGGCTTCACAAATAAGATCATTGAGTTACTAAGGCAGTATTCCTAATGACCAGATGAATATACTGAAGGGTCGGCATCATTTCTGAAGGTTTCTACAGCTGGAGAGGGGTCTCTGGAGCTGCCTGGTCTTGGCATGTATCTTAGGAAGGAACTTAAAGAGCCAGAAGTGGGCCAGTCTGACCTAATGGGGCCCTAGGTGATGGTCACAAACGCGAAACCTTGCAGGGGAGAAAGGTAAATAGATGATGCAAGCCAGGAGTACAATTAGGAGTAGTGAGGTCTGTGGCAAAACAGGAAAGAATGTTCTGTCTAAAGGGAGTGAAGGAAACTCAACTCCTCAAAATCAACGAATTGTGAGACCCTGGACCCTGGGATGCCATAGCTTCTGCTTTTAAAGGAAATGCTGGAAATCCAGTGTCTATGTGCTGATTCTCAATTTTTACAACATTGTTCTAATTCCATCCCTAACACCATGTCTATACGGTGAATTGAGCCCATAGGCCACCTGTTTTCTCCCTCTACTTTAGAGGAAAACCCAAGTTTGGTACATCACCTCATTTCAAAGTTGCTTGCTGTTGTCTTTCTGCTTAACTACCCTCATAAACTGATAGTTCCTGAATCTGTATCCTCAATCACAGTCTCTGTCCTGAGCATTAGCACCAACATTTAGTTGCCTACCTGTTGTCTTCGTCTGGAAAGGCACCTCAAACTCCATATGTCAAGGACCAAACTTTTCTGCCCAACCCCCAATCTATTCTTAGTACTAGTGCATTTGTTTGACCTTGGGCCTCAGTTTTCATTCAGAGGGATAATGGGAAGAATAGTAATAACTTGCCCTACCTAACCTTGAGGGTTGTTTGGAAGAGAAAAGAAAATGATATGTGTGCATCTATTTGAATGTTACCCTAGACAAAGAAGAGGCAATAAAACATGAATTTTGGAATGGCCTTTGGGTGTTAAGACCAGAATGTCATCCGGAGCACCTGTGGCAGGGCGCTTGATGAGGCTGTCGATCAAGAAGCATCTCACTGTTGCATTCAAGCAGCAGGAACTCACTGGACTTTTTTAAAAAAAGAATTGTAGAAATTGGGAAGCGCTCTGTTGGCTTTCTGTCATATTGGCCTCATTACCTCCAATAATGTATGCGTGAATCTTCTCAAAATCAGGAGTCTGAGACCCATGGCTGGGGCTACCTGGGATGGAATGGGAGCTATGCCGTGGCTGGGCTGCAGCTGCAGAAGTAGCCTACGGCGATGGCAACTTCCATAGAGGGTCGGAGTAAAACAAGGCCACATAACAGAGGAAAATCCTTTCTAAGAGTATGCATGAATATTAGAAATTATAGTTATGACTCTTCCATTTTTTAGGTAAGGGTGTTACACTCAATGAATGGCTTGAGCAGAAACAGTCTCCGTCAATTCTGTTATCCTCATCACTCAAGTCAGTCAGGCACCAGTTCCGTCACTCAACCTCCTCTGTGTCTGGAATCCATACTCGCGTATCCTTACTGCTGTCCCCGCTCTCACATGGGCTGTCATTGTCTCGCACTGGATTGCTAAACATCTTTCTGCTTAGCGTCCCTCCCCCCATCTCACGTCCCATCAATTCATCCTCCACTCTACGACCTGAGGGACCTTTCTAAGCACAAATCTAAGTCATGTGTCTCTAGTACATAAAGCACTTTGTTGGTAACCTATTAAGTCCCAGCTTCCGATACCATTTCATCCTCACTGAGTCACTTTCCCACACACACGCTGTGTTCCTGCCAAGCCTGATCACTTGTAAGCTCTTCCAGTACACCTGTATGTGTCAGGTGTTGTCCACAGAGGTCAAGCATTTACAGACCCAGAGACACAGGAGTGGAGGTAGTGAGAGAGGGGAGAGGCAGAGAGGTGGCTTCTCTTGTTGCGGAGTCCCTGGGAGAAGGCAGATTTTTCTAGACACGTTTCCCAAGCCTACCTAGGCTCTTCCCGGGACACCTGTGGCCTCCAGGGAGGGTGAGAGCATCTGCATTGTTGCAGACTTAGAGTCTGCATATCTGACGTAGAAGCCATTCACCCAGCATCATGTGAATTTCTCAAATATCACCCTATTAAAATATCCACACGAAATAAAGAAAACTCCGATGATTGTTACCAATATGAATATAAGAGATCATCGTAAAGCTGGTTATAGAGAAACTATGTTTACTTAGCAAACTCTTCCTAGGCACAAATTATTACTTACCGAAACTCTGAATTTATTTCCATCTCTTTCTGCTGTACATCTATCAATAGTTATTTCATCACTTATTGCTTCTATTTCTGGTCTCAGTGCTCCCCTTCCTTCATCTCATCTCCCTCTCCTCTCCTCCCAACTCGCAGATTACACATTCCTCCGGGTGGTTTTAACTACTGCCACTTACTCACTATCTTTGTGAGAAGGTCTCCCAAATCTTTAGCTCAAACTTCTCTGGGGTTTTCAAGACTGTCTACCAGCCATGTACTTCACATCTCCACTTAGGTGTCTCATAGCCATCTCAGACGAAACAGATCCCCAAACGAACCATCTCTCTTGAATGTTCTATATCTCAAAAAGGCATCACCGCCCTTACACATAGCTTTCACCTCCCACTGCCTTTCAGCCACAGAACTATGTGGTCCTACCTCCTAAATATCTCTCTGTTCCAGCCATTTATCCCTTTCCTCGCTCTGGGTTCTTTAGTTCAGGCACCATGATTTCTAGCCTGAGTTCCTGCCACAGTCTCTAAAGGGTCTTGATGTCCCTTGTTTTGTCCCTTCCCATCTCACTCTCTGCTGTGCAGCCAGAATTATCATTCTAAAATGAAAGTCCGGCCACCGTCTTCCCAGAGAGACTACAAAATACCGTCTGTCTCTTCCTCAGACTAGTCCCTTAGGTCAGTGTAAATCAGTCAACAAAACACAGCGACACTTTGTTTCTTTTAGCCAAAAGGATAATTTGGCTGACTCAGTAATGAGGGAAAATGATCATATTAGAGACGATTGAGTGATCTCTGTACTCTCACGAGTGTTTTTCTTCTGTCATCCTTTGCAGCGGTGGTGATATCCTCAGGGGTCAAACAGAGCAGAACCGCAGCTTGTAGGACGGTCACACAGTGCTGGCTGTCTCAGAAAGAAGACACTGGTGATCAAGGAGAGGGAACCGAGTCCTTCCAGGACTGTCCGCTTCCTAGCTCTGTGCTTCCCCCAGGGAGGATGCCCTGAATGCAGGGCTTGGTGGCCATGAGGCACCACGGGGCGAGATTAAACCGGAGGTGGACAGAAAACCTTGCCCTGGAAAAGAATCAAGGAAGAAAATGAAGCTGCAGCAGGTTGCCCTCCTGCAATCCCCAGATCAAAGTGTCAGGCAGGGAAGGCGCCCACCACCCAGACTGGCTGGTGCTAATGCTTGGGATTAAATTACTCCCCTGGGGCTGGGGCATCCAGGGAGTAAGGCAGGAATGTCCTTAAGAGGGATCAAAGCAAAAGTTCTCTTCTTAAAAAGAAAAAGAAAACCTCAAACTGCCCTCCCAACAAGCTTGAGTTATTGCATCAGTAAGTGTGGATTAAGTAAAAACTAGCGGCGATGATGATCTGACCCACGCATTCTGCAAAGCCCTTGCTGGTAACTAGAGCTGGGAGCACGGGACCCACCCCTCCTCCCACGTTTGATGTGGTGATCTCTGCCAGGCGCACCACTGCTCACGCTCCACCCACACCCTGGTTCCCAGCCAGCCTCGCGCGCCCTCCGAGAGCTGTCCTTGCACGGCTGCCAAGCCCTGGCCACAAGGTGTACTCCTCCACATTAGTCATGGAGGAGGTTTGTGGGAAAACGGGAAAACCTCTTCAGATCTCCCTCCAAGCTAACGCCTGCCACGCACGTCTCCGCTGATGCCTCCCTCCAGGCCCTGCCACGTGTCCTCATGGTGGTGGATACGCTGAGACCCAGGAGGATGACCAGTCATGACCGACCTCCTCAGAAGAGCAGAACAGCAGACTGTCCACCCAGACAGCCCAAGGACAGTGTCCTTTGTTGGGTTTAGAGGTGACAAGTGTCCATTTAGGACCAACAGCTACCAGGCTCTGTGCGTTTCAGATCTCACTCCATTCCCTGCTCAGTGGAACGAGCCTGGTTTCCTCATCCAGAGAGAAGGAAGTCAGATAAGTAACCCACACATCTGGTTTGTAATGGGACAGGACCGTACCCCGGTCTCTGCAGCTCTAAGACTGTGAATGCTCCCGGTAGCAGGAATGTGCGTGTCCACACTCAGACGCCCATCTACGCCCGGTCTGCAAAGCACGACATCGCATACGACTGGCTAACGATGTAAGTTACGGCTATGGTGTCACTGGCGATCCCTGCAGTATATCCTGGGCCCGATTGTTTTCACCTTCTCTCATGGCTCCAGGCACGAGTGCCAGAAAGCTGAAATAAACATACTCCCTGACGGCCAGGCACATCCTACCTAAACATACGGACCAACATGTGGAAGGAAAAGCGCGGTGGAGGTGGGAAGGCGGGAATAGGAGAAGCAACAGGAAGGCCACGCCGCAGTGAGGTAAATTATTTTATTAGCTTTTGATTTTGACTGAGGGCAGATGCATTAGAGACCATCCAAAATGCCCACACAGTAAATATACGACAAGAAGATGCACTTAACTTCAAAGGGCAGTCGATTTAGAACTGCTCCGTGCCATGCAACCCACGGGGCCTGTTTGAGGTCCTGCTCTTTTCTTTTTCTTTTAATCTTATTTTATTTTTTAAATTTTTGTCTGCGTTGGGTCTTTGTTGCTATGCACAGGCTTTCTCTTGTTGCGGCGAGCGGGGGCTACTCTTCGTTGCCATGCTCGGGCTTCTCATTGCGGTGGCTTCTCTTGTTGCGGAGCACAGGCTCTAGGTGCGCAGACTTCAGTAGTTGAGGCGTGCGGGCTTCAGTAGTTGTGGCACGCGGGTTCAGTAGTTGTGGCTCACGGGCTCCAGAGCGCAGGCTCAGTAGTTGTGGCGCACGGGCTTAGTTGCTCCGCAGCACGTGGGATCTTCCCGGACCAGGGCTCGAACCCGTGTCCCCTGCATCGGCAGGTGGATTCTTAACCACTGCACCACCAGGGAAACCCCAGAGGCCCTGCTCTTGAAGATGGTTGCTGTCTAGGGCTTTCTTCCAGGGGAAGCTGCCTCAATTTCACTGGCTCTCAGAGCCGTCAGCCGGGAGTGACGATGTTGGGACAACAGCTGTGACAAGTCTCCAAACGGCTGCCATCAGCATCCTCGTGGTCATACGTCTTACCTCTGCTCTTAACATGCTTTCACATACATGACTTCACCCGATCTTCATAATAACCTGTGAAACAGCCAAGGCAGACACCTTTATATATTATCATTATGCAACAATATGACACGCTTAATAGGGTGGCAGAATATTAATATGACGTCGATCTTATCCAAGAGGAAACCAGAGTTCAGTGAAGTATACGACTTGCCCTTGTTCACACAGTCAATGTCAGAACCAGGATTCAAGCCAGGTCTTCGGCTCCCTGCCTGGTAGGTTTTGCTGCAGTGCATGACGCCAAGGTCAGATAACAAGTTTCCTGGCTTGACTACAAACCTTGTATCTTAACGAGCAAGGAGGAGGTGGAGGTTGAAGAAGGTGGGCACTCTTGTTCCTTTTCTTTGTAGCTATAGCTCTGTCAGTTCCTGACCTTTTCCCCTTTATGTACATGATACACGGCGAGCAAGCCTTCATCAACTGGGCACGTGACGTTTGGTCTGTGATGACGAAATGGGACCGGACCCCGCATTTCCACCTGAATTGACCTTCAGAGTCAGTACGTGTTGAGACGAAGAGCTTTGAAGGCAGACCCTCCAGAGTTGGCACGGAAACCCTTCTTCAACTTGGCAAGTTACTCAACCAGCAGGAGCCTTGGTTTCCTTGTCGTTACAATGGGGACAGCAATGTCTACCTTGCAGGGACATTATGAGTATTAAGTGAGAGAATGTCAAGTTCTTGACCCTAAAGAGATTCTCCATCAACGGCAGCAATATCCTTATCCTGGAGCTCTTTCTTTTTATACTTAAGTTTCTAGTGTTGATACTTTCTTCCTTATCAAAGGTTGCTCAATATGCAGGATCTGGGGTAAGGGGGAGCAGTGGTGGCGAAGCTGTTTCTGAATAGCTCATCATTGCTTTAAAATGTTCAGTGGTAGCGACTGACTTTGGCACCCAAGCTGAGTTCAAATTTCAGCTCCATGATGTGTCCTGGGAAAGTCATTTAAGCCTCTCCCAGTGTCAGCTCCCTCATCAGCTGAGTGGGAACCGCAGTGCCCACTGCACATAAGCTGTGACAATGGACATGAAATAACACTTGTCAAGAGCCCAGCCCAGAGCCACAGTTGGACAGGCATCACCTGCTGTTCTGACTGTGGTTGTTTATAGGGGTCGAGCCCGCGTGGCCCAAGGAGGTGCCGGTGGGACGTGGGCCGGCTCTGCAGCTCTGCCTGCTGGTGCTGCGGACACCTCCCCCCAGGGAAGAGGCAGGACGTTGGGGTAGTTCAGCATCTCAGGGCAGCCTAGCCATGGTCATCCCCAGCCGTCCTCCACCTCCACAGGGACCAAAATAGGGATGTGGGGTTGAGTTGCAGTAGGAGGGGGCATCAATGAAAGGAAGAGTTTCCTGCCTGGAAGGTGAATGGATACTAGAAGGACAGCAATCTGGGGGTCCTGGGATGCTGTCCACGAGACAGTTAAATGCAGGGATGACACTCATGCTTAGGGGGTGATCTGCTACAAAACAGGGGCCGGGGCCAAAGGACTTCTGAGGATTTCTTCAGTTCATGATTCCATGGCTTTGTAGAGGTCAGAATCCCAAAGATGTTCTGTGCATTAATATATGCTCAGAACAGAAAGTAAACCTGGGTGAACACACACACACACACACACACACACACACACACACACACACCCCTTCCCTTCACTTGCTGTGCTCAGGGAGCTTCATGAAGGCAGGTCCTGATGGGGTCTCTTAAGCTAATGAGGGGGTGAGAAGACGGCACAGGAGGACCTGTGCAGGAGTGGCTCCTGGGGAACTGGACTGAAATGGGGGTCGGTGTTATGGAAGTCGAGGGCCACCAGAGTTTAGGTCCATGCAGGGGCTGTGCTGTCGGCCAAGTTTGTGGACTCGGTCCTGACAGCTCACAATGTGCATGGCTCTTTCTTTGATGCTCTGTGGGGCCACCATGCAGGCGAGGAGAGGGGGCTTGGTCTGAGACCCCTCCGTGCCCACCTGGGCCTTTGAACTTGTTACTCCCTTTTCCTGGCATTCTTCCTCAGCCCCGTGTGTACCTGGCAACTTCACGTCATCGCCTGGGTGTGCTCAGAGGCCGCCTCCAGATGGCTCTGCCCCACGACCTGCTCTCTTTAAGCTCCTCGGGACGCTCCTTGCTTTTCTTGTTTATTTCTTACCTATTTATTGCCTGCCCTCCCCCAGAGTGTAAGCCCTGTGGACTTGGGATCCTACACCCTTTCATCTTTTCATTCTCTCTGTCAGCCCAGCACACAGAGGTGCTCAACACATACTTGTTGAACGCAGGATGAAGCTGCCTTTCTCACAGTCCCACAGCTGGAGAGGGCGGGGAGGCTGGCAGCCCCCCAGCCCTGTACCCACCTCCCCAACTTGCTTGCTGCTTCCAGAAGAAGTCAAATAGGCTCAAAAATAAATCCTAGAATATTGAGTAAAAATCTTCAGCTGGACTGATGCTCCCTCTGACCCCTTAAAGTTTTAGAAGCTTCCTTGACCTTCTTTTTCAGCAGTTGCCTTGAAAAATCACCCCCAGGAGCGTTTCGTCTCTAGTCGAGCTGGCTGCCGATGGGAACTTTATTTACGGCGTGCACGTGTATGTTGCTGGGGATTTGCCAGCCTTGGGGCACTAGGGTGTCACCCACCTCACACTGAGGGGCCCAGGCCTGAGCTGTAGGGCCTCAGCATCTCCCTGAACCAAACACGTGCTTGCCTAACGTCTGCCACCCTCCCAGGGCAGGTCTTCTCCTTTACAGGACCCAGTAGGACCCCAGGGCCCGGGCCCAATTCACTGACTCCTACTAGGGAAATGGTACTCCCACGGGGCAGACTTTTGATGCCCAGAGAAGGGCCCCCTCCTTCCCCTCCCACACTGTTGGCTGTGGCTGTGAACTTGGTCTTCTGAGAACAAAAACAACATCCTGTGTTTGCTCCCACTTGGCGGCCAGGCGGGTCCAGTGGGCCATTTGGCGGCCAGCCTGAGGAAAGCAGTCTCCTACCGCTGGGAGAACCTGCCAGAGGGAGGACGATTTGTGTGGACGTCAGGGTCCCGAGGGCGAGGCAGCTGGGGGAATGGGGCGGGAGCGGCTTTGACCTCTGACCAGAGGGAGGTGGGAGGTTCCCGGCCGCTGGGGCTCCCAGGGAGACCCCTGGATCTCCCGTCCATGAGGAAGTGGGCCTGAGCCCGTGGTCACTCCAGATAACTGGGGACACAGAGCCAGGGGCAAAGTGGCACCTTTGTGCCTTTGGCCTCTCGGGCTGTCACCCTCACTAATTGTTGGGAAGGCAGCCATGCGGGTGGAGACAGCAGGCTTGACTGAAAGTGTGTAGACGTGGATGGTTTGGGATGTCTGGCTGTTTCCAGTGAGTGACTTTGTTCCTCTTTATTCATTACCCACTTAGAGGAAAATAGAAACTTATTTCCAGTTTTCCTGTGCCTAGAGAGGGCGAGCTGCCAGACCTTTCTGCTAGGAAACAAAAAAGCTTGCAAAGCGAGGGTTCCCAGGAGATGTGACTGAATCCCCCCCAAGTCAACCAGGGTGAGTTGTGACCCTGGAAATAGCACTACTCTTGTGGTTGGCGTGTCACCTTGAATGACTGGAGACCACCCACTAACCTGCTCCCCCAGGAGACAACCCCCACCCCGTATCCCAGAGATACCAAGGGTATGTGGGCTGCGGCAGCAGCTGAAAAGTCAGGGGCCACTGGTTTAATAGCAACTTCCACCCTCCTCCCTTCCAGGAGCAAGAACTGTGGATTGGTTTTATAAAATGCAGAAGCTCTGAAAATAAGCACTCTTATCCATAATAAATGGAATGGGAAACAGGAGCAAGCAAGTCAAAGATGAGGTGTAAGAAAAGCCCATCAGTTTTCTTTTAATTGCCCTCCTATCCATAAATGTCAAAGGAACAGCAGCCCTGAAAGTCTCCTAATCGCACAGAATGCCAGGAAGGGAAAATCTCATGGAGGGAGATGCAGAGCAACTTGAGTTTAATAAGCCAAAACGTATTATGCCAGAAAGAGGAGACCTGCAGTAAAATCCAATTCTAAAAACAGAAGCTGGCCATTGTAACTTTTTCGAGCTCTCCAATTTTTAGAACATGTTTTTTTAGAACGATATCCACAGACACAAATTGAAAACTGAGCATTTTAAAGTCCAGTTAAGTTCAGTTAGAAATGGCTTTTTTGGTGAACTATCTCTCCTCCAAACATCTCAGCCATCTGAGGAAGACTCACTTAAACTCCCAAAGAAAGTATTTAACTATAAACTTGAATGTTCTCTTCAAAGCCTTCTCCCTCCTAAGCCCTCATGCTCACCTTGTGCCCACCCCATGTGTATGGTCATTTAACAGAGATCAAAGCCTTAGAGGATGAAGTCCTTTCTGACAATGAAATTTCAAACATCAGCCCGTGGGTAGATAAGGAGTTGACGGACATCAGTGTGCACCCCTCAAAGCACACCGCATGTAACTTTAGGGCAGGAGGGTTAAAACTTCCACCAAAACAAATCACTATAAAAAAAAATGAATTTTCAGGAGGAAAATTAGGGCAAGGTGTGTGCTGCGTGTCATCCCTACCTGTCTCCTTCCTCTAATGAAATTTAGACTAGTTCACTTGCTAATTAACTGTAGAGACCTTGAGTTCTATTTTATCCCTAAGTCTTCACAGCGAAAATAGTGCTTTTAGTAATCATTGTAATAAAATTCTATCACTTCAAATCTATTTGAATGTTTTCTAGCATTACTATTACTATTTATTAATTCATCAAATATTTATTGTATACCTACTGTGTGCTCTGGGAAATACAAAGATCAGCTTCAGACCCAGTGTACTGGGAGAGTTTGCTAAGCTTGTAATTTGAATCTACAATTATTGGCTGTAGAAATTATTATAACACAGGGCAGTCTGTGGTGAACGACATTTAGAGAGGGAGGTGATCCAGGAGGCTGTAGGGATAGCTTCATTTTACCACTGTAGACCCAGTGCTGACACATGGTAATCACACAATCAACATTTATTACATAAAAAGTAACCAAAGAGATAAAAAGTGATGCTCTTGGCTGAAACTTTTGAACCCCTCAAAATTCATATATTAAATCCTAACCCCCAGGGAACTATATTCAATACCCTATGATAAACCACAGTGGAAAAGAATATAAAAAAGAATGTATATATATGTATATGTATAACTGAATAGCTTTGCTGTATAGCAGAAATTAACACAGCATTGTAAAACAACTACACTGCAATAAAAAAAAAATCCTAACCCCCCATATGATAAACTTAGGAGGTGGGCCCTCTGGAAATGATTAGGTCGTAAGGGCAGAGCCCTCAGAAATGGGATTAGTGCCCTTATAAGAAGAGACACGAGAGGTAGCTCTCTCTGCTCTTGGCCATGTGAGGGCACAGCGAGAAGCTGGCTGTCCATGAACAAGGAAGTGCTTTCTCACCAGACGCTGGGTCTGCCAGCACTTTGACCTTGGACTTCTCAGCTTCCAGAACTGTGAGAAATACATTTCTGTTGTTTTTAAGCCACCTGGTCTACGGTGTTCTGTTTTAGCAGCTCAAATGGACTAAGGTAAGTGAGAAAGGTCTCAAAAGAGAAGGATGAGGAAACTAGGAGATGGCCGAGTCACAGGTGAGGTGTCTCAAGAATGAAAGCACGTAACATAGGGCCAGGAAAAGGTATTAAGAAGTGTTCAGCTTTCAGCAAGAAGTGTTTCAGTTTCAGCAAATATAAATACTAATGTTTGGTTAATGCTTACATAGCTGGATAACATTTTGAAATTAATTCGTAGGTTCCTTCCCCTATATTTTCTCTTTTTCTCCCCATTGTAACGTGACTGCTCCCCTCCCCAAGCCATTCAAGCAGAAGAAAGGCCCGTTCTTCATTGCTTCAGGGGAGATGTGCCTGAAAGATGTCTTGGGTTTGTTTCCAATAGTCTGGGCTCAGAGGAGAAAGAGGATTAACAGAGGCAGTAGAAGAGAGCCAGGGCTTGGTTGAAAGAAGCAGAGGGGCTTGGAAGAAGTCATTGGCAAAGAGGCACTTGATGTAAAAGAAAAGAGAGAGAGAGGGACATTTCCCAGGAGTTGGAGAGAAGTGGGTGCATGATGGAGCAATGGGCGGCCACACTGCCTCCCAGTGGTGTGGGAGGGGCATGACAAGCTCTCAGAAGGAAGGGGCAAACATGAGGTCACAGGCACAGTAGCTCCCAGGTTCTCCCGAAGTTCCATGTCCAAAGAGGCACTTGACTGGAAGAGCCTATGATGGGAGGGACAAAGGACACCCCAGCAGGAACTTGGGTGAGCAGATGACAATGACCAGGGGTCACCTGAAGTGAAAAACCCCACATATGTGAGTCTGAACTTAATGTCAGAGCCCTCCCTCTTAATCACCAGGCCTTTCTGGTCCTGATGAGTTAAAGTGATTATCCAAATAATTTAGACAGAACAGAAAGAAGTAACCAAGACACATGTGAATGTGTGTACATGCACACACACACACACGTGAACACAGGCACGCCTTCAGTATAATTCTCTTTTTCTGGATTTGGTGGGATTTTATCTGTACCTCCTAGTGAACAGCCAAGTCCAACAATTCCTTTGACCTGACCTAGAAAAAGTAGCCAGGATAGAAACAATAACAACAACAATAATAATAATGCCAGACTTGGAGGGAAAAGAAGGTCAAATAAGAAAAAATGAGAAATGATGGTTCATTTTCTCTGCTCATACCCAGGAATGGGTTAATAGCAGTCAGTGGGAGTCACTTTTAGAATAAGAAACTGATAGAAAAAGGAGAAACAAAGAGAGAGTGGGGTGGGGAAGCATAATGAAAATAGAACAAAGATAGAGCAAAAGGGGAGAAAGAGCAAAAGGGGAGAAAAGGCTTGATGAGAAAAGGCTTGATGGAGAAGAAAAAAACATCAAGGGAAGGAAATGTTGGGCAGAAAGCAAGGAGATGAGTGTGTCCCCAGCAATGCAGCCCCCGCATTGGAAATCCTATTAGGCAGCAAAAATGAGATTACTGTATTTTTGCTTTGCCACTATATGCAAATGACTCAATTTAGCTGCTAAACATGTTGTTATTGAATTCTGAGAAATTCCCTTCATAAAATGTAATCTTTTTGTGACAATATTGTCAGCAATACCAGATTGCTTTTCTATTTTGGTTAAGCTTTTATCTGAGTCTAGTAGATGTCATCTACTCTCAGATTCCAAACGATTGCTTTTATGTAATTTTTGTGTAAGCAAGAAATAATAACATGCTTAGAAATGTGAGAAATCGGTTAGCCTTCCCATTATTTTTCACTGCCCAAGAGAATTAGAGGGTGGGCCACAATGGGGGATGTAATTATTCCTCATGATGAATTTTTAATTATGTTAATATCCTTGAGAGCCCACGTATCCGTTATTCACCACATCCGTTTGTTTTGCTCCAGCCTTTATATCCCACGTCTTTAATCCTTCTACTTTTAGAAGCTTTTGGCATAACGGACAAAGACTTTTAAAGCCTGTAAACAAAGGACTGTGAAATCACATTTTCTATCTCTGACACATTTATTCCTGCTTCGTCACATCACTCTAATTCCAACCATATTTAATAAAAGAAACTGGAGTCCCCATCCCTGCCAATCATAACGCTATTCTATCAAAATGGAATTCTATATATTTTGATTTCCCTAAATTTCTATTGATTTAGATGACTCCTCTGAGAGACAAACTTCTCCACCCCCAAGGTTCATCAGTGAGAATTAAGGAGGGAAGCAAACAGAGGAACTTTTTGGCATGACCTATTAGTCATAAGCAATGTACACATAACCATTTGGAAATCTTCTATATCCAGCCTGTTTGTCTAGACAATTCTACGTGGTGAAGAACAACAGTGACTTTCTCAGGAATAATGACTTTGTCTGGGGTAACGTGGTGGCTAATTTTATGTGTGAACCTGGCTGCACCACAGTAACCAGATATTTGGTCAAACACTATTGAAGATGTTTCTGTGAAGGTATCTTTTTTAGATGAGATGAACATTTAAGTCAGTAGACTCTGAGTAGAGCAGATTGCCTTCCACAATGTGGTGAGCCTCACCCAATCAGTTGAAGCCTTACTAGAAAAAGGACTGAGGTGCCGTGAAGAACAAGGAATTGTGCCTCCAGATGGCCTTTGGACGTGCACTGCAACGTCATCTCTTCCCTGGATCTCTAGCCTGCCCACCTGCCCTGCAGATTTCGGACACATCAGTCCTCACAATTGTATGAGACGTTCCCTTAAAATAAGCAATGCTCTTTCTACACACACACACACACACACACTCCTTATTGGTTCTGTTTCTCTGTAGAACCCTGACTAGTACACATAGGTAGGGTGTACTTCACATTTATAAACCATTAATTGGCTGGGCTTATTGCCCACTACTGGGTCACTGCTGATTTCAAGGTTTGGCTAGATAGCTGAAATCCTATTCTAAGACCATTTTCCTGAATTACAGACACAGTTCCTTTACTGCCACATCAACAGAGACGCGTAGGTAAATTAAGATCTCCCAGGAGAGACTTACCATAACTCTTTTTTAAAATTAATTAATTTATGTATTTTATTTTTGCTGTGTTGGGTCTTCGTTTCTGCGCAAGGGCTTCTCTAATTGCAACAAGCAGGGGCCGCTCTTCATCGCGGTGCGCGGGCCTCTCACTGTCGCGGCCTCTCTTGTTGCGGAGCACGGGCTCCAGACGCGCAGGCTCAGTAGTTGTGGCTCACGGGCCTAGTTGCTCTGCGGCGTGTGGGATCTTCCCAGACCAGGGCTCGAACCAATGTCGCCTGCATTGGCAGGCAGATTCTCAACAACTGTGCCACCAGGGAAGCCCTTCCCATAACTCTTGCTTGAAGCAAGATGATACCTGAACAACTCACATGCGTCCATTTCAAAGACTTTCAGCAAACCAGGTGACCTCAAATGGGACAGAGACATGGAGGCAAATAAGGACTGATAAATGTCCCTAGATTGATATAAACTGTCATTGGATGTTATATCAATTAGTTTTTGCTGTGTAACATGTCACTTCCAAATGTAAGGACTTAACATTCTTACTATTACTCCCAAGTCTGTGGGTTCCCTGAGCAGGTCTGCAGGCAGCCCTGGGGTTGACCGGGTGCTTCGTCCAAGATTATTGACTTGAATGTCTGGCCATTGCGGCTGGCTGTCCATTGGTACAAGTTGAGGTCACTGGGGTGACTGGGCTCCATGCCTTTCATCATTCTTCAGGTCTCCTTGAGCTTCTTCATGTGGAGAGAGAGGGTTTCTATCAAAAAGACAGGAAAAGCCCCAGTGCACAGGCACTTTCCAAGCTTCTGCTTGTATTACATCGCATTTGCTTGCATCCCATTGGCTAAAGCCACATTGCCACACCTAGATTTAAGGGTGAAAAAAGGGATCCTCTCTTGATGGGAAGAATGGCAAAGTCACACTGCAAAGAGGCACTTAGATAAGGGTGGGAGGAACTTGTGGCCATATTTCCCCACCCACAGGCCATTGAGTTGTGCCACTGTAGTGTACACATGAGGAAAGGGTGGCCGGCTGTGCAAATGACCTCCCTGAGAAATGTATTGAAAGAAATGGTAGAAATTGAATGGGAGTTACAATGATCAGTAGGGCCAAAGATGAACCTATTTTTTTCTTACTTAGGTTAAAAAAAAAAAGCTGAAAAATAATGGAAAAGAGGCAATGGCATGGAAGAGACCCAAGATTTTGGAAAAAGAAGAGGTGCCCACGTAAGGTGGGGCCAAGCCAAGGAAGGTCTCCTTTAATCTGCTTCACAAATTGGACTCTGTGGAACATTCTGCTTAAAAAAAAAAAAAAGGATTCCATTTACTGAAAAACCTTTGCGTAAAGCCGTGGCCTCCATAAAGGGGGAGTACTTTTCAGCCTTTGAGACTCAAAGGGAAATGGAAAGAGAGGTTTACACAGAAGAGGACTGAGGTCAGAGGATGGAAAGAGAATAAATGGGAGACAGAGTCATTTCTGGAAGATGAGTGTTGGAAGGTGATGACCCTGGGGGAAGGGAGCGAGCCAGGTGTGGAAGAGCTCAGACAAGGGTGGCCTCAAGGGCACCGATGCGGGATGGATCAGAGACGGCGTGGGAATCTGAGTGGTTGGAGGGCTTGGGACTTGTACATTGTAGTTGAGTGCGTGCGAGTCCGGGGCTGCTAACTGCTAAGTAGATTTTGGTGCAACTTGGCGCTCTAGATGGATGAAGTGCAAAATCACGTCTTATCAATCAAATTCCAAAGGCTTTCTCTGTCTCACTGGCAAAGCATACGACGTTTGAGTGCAAAAAATATATATATATATCACCTAAACCCCAGCCGTTCCCCTTGTTTTATGCCAAATGGTTTGATTGGGAAGGAACAGAGGTTTCTTCTGGTCTGTGGGCTACACATATTAAATGAATCAGGAGACACAGGCTTCTCATTTGCTTTTGGTAAAATATTCATCGTGGCAATTTACTAGAAAATAAGGACCAAGGCTCGCGCAGACCTATTAGGGAAACAGCATGCTGATCCGATTCCATCCTCATCTCAGTGCAATAGCAGCTCTTTCCTGGAATCTTTTCTAGATTCATGAAAGGAGGAGGTTTGAGGAAATGAACTCAGGAGTCTTGTGCAGAGAAAAACACAAACTTGCCCTACTCCAAACCCAACATTAAACCCTGGCCATCCTTCCATTTTAACTCACGCAAGGGGCAGACGTCTGCTAACAGCTCGTGCGGGTCCAGAGAACAGCCCTCTCTCAGGGCTCAGCTCTCTCTGGACACACACCCTGCTGAGAAGGCTTCATCACACCCTCTAAGTAGGAGTCAGAACAAAGCAAATTTTCCTTCAAGCACTTCAGACTTTTGACAGGCTGAGGAGTCGTGAGCACCTGTTTCACAGCAGCCTGGTGACCCGACAGTGGTCAGACTCACCCAGTGACAAGTGAGAGACAGCGGGTAGGGCAGGGAGTCTGCCAGGGTGGGCCACGGGCGAGGCAGCTGGCAGAAGGCCTGACTCCTGGTGGGGCTCTGACACACCGAGGGTCCAGGGGAGGAAGGTGGACAGGGGTTTTTGCTCTTTAAGAAAAAGATCTTGGATAGAGCAATAAATTCATCCCTTTCTTCTTGCTTTTCATCCTGGAATGAGGAGTTGAGATTAATCCCCTGTCTGAAAGGAAGCTTTTCCTTGCCCTGTTGGCACCAACAGACCTGATGGTGGCCCTGGTTTGATGAGGTTCTCCATGCCGAGGATTACAGGACAATAGGGTTTAGAGGGAGGCCTTGTTTACAGCTCAGGACATTGGCCCTGCGGGGCATCAGGAGTGTCCCGCAAGGGGACAGCTCTGTCTGCTCCCTCCCTCCTGTGCCCGCTCCCAAAAAATGATGCAGAGAGAGGCGGGGTCTTGGAGCAGACTCTGGGGACAAACTGGCTTAGAAACCTGGAGGTACTGGGACTGGTCCCTAAACTGATTATGCCAAACATTCTTCTCCCAGCTCTTCTAACTTCTCACTGTTATTTCAAAGACCTCTCTCAGCCCAGCTAGGGACAATTTCTGACTCTTTGCTTACATACTGAGCACTAAAGCATCTGCTGGAAGGGACACCTATATAAACACACAGGCACACAAGCACAGCTAATCCTGACATATGCTGTGAATTGTTCAGAACCCTGCTCTGAAGCAAGAGGGAGCATAGAAAGATATGAACAGGTTGATCTACTTCACAGTTCTGGATTTCAAAGCAAACCTCTTAACCTCCCAGCCTCCGACGACGTGCTGACACTCTGTGTGATTTCAGACCTAAAACAGAGCTCTGTTGTTCTTTATGAGACTTTGACCCTAGGGACCATTTTGTCACACCCCTCCCCCCACCTCCAGTCCCATGATACATTGAATGGGTTGTTGAGTTACGTTCACGTGCCTGGAGCCTTGGCAAGGGTCGCTGTCTATCAATCGTAAAAAGCCAAAAGGCTGACTCTCTGGCCTCAGACAAACTTCAGATTCCAATTGTGATTGACAGGCCAAATGGATGAGGCATGACATTCAGCAGTTGTTCTTGGGTTTCTTTTTTCCCCGAGACAACCATCTGATGGAAATCATCTTTGACCTCCAAAAGCTCAAGTGTCTATCAGTTTCCTCACTTGGTCACCCCCGGGTTTGGCAACAGAATCACAGAGAGATACCGGGGCCGGGCATGACCGAGGCTTCCCAGCCAGACGCATCCCCTCCCACCGTGGTCCTCGGTCCCCATCTTTCCAGCTGGGGTTCTTCAGGCCACACCCCAGCTGCCGGCTGCCCTCTTTACACACAGGTACACAACCCCAGCCCCCTCATCCCACACCTGACCACAACGAAGAGTAGTCCCCGCTCGCCGCAACCAGAGAAAGTCCGTGCACGGCAGCGAAGACCAGATGCAGGCAAAACTAAATCAATAAATAGATAAATAAATTTATTTTAAAAAAAAGAATCACAGGGGAGCTTCTCTAATGCAGATTTCTGTGCTGGAATCTTAAACATTTCAATTCCGAAGGCCTAAGATTGGGCACTGAAATTTGCCTTTTAATGAACACCCAGGAGATTCTGATGTAGGTGGGCAATGGGACGCTGCTTTAATTCATAGTGTACCATTTGCAGATAATCCGTATTCACGGAATTATGTTTCAGAAATGGATCCACGTCCGGAAACCTAATTGAAGCGTAATTGAAAATGGCTTTGAGGGCAACCTTCTGAGCATTCTGCCCTACCATGCTTCTTCTGAAAATAAAATAAAATGAAATAAAATGAAATGAAATAAAATAAAACGAAATAAAATGAAATGAAATGAAATAAAATAAAATGAAATGAAATGAAATAAAATGAAATGAAATAAAATGAAATAAAATAAAATGAAATGAAATAAAATAAAATGAAATGAAATGAAATAAAATCTTCATGATTTCCACAGAAGTACCGAGGGATGGTCTCCTGCGCCATGGCCTCCGCACATACGTATGTGGTGTTCACAGGAAGGCCCCAGTGACGGTCCTGACACCACCCCAGGTGCCACGCCAGCTGCAGGGCCCACACCTCAGCCGCCCCCGCCCCAGGGCCTTCCTCCCTTCCCCTGCCATTGCCGTGCAGACAGTCCTTGGCTCTCAGAGAAACGTCTGAAGCGATGAGGCAGGTGAATCACAGAAAGCATTTGCAGAATCTTGGTCGACTTGGAGCCAGTGGGAGGTGGGAGATACAGTGAGCGGAACTGAGCAGTGTAACTTTGCCACGTCTGTGAAAACATTGGCCCAGCCAGGCCAAAGAGAAAACACACACAAGTTCCAATTTCTGCCTGATTATCTGACGCAGCAGGCCTGTTTTAGGGCCTCCAGGCACTGAAGGAGGAAGAACAGTGAGCCATGGGTAGGGCAGGTTTTCGTGTCCTGCCCCACAGCAAATCCCAGGAGTGACCAATGACCATCAGTAGGCCACTGTGACCAGCATAACTGGAGGGTCGTGCTGTGTCATTAGCTCCTCCAGTTAAAGCCATTGTGGCTGGTGACAGGGAGAAGAGGTAGAGGACGGGGCCCTCCCCACATTGAAGCAGGTACCATGGGACAGAGCCTTTTGATGTCTGTGACACTGGCCCACAGAAATTCAAACCATGGGGCCTGAGTACATGCATAAAATGTAAGAGCTAAAAGGAAGCTAAGCGATGTTTTAGTTTAATGGTTTTATTTTACACATGAGAAACCGGCCCACAAAAATAAAGTGACTTGTACAAAGTGGACTATATAATTAGTTACACAACTGGTGGAGATTAGCTGTTGAATTATATCTTCACTCAAAGGAGCCAGATCTACAAGCTTCTCTGTTGTAAATAAACTACTTCCCTTTCATAAGATACTTCCTCAAATCTTGGTTGAATGGAGATAGGAAAGGGGCAAGGGGCAGAGATAAAGAGACCCCTGGAAAAATGCAATGAGTTAGTTCATCCTACCTGAAGTTGGTGAGCGCTTGACAGTGTGATATTTAAAGAGAAATGAATTCCAGACACTGAATCTTCATAACCTCAATTACCCTTGGAAACCTGGTGTTTCTTTCCTCCTCTGGATGGCCATTGGAATGGTCTTGTTTTGACGGCAACTCTCCTTACTACTACAGCATGGCTCTTGGCTACTCAGGCCAACGCTATAACCATAAGCTCCAAAGGAATTTGGTACAAATTCTCTATAAAGCGTTCTGGCCCAGATACACCAAGCCTTTGCTTGCATCCCAGGGCTGGAAAGCCAGCCAGGCCCAGATCCCCCTCAAGGCAACAAGACCTAGTAAACCTGACGTGCATGTCTCACACCCCACCCTAAAAATCCCCATTTCATCTAGAAAATCCTGACACCATGCACTGCTAGTTGGAAGAGATGCCCCAGCGGGCTCATGGTGAAATCTTAGGTTAGTGTCTTGTAAATTCTTAAACTTCATATTTTCCTGACGCCTCAACATTCCCACAAACAGGCTGGGAGCATCCCACCCAGATGACCAGGTCCACTCGGGTGACAAGGCTGGTCCCTGCCACAAGTTCCCCTTCTTGCCCTCCACCGACGTTGACCCCGTGACATTCAAACACAACAGTGAAATACCTCGCACCTTCTGCTTGTCCTCTCCACCCTGACCCCAAATAAAGACCCCTGCCCACGGGTCCTCACTCTTGGCCCCCACCTGCTTGAGTAAGCCCGTTTCCCTGCCCCGACCCTGACTTCAGGTGGCCCCCTCATGGCATGGATCTGTGAGTCTAACAAATTTTGTTGTCCTGCATCCCGTCCACCATGTCCGCTCTTGCGGCCGCAAGAATACAAAACAGTGAGAGTGGGCAAGACGCTCAGTGTGACCCGTGATGTACTTGCCCCCTTGCCTTCCCCAGGGCAAAGCCAGTGAGACGGCAGCTGCACCGAGGCACTGATGCCAACCTGGGCTCACTCTGGGCTGGTCTGTCCACATCAGGAGCGTGACGCGCAGCTCTGGGTTTAGGGTCATAGGACGCTATGGACTTTGGAAAATGTCCCTCGTAAATGCCCTGTGTAGCAAATAGTGCTCAAGATGAGGAAAAACACTCGTGATCCTGACAAGGAAGGAGAGATTGAAACTATCAGAGATGTTTTCCCTGGAGAAGATGAGTCTGGATGGGGTGCAGAAGCCATGTCAACAGATGAAAGGCCATCAGTGAGCTGGGAGTCTTACGCTCGTGGCTCTGAAGGGCAGAATTAGGCACAGATTTCTTTCCCATATAAACACAAATTTTCTAACAACAACAACAACAAAAGGCTTCTCTGGTGGCGCAGTGGTAGAGAGTCTGCCTGCCGATGCAGAGGACGCGGGTTCGTGCCCCGGTCCGGGAAGATCCCACATGCCGCGGAGCGGCTGGGCCCGTGAGCCATGGCCACTGAGCCATGGCCACTGAGCCTGCGCGTCTGGAGCTTGTGCTCTGCAACGGGAGAGGCCACAACAGTGAGAGGCCCGCGTACCGCAAAAAAAAAAAAAAAAAAAAGCCTAAATATTTAATAAAACTCGTAAAGCAGAAAGTCCCCCACCTGCAGGAGTCTTTAAGGAGAGAGTAGGAAACTATAGGCAAAGGAAGGTGCAGTTTGTACTCCTTCCTCTACTGAGAGTGGGTTCAATAACTACACCTGAAGGGAAGGGGCAGACTCCTTGTGAGTCAGGGTCCTTTCCTGTGTCCTGGGCATCGAGCTGCATTGCCAAATGGACCCTCAGTTGGGAAACGAGCACAGGTACAGAGCTAACTAGACATCGGAGGGGCACATTCAACTGGATTTTGTGCAAGATGAAAAGAAGTTCAGAAAAGTAAGCAGCCTCTTAGAGAGTGTATCCCTCATGCCCTTGTCTTGTACGATACTCATCTAGTAAGGTCATTCTTTCAGTTACAGCTTTAATTCATCTCCCTTCCTCCTAGTGGTCCGTGAAAGGCTGGTAGCAGTGGGAGGCCCCCAGCCATCACCCGGGGATAAAGACAGGGGCACATGGCTGTCAGCATCCACTCAGTCCATAACCCTCCTTAAGAGAAAATGCCTCCTTTTATCCTGTACACTTTATTTGACTCTGTTTACAGGACTTTGAAACGTAGCCTTGAAATAATTATACTTTTATCCTACAATGCCTCTGGAATCAGTACAGCAGGTAACACTCGGAGAAACAGGAGTCCCTCATAAGTGGATCTCGATGGAGCCTAAGGTTAAATTAATTCCCTCTTCCTGGAAAATAACCTGAGCCATCCTGGGAGCCAGGACTCAACACCAGCTCCCCTGGGAAGATGGGCATTTGAAATGGGACAAGGCGCGGTTTTGTCAGAGATGATGTCTCGTTCATGCTGAAGACTGGCCAGGAGGTTAGCCAGGAGCAGTAGATGCAGATGAAGATGATGAAGAGTTGCATCCCAGGGTTTAATGACCCCCCAGCAGGTAGACGCCAGAGAAGCCAGGCATAAGGAATAATAGGACTTCCAGGGACCTAATACTTACAATGAGTTCTCCAAAAATGCAAAAAAAAAAAAAAAAAACCTATATATATATAATTGCATTATATTGATGTATATACATAATTGCATTATATATATATAATTATATATATATATATATATATATAAAATTGTCTTACACTGACCTTGCGTATATATATGTAGCACTGCCCGCTACACCCAACACTGGGCTGGACCAGAGCCCCTTTGGGGGTGGGAGGAAAGGATCATTTTACTGTACAAAATGGGATCATTGATCGCATTTAGAACTTCTAAATAACTTTTCATTTTAAATTCATGCATACTGGGACATATCCCTACCCCTATCTCCCATGTCTTCCTAAAGGAGGAAAAAAAATCAGGAAACCCTTGGGCCAGAAGGACGTCAGACACCGGCCGTTCCCAAGATGACAAAACTCAGCAGCGCCCTCAGCCCAGAGGCGGGAGTTGGAGGCCCGCCTTCTTGGTCTTCCAGGGAATGGAAGGACCGGTGAGGGGAAGCCCAGCTCTTCTAAGTGTCTGTTCTCGGGTGTTGAAGATTTTTCATTTTAAAACAATGAAAAGCTTTCCAGTATTAATCCATTTGGTGCAAATTCCTACTCTCTGGTTTTGTGAGGGTGGGTGAAGATTGTTTTAGATTATGTCACAGGTTTGGAAAATGCCAAAATGATAATAATGATTATAATAAAAATACGAAAACTTTGCAAAAACCCCCCAAAAATCTGGTAGTGTAAGACTAAGACGATGATTCTCAAACTGCGGTCCCCAGTCCGGTGGCCTGAACATCTTCGGGGACCTGTCGCAAATGCGAATCCTGGCGTCATAGCCACATCTCATGAATCTGAAACTCCGTGGATGGACCCAGCTTTCTGTGGATTTAACAAGCCCTCCAGGGAATTCTGACACACGGTCAAGGTTAAGATCCACTGGTGTAAGATGACTTTAAGTTCAAGTGACTAAATTTAGGGCAAATTAGGTAATGACCCTTCCATTCAAGGACTTGGGGGCTGGGGAAGAGTCGAGAGGGCCCAGGTAACAGTGGTGTGGAGAGCCTGAGTGTAACACCACACGGGGTCAAAGTGGGTAGCTGGCTAACTGTCACAGAGAAGACAGAGGGTAGTCTGGAGAAGGAACAGAGGATTCAGGACATCCAGAGTCTTGTCCATGCGAAGCTCCCTGAGGTCAGGGGCCTGAGGAACTCACTCAGACGTGCACTCCGACAATTCTCAGGGAAGAAACACAGAGGTCCTGGGCAGTCAGACCAAACCCTACCCTCCAGGTGTGGTAAGAGCATGAGGAGGACACTTTGTATGGTATTAGTACTTGACAGTTTATAAATCATGTAAGTTTGGAATATTTTAAGTTTATTTTGCAAAATTTTAAAAATTGACCTAAATGTCCACCGACAGATGAATGGATAAAAAGATGTGGTACAGATACACAATGGAATACTACTCAGCCATGAAAAGGAATGAAATAATGCCATTTGCAGCAACATGGATGGACCTAGAGATTAGATTATCACACTAAGTGAAGTCAGGCAGAGAAAGATAAATACCATATGACATCACTTGTATGTGGAATCTAAAATATGACACGAACTTATTTACAAAACAGAAACAGACTCACAGACATAGAAAACAAACTTATGGTTACCAAAGGGGAAGGGGGGAGGGATAAACTAGGAGTTTGAGGTTAACATATACATGCTACTATATATAAAATAGATACACAAAAGGGCCTACTGTATAGCACAGGGAATGCTACTCAATATTCTGTAATAACCTATAAGGGAAAAGAATCTGAAAAAGAACAGATAGGTGTGTGTGTGTGTGTGTGTGTGTGTGTGTGTGTACATGTATAACTGAATCACTTTGCTGTACACCTGAAAATATCACAACATTGTAAATCAACTATACTTAAATTAAAAAATAGAGAGAGAGAGAAATCAAAATTTCAGACTCCGGATGGCTTCGCAAAGTCACCTCAGTAGCTCATGGCAGAATCAAGACTCGAGCCTGTGGACCCTAGTCTGAGGCCAGGCATCCCTCGGCTCCCATGAGCCTCTGCTCTGTAACAATCACTTATTTCTGTGCTCCTGTCTGTCCTTGCTTCTTTGTTTTATTCACCTTTTTATTCATGTTCCTCCTGAAAATCATCAACTGGATTTCAACAACGCTCCGTTTCCATACAAGAACCATGTCCTGTGAACCCACAGAGCAACTAAGACTTAGAAGTCACGTGCGTTTTCTGGGGCTGTGTCCGCGGGGCTGGTTCCTTCTGAGGGCTGTGAGGGGGGGATCTGTCAGGACCTCTCTCCTTGCCTCGTCCATGGCCATCTTCACATTCACAGGGCGCTTTCACCATGTGTCTGTCTCCCTGTCCAAAATTTCTCCTTTTTATAAGGACACCAGTCAGATTAGATTAGGGGCCCACCCTACTCCTGTATGACTCACCTTAACTATTACATCTGCAACAATCCTATTTCCAAGGAAGGTGACCTTCTTATGCTAGGTGTTGGGGGTTAGGGCTTCAGCATACCTTTTCGGAGTGACACAGTTCAACCCATAGTGGAAGTTACCCTGGAACTCACTGTAAAATGGATATGAATGAGTCTGAGCGAGCTGGTGCCACTACCTTTTTGTCTTTAACCTAATACATCTACTCACAAAACAAGAATTCATGTTAATCGCTTGTTTGGTGAGTGTGTTTCTGCGTGAGTGTGTGCACAGGTATCTGCACGTCCAGAGAAAGCAGGGACAGGTCACCAGGGCAACAAGGCAGAATGACCTGCCAAACTCACACTTGATGGTGAGCTTAAAGAACACCAGTGGCGATCCACATCTTTCTAGTGTTATTCTGCAAATAGCCTCTAAGAAAGAAGAATCTGAAGACGGTAATGCAGACAGAACTGTTCACTCCAAATGCATAATGTATTGTGCCTCCCAGATGTATTTGTATGTTGAAAGAGGACACTTCCGGGCTTCCCTGGTGGCGCAGTGGTTGGGAGTCCGCCTGCCGATGCAGGGGACGCGGGTTCGTGCCCCGGTCCGGGAAGATCCCACATGCCGCGGAGCGGCTGGGCCCGTGAGCCATGGCCGCTGAGCCTGCGCGTCCGGAGCCTGTGCTCCTCTCGGCCACAACAGTGAGAGGCCCGCGTACCGCAAAAAAAAAAAAAAAAAAAAAAAGAGGACACTTCCACACACACAGGGGATGATGGAAAGCACATAGGAATGATGGAATTTGGGGTTCCGTTAAATAAATACTACAGGAAACATCCGAGGGGCCATCTTCCCAGCTCTCTGGAAATGTAGTCTGCCAGGCCCCCACAAAAGGCCCCCACCCCAACCATCATTCTAAGCAGGCTTTCGCTTCTGGGGAGAGATGCTTTTAGCATCCAATTATATTCTGTGCTTCCAGTTACTGTCAGGCAAACATCACCCGGGGGGGGACGGGCATTTGCCTTCCCAATTTTCCAAGGGGAGAACACCTTCAACTGTCAGAAAGAGGACAGAACTCCTCAAGGTACGTGAACTCAACTGTGTAAATTGCAAACAATGAATCTATTGGGTCTTGGCTTTTTTGACAATTTAAAAGGTACAAATTTATCATCGAGAAAGAAAATAAGACCCAGATAATGTGTGCTTTCCCCATCACCTCCTCCCTCCCCACGGTTCTCCAAACAGCTGCTCAGCACGCAGCTCTGATGCTGGCCGTGGCCAGCCCCATTCAAGGTGCCCAGACTCTGCTTTCTGGGTCAAGTTCCCTGGAGCCTCAGTAATACGCATTGAGAGAAGCAAAGATACAAATGCTCGCGATTGGCTGCTCCAATCACACCTGCCCTGTGGATTTCTGCATATTGCTAAGGGTGTGGCCCTGAATCCTTCAGAAACAGTCCAGCTCAGCCCCCGTGGACACATGGGGTCCATCTTTGGCTCAATGACCTACAGTGACCTAAAGAAGCGTGTTCCAGGGCGGGGAGCCTCTAACCGGGTCCCCTCCCTGCCCCAGAGCTGACTAACCCGCAGCCTAGAAGCGCATTGCAGGTACATGGTACAGCCACATCAGAGAGATGCTCTCCTGGGCAGTAAGCTGCCTGCTCTGCCCACACCTTCAACAAGCCAGGGCCAGGGTCTAACAGGTTCTCCAGGCAAGTCCCATATCTCCTGAGAGGCGTGTGCATCTCAGCAGGAAGCTGTGTCTCTTGGGCCACTCGAGGGAGACGGTTCAGGCAGCCTAAACGTCACCCGGGAGAAGCCCTCCTGTAGGTAACATGAGGCCATCGCCTGCACCTGCAGCTCAATAAATCGGGCTCGCGTGAGGGTGTTCGCCCCCTTTCTTTCTTCGTTATACTCACTTCTGCAAATACAGCCCCAGAGCTTACAGGTGGCGTTTTTCAGTCACAAGATTCCAAATGGGATAAGGTCGAATGGCTCACTTTGGGCTTGTAAATGTCAGCAGAGTCATCAAGTGCCGAAAATATCTCCAGACTAGAGAACTAGGCTGGGGCTGGAATGAGCAGGCTTTTCACAGACCGACTCCATCCTCAGGCCTGGGAATGCTCTCCTCCCTGGTCCCGGGGGACGCGACCTTCTCCTCCTCCCGGTGGTCACAGATAGACATAAGGCTGTTAACCTTATTAGGTCCGCGACTATCTGGCCTGGGATGGATGCACTAAGCAACACCTTGGCCCCGAGATTTCTGAAGCATCAGCTGGACCACAAATCCCTGCACGGCGTTTCTAAAAGGGTCTGTCTATAGCCTTTTGTGGCAAAGGTCTAGGCCATTCCAAACAGCACTAAGAGAGGATAATAAGTGCTTAATAGATACTAAAAGAGGAAACGATCTCATGGAAGAAGCCTGAGTGACGTGTCCCTGTCGCACTGCCTGCCTCTGCCTGGTGTCGGGGAATCTGTCAGATGCCACCCATCTGCCGTCTTCTGGGGGGCTCAGGGCCGCGTGTGAACAGGCAGGACCCCTGTATCAGGGCGGAGGGCCAGCAGCCACTCAGCTGTCCTCCCTCCGCAGGGCTTCCGCAGGGAAAGAAGCTCTAACAGAAAACAAATTAAGGGAGGACTTTCTCAGTTTCCCCAGGAATGTCGCAGAGCTAGGACCACTGCAGACACCTGGGGGAGAAGTTAGCACAATGGACAACTTAGGGCCCAGGGCTTCCTTCTCAGGGAACCCCAGGTGAGAAGGGTAGGTCGACTGACGCTGGTGGCCAGAGCATCTGGTGGCCCTGCTAACGTCTCTCCTCCAAGAAGCTGCAGAGGTGACTTCTTGCGTCTTCCGTGTGTGGCTCTCGAAAGCCGACACCCCGGCTGGGGAGCGCAGTCAGAAGGTATTCGGGCTGCGTCTTGCCATGAAGGCCCTGTTTCCAGATCAACAGCCAGCTTCCATCGGGCCAGGGCCAGACATGCTGCGGGGACGGGCCTGGGCTTGGCCTGCTCTTGTGTGGACGCCTCCTCACGCCAGGGTGTGTGTACAGCCTGTGCCAGCTGGTGGCGGGAGGGTTCCTAATTCAGTCACATCTCTACTCCCTGGAGACTTGGTCCAGTCAATGGCAGCCTCTCGTTAGCAAGTCTGGCTCTAGGGAAGCTGGACCAGAAAATAACAATCCAGTGTGTTCGCAAGTCAGAGCTTCATGTGCTGGAGGAAACCGACCCGAGATGTCGAACCTGTGGGCTTAGAGCCCCGTACATTGACCTCACTTCTAACAGTGAGGATGGGTTCTTGCTAAAGTGAACGTTTCATCTCTTTGAATACCTCCAGGTGGAGAAGAATCAAATTCCCCACTGGTTCCCCCCTGGAAACGGGTTCTCTTGCTAAACCCAGGAGGGGTGGGGGAGGGGGAGGGGGGAGCAGGCCAGAACATCCTTTCGGGGGTCAAAAAGGTCAAAGGGAAAACGTAGCACATCAGCGTAAACACCATACGGCTTTTCTTTCTCCAATTTTAAGGGCCAACATTATTTCCCTCGGTTTTACTGGTTTCATAACATGCAGAAGGAGAACTCAATGGAAGATAGGGATTTTATCAAGAGAGGACAGAATAAGACTTGCTCCTGGCAGGAGGGTCTCCACATGGAATTCGGGATGGCCAGTCAAAGTCGAATTTCAGGGGAACAACAAATAATGCTTTTAGTGTTCGTATAAGTATATGCCAGACGAAATTTGGGACGTACTTATACTAAAGTTATTCTTTTACCTACGATTCACATTGAATCGGGCGTCCCGTACTGGTTTCCTTTTTGCGAAATCTGGCAGCTCTGCTTGGAGAACAGCGTACAGTTAGTGCCTGGGACATGTGCCAGCCCCACGTGTCTACCCGCGGTTTGCTGCATCATTTAACAAGGCTGTGCTCCCATCCACCCGTCTGAGCAAAGAAACAGGCGTGCAGGGGGCCGCAGACGTAGATGTGTCCAGGATTTGTTTTCAAAGCCGGTCAAAACAAATCAGCCGTTAAACACAAGGTGTGAGGCCAGAGAGACCCATTTTGGGAGGGACGGCAGCCAAAATGCGTCCACAGCGATTCCAGCTATGGACTGATCACGCGTGACTCGGGCTGAGGAGCCCCCCCCGCCGCCTCTAAAGCCAGCAGACCACCGCTACAGCTGGGGGAGAGGGTCTCTCAAAGACGTCCTCGTCCTCGGGCAAACCTTGAAATTGCTGAACTGGTGAACAGGGGGACAGGCCTGCCAGTGTCTATTTGTAGGGGAGAAGGTCACTCTAAGGGGAGACAAGAGGAGCTGGGCCCAGCAGGGGGCCCTTCCAGGGAACCCAGGGGAGCAGAGGGGCACTTCCGAGGCCAGCAGACGTCTGCAGCTGGTGGTCATGCCAAACTCTGAGAGCTGGGAAGTTAATGACAGTAAAAGGTGGGAACAAACACAGAAGTGCTATCCACCTGTCCTCAGACCCGACAAAAAAGCCACACCGGGGCCCAAGTACACCCTCAGGACCCTCCTTATAGAGAGCAACCCAGAGCGGGCAGGTGTCTTCCCAAATGTCACCAGCATTGACTGCCCCCCTGCCCCCCGCAGGCATGGCATCCTGAGGACTCCAGGGCTGTCACGGCTGCAGGCTGGGGGTCGTCAGCTGGGGCTGGCAGGAACCATGGGATCCAACAGAGAGGGGAGCCTGTAAAGCTTTCCACTCCCAGCCGAGGAGCTGTGGCCCCCAGGGTGGGTGGGGACGGCCATCACACACGGTGGTGCTAGCAGGACACGGTGTCAGCAGCTGGGAAGATCCGGGGGTGACCCACGGGTGCCCCTGAGAGCAGAGGTGACACCTGGCAGGACTGGGTGCGACGCACAGGAGCCCAACACTGTGGGCCTCACACACAGTGGGTGCTCAGAGGGTCGGTGAATGTATGTGAGGTTTCCTCAGGCTCACACAACAGGTGTGAAAATCCAAGCCAAACCGGAGCGGAAACGCAGGTTCGTGCATTAGGCAGGGTTTATTTTTTTTCCCTGTAATTTCCAAACTGTGGCTGAGGAAACCGGCAGTACTGTTTGATTCAGTTCCCATCTGGCACCTTTCTTGGTGGTAAATTGATTTCAGAATCTTTCTTAAAGCCTCATCACTAAGCTTCTATAGTTAGGTATAATTCCCCAAGGTTTAGAATTAGCCCAAATTTCTCTAACTCCTTCTTTATTTTTTCACACAAGCCTTCATGATTGTAGGTTTGGAACATTAAGATGCAAATGACAGAGGAAACGGAGCACATTTCAATGTGCTGGCTTTTGGCGGGAAGCAGTTCCAGGAAAGAACCACAGTCCTCCTCGGGCTTGTCGAGATGGGAAGGGGGAGGGCAGAGAAAAGGAGGGAGGAGTTACAGGCAGGTTATTCCGACCCACTCTTGGCTGGTCAGGGTGAAAGAAAAAACTTCACACGCTTTTTTTTTTTTAACATCTTTATTGGAGTATAATTGCTTTTCAGTGTTCCGTTAGTTTCTACTATATAATAAAGTGAATCAGCTGTACATACACATATATCCCCCATCCCCTCCCTCTTGCGTCTCCCTCCCTCCCACCCTCCCATCCCACCCCTCTAGGTGGTCACAAAGCACCAGCTGATCTCCCTGTGCTATGCGGCTGCTTCCCACTAGCTATCTACTCTACATTTGGTAGTGTATATATGTCCATGCCACTCTCTCACTTCATCCCAGCTCACCCTTCCCCCTCCCCGTGTCCTCAAGCCCATTCTCTACATCTGCGTCTTTATTCCTGCCCTGCCCCTAGGTTCTTCAGAACTTTTTTTTTTTAGACTCCATATAGATGTGTTAGCATACTGTATCTGAAGCAACTGACAAAGGATTCATCTCCCAAATTTACAAGCAGCTCATGCAGCTCAATATCAAAAAAACAAACAACCCAATCCAAAAATGGGCAGAAGCCCTAAACAGACCTTTCACAAGCTTTTAACAACCTAATCGCTGATCGCCAGGCACTCTTAGCACAGACCCGGACTCAGCGCGGCAAAGCAGAAACGGGAGCAGATGGTCTGTTCTCCACCCGGAAGCTAAGCTGAGCTTTGACTGGCTCGTCTTCCTCTTCCCCTTGGAGAGTCTGTGTGATCTACTCTCCTCCTAACAGAGTTTCCTCTGAGCAGAATTAAAAGTGACAACGCGGACAGGAAGGGAAGATGTAGGGACAGAGGCCCGGCAGTTCCAGATTTGCTCTCCCGGAAGCGTCATTCCTCCCAGCCCTGAATGTCCAGGGCTTCTACCAGGCCCCGGCCCCCTCCCTCCTGGCCTTTCCTCAGCAGCCTGTTCTGGATCCTATTCTCATCCCCCCCTCCCCCTCCCCTCCCCCTCCCCTCCCCCTCCCCTCCCTCTTCTTCTCCCTGTTCCCTCCCCCTCCTCCCCCTGGCCCCATGTCTGTCCATCCATCCATCCATCGATCCATCCCTCTGGCCTTCAGCCCACACTCCGAGCCTGATCTTGCCTGCTATAGTCACACACACGTTTGCCCCCTGGGCTCGGTACCAGCGTCTCTGAAATCCACCCATCCTGGGAAGGATAAGCAGTGTGTTCTGGGCCTTGGGCCTTTGAGGATGTGCTGTAAGGAAGGGTGAGTGTTTCCCCTTGAGTCTGAGCCAGGCTTAACTGGGGAGAAGCACTTGTCCTTGAACGTGCCTGACTTGCCCGACAAAAGGGCCGCTGAAACCCAGCTCTGCCCACCTGCTCATGAATTCGGAAAAGAGAGACAGGCCTGCTCTCGCCCGGCGGCTTCCGCTGATGACCTTGCTGGATGTCTTGTCAGCTGAACGCATCTCTGGGTGGAGACAGGAATGGCCTGAGGCAGCGGCCTCGCGTGGAGGAGGCCTCCTTGTGCCGGAGGACCAGTGGGGGTCAGTGAAGATGCCCGGCCCGCTCCAGTTCTGGGATCGCGGCCTTGGCCATGACCGTGGCCGAGACGCTCGCCTCTGCGGAGCCGTTCCTCTTTGGCGGGTGGGTGTTGGGTGAGGCTATACACTGCTCTTGCCAGGGTGTCGCTGAGGTGAGCACATGGCGTGCTGGAAAGCAGGGGGAGGCCCTGCTCATCCTTAACCCACTACTTCTCTGTCCTTCCTTCTGGGGCTTCTCAGAAAAGTGCCTTCTGTTGACCCATTGACCAAGGGGCGCCCCTAGGATGGGTGAGTCAGCAGGTCGGTTTTAACCACCCAAGGAGGGGTTTGCAGACAAGAGCATTGTACCCCATGCATCCAACCTCTAGAGCCAGTCACTGAAAGCATCTCTGCATCTGAGACGCTCCGGAAGAGAAGGCATGTCACCTGGGTAACGTGTCAGGCTGCTGAAGTAAGATTTATATTTTATCATGATGCACTTTAAGATACTAAGCCTAGGAATGCTCATCTCAAGGCCTGTTTGGAAAGCGGCAAGATAGAAATACATTTCAATTAAAAAAATAATCCAGGAAGAGTTACGGAGAAGTCTCGTCATGTCATATCCTATGATGACTGCCCATGTTGTTGAGCTGGGAATTCAAGGAGAAACTTATCTCCAGGCTCCTTTGCTTTTAAGGGAGCAAACTTTTGCAGCCAGTGTCACACAGAGAGAAGGCTGGGTGTACGGCAGCTGCGCGGGTGTCCTTATGTGGATCCCACCCCAGGGGTTCATGCCGCCGCCCACGAGGGTGTGAGGCCAGCCGTTGCCCGCTGAGATCAGCGCCTCCCCGCTTCCCTTCGCCTTGTTTGTCCCGGGGTGGCGTGGGGGGAGGGAAGATTGGTAAAACTGGCCCCTCTGCCTCAAATCTACAGCCACTCAACAGATGTTCATCTGAGAACCAGCAGGAAGAGACACCAAGCTTGTTTATTCCCCTCCCCAGGGGTGCGGGAATGTCCCCAGTAGGAGGAGCCTGAGAAGCTGGGAGGAGTTGGGGGAGGGGCAAGGAGAGCCATGAGACTCTTCCGGGCTCCGTGGACGGCATGACGTCAATCTGATGATTCCATCACACAGAAGTAAGAGCTTATCCGATTGGTGATTAAAAGGTGATACGTATTTCAGGCAAACCATCTTTAAGTAGATAAATCTACGAGTCAGTTGAAAATGGGATGGGATTGCATCATGTACATGACCTTTAAGAAGGTAGTTATACTTGAAACGAGGACTTTCTACACGCTATTCTTTCTTCCCCACCTTCTCCATCGTGAAATGCTACATAAACAGGAAACGATGTGCCTCTAACAAAAAGTGTACTCGCAGGAAAACCCGAGAAGTATATGTGTACGCGAGGGTCTGGGTGTATGCACGTAGACGGGCACATGCTTTTATATGAAAGAGAATGTTTATGGAATTTAAAACATGTAATATGAAAACACTCATCTAGACCATCGCTTTATACAGAGGTACAGAAAGTACATGCTTGTCTCCTTGTTTGGTCACAAATCTCCTCTTGAATTTTTTTAAACCCCAGCATCTCTATATAAAATCTGACTCAAAAACACCAGTTTGGTCCAGATTTCTCTGACACAGGCTGTGAATCATCCTATGAAACGTCTGTGAAGTTCTGCAAATTTCCCCAGAAACAAATATATGTATTTATTGATAATAGTCCCAGGAAACGGAAGTCTCTATAAAACCAAAAGTGATTTGTTTCCTGTATGCCCAGTTTCTGTCTCTCCAATCTTCCGAGTCTCTTTGTGGGGATTATAAGAAGAAGCTGTCTCCAAACCCATCTACTGTTCCCCCGATAACTGTGCCCCACGAGTTCCGGGATTTGAGGGGAGTGGGCAGGGTACCACTTTGGTGGTTTGCAGATGCTGTCCGTGTGCTTTGACTCCCTCTCCCCCTGGCCTCCCCGAAGCCCAGGGGCACCTTTCTTTCTCCAGTGAAATGTTCACAGCCATCCCGCTTGGCTTTCTGCCCGCTTCCACCTCCTGTCCCTTGCCCAACCACCTGACTATCCAGGACACACCCAGGTCTCCTGCAGCCCCACCTCTCCTGGGGTGTGACTCACCATGAGAGATGCAGCTCTTGAACGAGAGGTGCCCAGAGCACTCAGTGGCTCCCATCAGCATGTGGTGGTGGTGAGCACAGCAGGGAAGCATCAGAGAAATGACCGGTGTGGTTCGGACCACTCTCCCTCCTTCCTGAGTTCCAGACCAAATCCTGCATGATGCCAGCCAGTCCACAGTAGATACGAAGCAGGATGGATGTCCTGGATGCCAAACCATCTGCGAGGCAGCTGGTGTGGGCAGGAGAAGCCATCGTCAAAAATCAATATGACTAGGAAGCTTGTCATTTCTCTCTAAGAGTATTTTAACGTTTGAAATTATGTGTGTGGTGCTTGTTTGGGTTGGGTTGCTATTCTAGACACTCTTCCTCTCTCTTTCAACTGTACCTTTCAACCAAGTCTCTTTCTAAGAACCAAGAGACTTCCAACCCGTCTCCTTAAGGGGTCAGCTCTTTCTTGCAGAGGTGGAGGCAACTGGGATTGGTCTCATCTTGTCACAGCACTGAAGGAAATGCTCCAAAGAAACAAGGGCAAGAGGCAGGGCCTGCCTGATGGACTAGTCGATATTGACCAGCTGCCTTTCTCCTGTTTCACGCCTATAACTGAGAAACGGCACTGAGCCGGGCCTGGATAATATCTCTGCAAACTCTTTTGAAGCTAATGAAAACCGTCTACAGGACGTTTCCGGAAGAACTGTTTGCATGCATAGTTAATCCTCAGAGTTGTACGTTCTGAGGGTAGAGCTCCTGTCTGCTCCTTCTTTGAAACTCCCGGGGTATCTAGTCAGTCTTGACTCAAAATTCACTTGACTGTGCTGCTTTTAATACCCACCGAGTGCCATACTTACTTGAAACTCAACTTTGAGCATTTCCTTTTCTAGGGAACAAATTCCATTTCAAACCCCTCTTCTAATTCCTCGTCTGCAATATGTGAATGATAATAGTACTTACCGTATACGGTTACAGAGTGGATTGTGTAAATTCTGCACGTGAACTGCTCAGCACCATAGACAGCGTGGCAAGATGAGGACTCGGTAAGTTCAACTAGTATTACGGTTGCAGCTTCTGACTCCTGGCAGCCTTCTTGTAACAAGCCACTCACCTAATGCCCCTATGTCGTATTTCCATGAGACAGGTTTGACTGCACGTCATCTAAGTGAAGGACATGCATATATTAGAACTTCGGGGTCGGATCGTTCTTCCAGGGATGTTTAAGATGGAAGTTTGGGGGAGGTGTCGTATCTCTGATGCTCTAAGAGCTGTGAAAGGAGAGCCCAGTGGGACCTTTGAGGCTGCTCCGAACAGCAGCTGTTCTTTGTTTGCTGGGTTTAAGAACATGGGCTCTGGTTCCTGGACCTCCTGCAGATCACAGGGCTGTGAATGATCTCCTTTCTCCAAATGTCACCACGAAATATGGTGTCCTGTCTTCTGGACATCCTGTCCTGAGGCAGCGTGGCTTTGTCATTTTAAGCTGTACTTTGGTACCAGCTGGTTGTTCCGTTCCTTTTGGGTAGAGTCAGAGTGTAAGGCTCAGCTCCCTGATGGACAATTATAATTTGTCTAACTACCTGCCTATGAGGAAACATTTGAGATTGTGTTCAAAGCAAGGACAGTTATCTTGTTGTTGGACTGGATGTATGGCCTGGAACTAATCAACCCCGCTCTGGGGGTCTCAGATCTGAGTCATCCATCAGAGTGTTTTATATTCGAAGGCTGCCAGGCATGGCTTCGAATGGACAAGAGTCCTTGACGAGAGGCCTGGCTTCTCCTACTGCCTTCACTGCTAACTTGCTCTGGACCTAAGCCCTGGAGGACGCACCTGGAAAACTGAGGTCAGACTGCTTCCCCGGTGCGGATGTGCAGAGGGCCAAGAAAGACCAGGAGGGCTTCCCTGGTAGCGCAGTGGTTGAGAGTCCGCCTGCCGATGCAGGGGACACGGGTTCGTGCCCCGGTCCGGGAAGATCCCACATGCTGCGGAGTGGCTGGGCCCATGAGCCATGGCCGCTGAGCCTGCGCATCCGGAGCCTGTGCTCTGCAACGGGAGAGGCCACAACAGTGAGAGGCCCGCGTACTGCAAAAAAAAAAAAAAGAAGGACCAGGAGCTCCATGGAGAAAGTAGAACTGAGAAGTTGTGGCTATGCAGGATTTTTCTTTTACAAAATCATCTTCTTCGCTTGGAAGTTTATAGTTAATCCTTGTTTTCCCCCAACATAGAGTTTCGTAAAAGGGAAAAAGTATCTGTAAAACAATCCCGATTTTCATTCTCCTGGGCTGAGCCACTCTAGTCCTAATTGTTGGCTATGAGGGGCCAGCCCCTGCCTGGGTCTCAGCCAGATTCCCAACAAGAAAGAAAAAGGGAAGAGAGTGAGGAGCCAAGGGCAGGACAGGCTCTTGCTAACGGGTTTGTTGCCTGCAGGTTCAGACCTGATTCCTCAAAGCCACCTGTCCCAAGGTGTTTCTCTTCAGTTACCGATGGGCTGTGATGAGGGCAAAGCTGTGTTGTTCCCTGGCTGCCCCTCCTTGGAGAGTGGGAGGGGCCAGGGTAGATGGGAGGGGCCCAGGGCAGTAGGAGAGGCCAGGACAGGTGTGAGGGGCCGCGGGGCAAGAGGGGCTGTGCCCTGGCAGCTGGAGCCCTGGTAGCTGTGGCATCAGCTCTCCTTTGTTTGACAAACCCTTCGGTGTCTTTGGAATAGACAACACGGAGAACTTCCGGCTGAGTTAGGGTATGTGAGCAGCGGAACAGGCCTGCGTCTTGGGGGTCTTGGGAAAGATCTTGTCCGGGGAGGCAGTGCTGTGTCGATGTGTATAATTCATCCAACGTCTAAGTCAGCTGGAGCACGCTCCCGGGTGAGAATACTGGAGATAGTTAATAACCAGCAAAATCCTGGCAGATGACAGCAGCTGCAGCTGAGCTGATGAATTAAAATCTAAGTGACAGTGGCAGAAGCTGGAGAGAACGCTGCAAATGAAGCCGAAAGGGGAGCACGCTGAGGGAATAGACCCGCCTTTTATAACTGCAGCACTCTCAGAGGCGTGCCTGTCCAAGCCTGCAGGCTGCCGAAGGTTAGAGAGCCATGGGCGGTGCACTGCAAGCTGCGGCCAGGCGTCTTAGGACTCAACCCTGGGCCTGAAACGTCCAGACCAGGTCGGGTCCTGCTTTTGCCTTGTAAGAGCTACATGACTTTCCACACCTACTTGACCTCTCTGGGCCTCGTGTTTACTATTTCCAAAGTGGGGGTAATAATACCTTCCAGACAAGACTGTTGGGAGATTAAAATGAGATAAAGTGTGTGAAATCATCAGAGCTATTTTGGCTTCAAAAAACGGGACTCCCACTTTTAAGCAAAATGGGGAATTTTGTAAAAGGGTGCTGGAGGATCTCATGCACGCTAACTGAAGGGAGAACAGCCACGCCCAAGAGCTCCTAGAACCAGAGGCTGAAACGCGGCCAGAACTTTCTCTTCATTGCTTACCTCTCTGCTGGGAGGCTTCATCTCTTTCTCTGGAGACTCATTTTCTGCACATGTTGGAACCCGAAGCCAATGACAACCCAGCTTTCACATCCACTGTTTCACCAACAGAGAGAACTGACTCTGCTCCCCAAAATTACAAGGAAGGCCTCTGGTTGGCCCATCTTAGGTCAGGTCACCAGCCTTCACCCAATCAACTGTGACCAGGAGGACAGGGTCTGTGAAACATGGGCCCTCCTGCAGGAACCGCATGGTGGAGATGGGGGCGGAAAACATCCCAGAAGCTGGAGAAGTGGGGCCAGAGGGTGGTGGATGGACAGGCAATAGATGTCCACCCAGGGCTTTGTAAATTATAAAGGGCAGTTCACATGTGAAGTCTTGGCAACGGCTACTGGACAAATACCCTCGATGCTGAGAAGCCCTTTAGAGTCTTGTGTGCCCAGAGGCAGGCAAGCATCCGTCTCCATTTCCTGGCCCTAAGAAGATATCTGTTCCCTGCACTTGTGGACTCCTGCCTCGAAGCAGTAGCTTAAAACTTTCTGAGCTAGAGTTTGGCACCCATTGAATGCGAATACCCCTGGGAAAGAACTAGGAAGAAATCTATAGTCTGAAGGTCAATTAGCATTTGGACCGACACACTGAACTTGAACATCAGTCAGAAAAGACTAGAGGTTTGTGCTTCAATGGGAGGAAAATGAACCTCTTAATAGACTACACTCTGCGGCCAGGGCAGATTACGAGAGCCGTGAGTCTGAGTTATTTAGCTCTGGACACTTCACTGCCGTGGTTTATTATCTGGCTTTGCTGCTCCCCTTCCAAGAGCTTTGCCTACTCATGAAATAAACGGTCTGCTCTGCAAGCGGAGAAACAGATGATGGGGCCGTTCTCGGCAGGGATGGGACGGGGGGAAGAACACCTTCTAACTGTAATTAAGGCTCAGGGAGCTGGGGTTCCCCTTCCACAGTGCACAAAGTGTTCTGCATTTCTCCCCGGTTCTAACTTCTCATCTGGCAGCGTTCGAGTTTCTCTGAGCTTTCAGAGTGTAAGTTGGCTTCTAGGTTGGCAGCGAGCCAGCCCCATCAACCTTGACCTCTGTTTCCTCTGGTGTGTGCTCGGCATCCCCTAGCAATAAATCCTTCGTAATTAAATAATAGGAGGCAACCCTTAAAATGCTAATCCTGTCTTCATCAGCGCTGGAGAGTCTGGGCCACTAAAACTGAGTAATTGTTTCCGTAGACCAAACGCAGCTGAATTAAAATCTCTGTTTGTGCCGATCTGGTATCTCTTTCTAGGCAGGAAAACACCAGGCGCAGACAATGCGTTTTGTAGGCCTGGCTGAGGATGAGCAACTGGGTTTCAACACCTCAAGTCTGAGGATTCCGTCTGTGGAGGAATTTGATAGGCCTTGGCTTCATAAAACCTCGGTCATTGCTTTAGAAGGAGCAAGTCTGGCATTCTGCCCATCTAACTCCTGCCCTGCAGCCTCAACAGACAACAGGAAATGGGATTCATGCCAAGGAGGGGCGAGGTGCTGTGACACTGACACCTGTTCCGTAGTAAGTGGACTGAAGCAGGAATTGGGAACTTTAGGTACCTGTGCCCATCCCACCCATCCACCGAGGCAAAAATCTGTCCCTAGGAGACTGTTTGGACTCTTTTGGACTTTATGTGATCACTGGAAAATATGAGTGACACGGGCATGGGAGTAAAGGAGAAGGAGTGAAGATGAACCTTGAAGACATTATGCTAAAATAGAGAAGCCAGTCCCCAAAAAACCACATGTTGTACAATTCCATTTGCATGAAATGTCCAGAACAGGCGAATCTGTGGAGACAGAAAGATTGGTGGAGACCAGGAGGGTGACTACTAAAGGGTTAGGGTTTCTTTTGGGGCTGACAAAATGTTCCGGAATTAGACAGTGATTATGGTGGTAAGACCTTGTAAATATAGTAAAAACTTCTGAATTGTACAGTTTGAAAGGGTGAATTTTACAGAATGTGAATTAAGTCTCCATTTTTAAAATGTCCTGGAAAGTTGGGTTCTAGTTTAGAACCTGCATCTCCATTCCCCTCCCCTCGTCCTCACATCTTCGCTTCTCTTCCCGTACGTGGCTCTTCCTCTATCACCAGCATCCTCACGTGCACCCAGGTGAACACCCCTGCCCACGTCCTGGTTCTGTCCACACCCCCAAAGCAGCCACAGCCTCTGACCTAGTGAGAGCACTGGCTGCAGAACCTGCCCAGGAGGATGGCCCTGGACGTGAGTCCAGAAAGGCCCTAAAGTAAGTGTCAGTGACATTGGAGCAGGGGATTCTGGTATTTGGGTACCTGGAGTGTGGTGAGTGATCGTGGGGTCCAGGTAGGCAGTTCTCTTGGTCCAGAAGACCCTTTCCCTGTGCAAAGGGCACAGGTGGAGAAGGGTCTACTTCAGGCCCTTTAAGTGCGTTAAGTGATCACCCGCGTCCTTTTGTGCAATGGGCAGCGCCACTGGAGGCACTGAAGGGAGGTATTGGTGCTTTTGTTAATAACATGGCAGCAAGGGAAAAGGTGATGGAGAGTTTTCAAAAACTACAGAGCAAGGAAGGCAGCCATTCTCCAGAAGTGTCTACTGTACTGATGCCCCGGGAGCCAAGCTCAGCACATCCTGAGGAGCTGAGAGAAGGAAGCGCAACCCCTTACAAATAAAAGACCGGGGGCAGCACAGGGCCCAGGAGGGCGGGTCCAGGGTAGCAGCCAGGAGGCCGAGAACTTGAAGGCATGGGCTGGAGCTTTGTAGGAAAATAGAGGGATGCAAGCCTGAGGATTCAAACATGTGCTGCTCGCCCCTAGCCTGTCCTGCCTGCCTGGGGACGGCTCCGCTTGCCCCCTGAGCCCCTCCTCTGGCCTTCACAGAGGTCCTACCCACCGCCTGATCAAAAGCCCAGACGGGCAGTCAGTTTCCCTGGGTGAGATAGAAGAAATGAGGGTCGGGTTGGAGGCAAGGCACCTTGCATCAGCACCACTCGGGCTTTTGGAGCAAGAGCCGTGGCAACCATCTTCAAGAGCGATCACAGACTCTTTATTGAGCAGAACACTTAGGGAGAGAAGAGATAAGAGCCGCATCCTGTCCAAAGCGTCCTTTTCTCCCCAGTTGTGTAGAGTGTGAGGGTCGTGGGAACGGTGCCCCTGCAAACTCGAGCTATACCTCCTGAGTTATAGGAAACGCATTCACACAGGAGCCCTGGAAGAGAGTGGCAGCCCTTCCTCTTAAAGACGGAGCCCGGCTTTCCCCGAACAGAGGGGACCAGGGCTTTCACTCTGGTTCTGTTCACATTGGCAGCCGCTGTGCTGGCCACTGGGAGAGGGGTTGAAGGACTGTCCCAGGACTTCCATCAGCCCCCCAGCCACCAGGAGCAGAGCCTGGGAAGCTCCGGACCAGCCGGTTGTGGGGACGGTTCCTCGCTTTGCTTGGCGCCCCGGTTGTCTTCCATCCCGACGGTGTGCACGTCTGCTGAGGTTCATGCTGCTGCGATGAACATCCAACCAACCTGAGTTTGAATTTGCGCCCAGCTACTTAGCGTCGATTTCCACATCCATAAAGCTGGGAAAAATAATGATTAACATAGGGGTGCTGTGAGCTTTCCGTGGGATTCTGAATGTAAATCTCTTAGCCCAACCTCTGGACAAGTGAAATACTGGAAAACTGATGAAGAGTACGACCATGTTGGTGATGGGGGCGGAGAGGTCGGGGCCAGGGCAGGCGTCCATAGGCTGAGCCCTGGCTGGACAGCCACAAGCAGAGTGGGGAGTGACTGCTAGTCTCCGCAAGTCTCATCCACTTGGGATGTGCCGGCCGTAATTACTTATTGATGGGGAAGTTTCCTTTCCAGGGAAAAACCAATCCTCTCTTTAATTTAGTGCGAATTCATAGTATCAAGAGGGTTCGGGGGTCGATTTTAAAGTAGCTAATTTGGAGCATTGTTTCCAAGTACTCATTTCCAAATGGAAAGCTAAGAGTCTATAATCGTTCGAGGAGCTTCTGAAACGTCTCGGCTGCTGCGTCGGGCTATGGTACTACCTGCATTGCTCACAAAAGCTGTCTTCTCCAAGTATTGTGCTTTTCAGCGCCTTGTCTGTGTGGCCAACCCCCCTTGCCCCCTCCCCCAGCCCAGGCATGGATGTGTTATAGCTCAGCTCCAGGCTGCCTACCCCCACCACGTACGCGCCACCTACTCAGTGTCTCCGCAGCACACACACACACACACACATGCACACACACACTCACACGCACACACACTACAATGGGAAGCTGATGCTGATCCTGGGCTTTCTGGCTACGGTGCCACGTGCAGGACAGACATAGAGGAATGTGCGGCAGACACTAACACACACTCAGCTCTCCCACTAGACATCAGGTGTGCCCCCGCCCCACTTCTGTTGTTCTTGCTGTGTTTGCGTGAGCGCAGGGCAATGACGCCAGGTGTGTGGGGAGGTGGGACGGGGGACACTACAGAAAACGCAGGAATTCAGATGGTTCAACATTTTGCTATTCTTTCTAAACTATCTCCCATTCAAATTTGGGGCTAGGTGCTATTTTCGGGGCACTTAGCATGAAACAGGAATGATGAATTATTTGGTGCCAGGGACGGAAAATAAAGAAGGACCGTGTAGGTAAAAATAATGCTGCTGTGAGTTATGGGGCTTCTTTATGCTTTTTCTCTTCTTTCAATATTCTTCCAACTTTTTCTCACTTCTCTTCAAGAATTTTTCTCACTCCTGGTACTTAGTCTTATTTTTATCTTTCCAAAGTTTGTTTCGTAATAAATAACTTTCCCTCCAATGGTGTGCTCTTAATGAGCCCATGACGACTCATGCAACAGAATTTCTTCAGCACCTACCATGTATCAAGTACTATGGCCATCAACTGGCCCCAGGCCAAGGAGGCCACCCGGTTGTTGGGGGGACAGATGGTCATGGATCTGCCCTGGATCCATGGCAGGTTGGAGGCCCCCCGCCCCAAACAGATCGACACAAGCACAGCCTAAGTCTGGGTAGGTGTTGGGCAAGGCTTCTGAAGATTCGCTTAGGGTGGTGTGGGTGAGTGATCCTTTCTTAGTAGGGAGCCCTTGGTCTAGCACCTAATAAAGAGTATTCGAGAAGCAGGGTAGTGGCTTTTGCAGCTAGGATGTCTGGATTTGAATCCTACCACTGCTACAGGCCACATGGGTGACCTGGGGTAATTTATTTCACCCCTCCAAACCCCCATATTTCTCCTCAATAATATGGGAATGATAATAGAGCCTGTCTGACAGGGTAATTGTGAAGATTATTTGAACCACTCTATGCCAAGTGCTTAACAAAATTAGCTGCAATAATATTAATGACAAAGTGCTGTTATAACAGCAATAATAACAACTCAAACCCTATTCAGGATGAGGTCTGTGGTCAAAGATGGGTCTTTCAGGAGGGGAGCACTTGGGACTTCCAGAAAACTGTTACCAACCAGGGTTCTTGGCCTCCTTAATCAATAGAAATTGTTAAGAGGCCAGACAAGAAATTCAGGCAAAGCTTCATTGGGTCTGCTGCTGCAGCAGGGGGAGGGAGAACAAGTTACAGGTTCCCTGGTTTGCTTGCTCCCTGAGGCAGGGGGTGAGCTTGTTACTCATAGGGGGGTGAGGGTAGGGGTGCGTCCAGGGGTCGGGCTGGAGACGTGGCTTAGGTGTTTTGCCCACCCCTTAGGTGGTGTCGTGTGCAGGGGGCGTGCGCAGTGCCCTGCTTTTACTCCCAGCTCTTCAGAAGTGGCAGTTGGGTTTTTTAGTTTTTTTGTATCTTGTTGTCCATAATTTGCCCCACCTGTGCATGCCTGTAGCTATTTTTAGTCCCTTATAGTTTCTTTGTATTTTGTTGCTCAAGGAGACCTTTGTCCAGGTGCAAGCACTGCAGCAAAGGGTCCCAGGTCCCAGGTCCCAGCCTGTCTCCAAAGGAGGCCACTGGATCTGGGCGAGGAAGTCAGACCGTGAGGCTGACCAGCTGGCTCGCAGAGGCAGGTGTTCTGTTCCCAGAATGGTTGTGAGAGGGGACTGAGGATGCAGGTGGAAGATAGACACTCAAACCAGTGACCCAGGCAGAAGGCCCAGACGAGTGCACAGGCTACTCACAGAGGCCGGGAGCAGGGGTCCAGAGCTTTCGTTACGGATTCTACAGCAGAGACTCGCTGAGGATGTGTGAACAGGAGTGATCAAAGTGAGGACTTTAAGCTGAGAAGAAAGAAAGTGAGACTATGAAGAGCTTTCAAGATGGTAGAAGCTATAGAATGACAGTCCTCAGGGGACAGAGCGTGGTTGGCTTCCGGATATGAGAGGGAGTGAGCTTGAAACAGGGAGGTGGGGTCAGAAATCTGAATGCTTGGAACTGGATGCTGGAGGATCTGTGGTCAAGGGCAGTGGAGTGGGTGACTAGGGCGGGCTGGAAGGTGGACAAGGTCATTGTCAGGGAGAAGAACGTCAGATGAAGTGTGTGTGTGACGTTGGCGTCTCTAGGGCTGATGACAGGAGTGCTCGTGGGGGAAAGACGGAGACATGCTCACATTTTGGGTCCTCGGGAGAGGGCCAGGTCCGCATTAACTGGAAGCTAAGGGAATGTTCATTAGGAAGCCGAGGCTGGAGTGGGGATGCTGATGAATGGCCATGATTCCCGGAGTGCAGGGTTTGCGTGTCAGAAGCCTGGAAGCCTGAGTCAGATGGGGGGATGACCCAGCCACAGTGAGACAGTGAAGCTCAGGTTCTTACAGCAACTGTGGCCAAGGGAGCTGAAGGCCGGTTGAGATGAAGCATGGATGGAAAATCAGTTCTAACTTTATTCTCCTTCTTGGCACTGGTCTTTCTGCAGAGATGAGGAAGGAAAGTTGGAGATGGGAGAGCTGCAGAAAGGATGGGGGCAAGGTGGCCTGACTAAGAGCAGGAGAGTAAACTTCCTGTTGCAGGGATAGGGCCATCTTATCAGGACAACTGGGGCTCCAGGGTCAGCACAGACTTGCCGGGGGGCCACTGAGTGCCAAGACCTAGAGTGGGGACCATGTGTGCAAGGGCAGCTAGAAGATCCCAGGATGCCCCTGTCTAGGGAAGTCCCTGACCACTGTACATCTCGACAGGAGGAAGACTGGACCAGTTCTGCTAAGACTGCAAGAGGTGGGCAATGCCTGCCACCCACATATGCTCTGGTCCCTGTTATAGGAGCAGCCCTAGCATTCTGCTTCCCCATCTCCTCAGCACAGCCACTCGCGTCTGTCTGCATGTTGGAAACAACAATGAATTAAAACAAAAGATTAATGCTGCGGGCCTAGTGTATTTATATGCTCAACTTCTATGGAAACCCAGCAGGTAGTAAATCAGCCAAAAACCATATTTAATAACTCCTAGTAAAACCCAGTTTACTCACCTGCCAACCATGGAAAAGTTGGTCACGTTGTCACAGCAGCCCCATTCACTGCAGACCACTGTAACTGCCCTAGACGTAAGAAATACATTTCCCTTTCTTTGATAAGGATGGTGCTCTGAAAATAAGCCATGAAATAGCCTAGAAACAACATGCCTGTGGTTAATAATAGCGCTAGATTACTTTATCTGTCATATACTCCACATCCGTCTACTTGGTAGCTGGCATCACTCCTGAATTTTTAACCAGAGTCCTCATAGGGCAGAGAAAGGAGGCAAATGACGACCAGCTTGTAAAGGAAGATGTAAAGAGCAGTGCCCTTCCTTCCTGGTTGTTAAAAGCAAGTCATTTGGCCTTAGCCTTGGGGGGAGAGATTAGCTGTCTGGATCACATCTTCTCCAACACTGATTGTACTGTTAGGTTTCCTGGGGACCTTTCTATATCATGCCCAGCTAGCTCAGTGATTGCATTGATCTGACTGAAATGATGGGAAAGCATTCATTTCTACCTCATTGATTTCAGCACTCTATTGTCTGCCTAGCGTTTTCTCCAGCTCTGCCCTCTTTCATCAATAAGTTGCTTGTTCCTGAGAAAATTCCCGATGCTCTCGCGCTGCTTTCTAGATACAAGTGCACTTTGATACAAGACGTGTGAACCGGGAGGGCTGAGCACTGGGGAAGAAGCCAATGATGCTGGTTACTGGGTAATTTAGTGCCTACTTCCCTGCCTCTTGCATCCTTTTCTTTGCTGTATAAGCATCAATTGTTTCAAGGGGGTGAAATGCTTTTTGCTTCCGATCAGAGCAGTAGAGCTGGTCTAACTTAAAAGTTCCCATATCTCTTGGGTGACAAAGAACTGGAAAAGTTGCACAGGGAAAACCCCAGAATCCAGGACTGCGAGAGGGGCAAGGAACTTGGGGTCTGCGTCCCACTCCATGACTGGCGTAAGTGTCCCAGGATCCAGACCCTTCCCTCGGGCTCCGATGATTCAGAGGTGTCAATGCTGGGTTTGAGCTTGTCTGCAAATAGGCCACACCTCACAATCAATTCACTCATCTAATTAGTTGCACGCTTTTGTTTGCTGCAGACTAGCCTTGTTTCCGGGGCTGAACTATGTCTCTTTAGAATCCTTTCACAGTCATAAACAAGAGGAGGTGAATTGTGCAGGCCTCCCCTTTAATGGGTGGGAGCCAAGGTTGGCTCGATATTTTAACAAATAACAGTTCTTTGCAGTATTTCTCAAATTAGGCTGGGAGGATATATTCTCAGAGATCAGAATGTTTGAGAATGAGTTGGTCCTACCGTTTTCTATTACTGTTTAAAAAACTCAGCATGTACTTTCTGAGATCGTCAGCTCGTGACTCCAGCTTGGTTTCTATGTTTCGTGTGGTTCATACTTAGACACTAGCACTGCGTACATTTGTTTCCCTAACTGTCCACCAGGTGCCATTCCTCATATTTTCTAAGGTAGGCGCTCATTTTCTCCTCACAGCAACCCTGCGGGATGGCTATGATCATCTGCATTTTACAGATGCGAAACAGGCACAGAGGTGTTAAGTGACCTGCCCCATGTTACACAGCTGGGAAGGGCTGGAGCTGGACCCAGCTGGCAGTCAGGCCTCAGAGCCAGTAGCTCTTTTTTTTTTTTAAGTTTTTTTTGTTTTTGTTTTTTTTGAAGATGTTGGGGGTAGGAGTTTATTAATTAATTAATTTATTTTTGCTGTGTTGGGTCATCGTTTCTGTGCGAGGGCTTTCTCTAGTTGTGGCATGCGGGGGGCCACGCTTCATCGCGGTGCGCGGGCCTCTCACTATCGCGGCCTCTCTTGTTGCGGAGCACAGGCTCCAGATGCGCAGGCTCAGCAGTTGTGGCTCACGGCACTAGTTGCTCCACGGCATGTGGGATCCTCCCAAACAAGGGCTCGAACCCGTGTCCCCTGCACCAGCAGGCAGACTCTCAACCACTGCGCCACCAGGGAAGACCCAGAGCCAGTAGCTCTTAACTGCTTTGTGATTTTGCCCTTCCCGCTGGTAGCACGTCACTTCTGATGTGGTGTTTCTCAAACTGGGCTCCACAGAAACCAGGAGATTTGTGGGTTCGTATCCAAAGTTATGGAAAATTGTTTTTCTCAGAGTATATCTGTACATTCTTTAAATTTGCAAAAGCACGAGCTTTGTGATAATACCGTTTGGGGTTCAAATTAGACAAAGGTCTTACTAGTTATCAGATCTTAGGCATGTTTCTTTATATCTCCAGCCTGTTCCCTTCTCTATTATAATGGGACACTGGTCTCCCTTGTGGGGTTATTCAGAGTTTGTGTCAGAGTTATGTCAGAGTTTGATGTGACAGCATGTGTAGAGTACCTGGCATACGATGTTCAGCGAGGCTCTTCCCTCTTCCTCTCCATTCCCCCACCCCGTCTTCCTCTTGTCAGCTGGGTGCAAGGTCTGTGCTAACAAACGTGTATCCTGAACTGGTAGGACTGCCAAAGGAGAACAATCATTAGCTTCAACAGTTACTGCTCTCAGTACGAAGGATGAACCATTTACAGTGGACCCCTGGTATCTGCAGGGGATTGGTTCCACAGATCCCAAACTCTGCAGGTGCTCAAGTCCTGTATATAAAATGGCGCGGTATTTGCACGTAACCTACGGACATCCTCCCATATTCTTTAAATCATCTCTGGATTACTTATAATACCTACCACAACATAAGTGCTACGTAAAAAGTTGTAAACACAATGTGAATGCTCTGTAAATAGTTTCTGGCATGCTTCAAATTTAAATTTTGCTTTCTGAACTTTCTGGAATGTTTTCTTTTTAAAATATGTTAGATCCCTGGTTGACTGGGTCCACTGACGCAGAGCCCGTGGATGTGGAGGGCCACCTGTACACAGAGGCGAAAGCATTCGAGGTACCGGCGGGATCATTCCAAAGAGACACTTGTTTGCAGACAGCTGTAAAGATTAGCGAGGCTACCGACAAGAGGAAAGATGCCCTGTCCTATTCTTCCGGGAGATAAGAGACAATAACTCGTTTTGGTTTTTGCCATAAAACTGTGGTGTGTCCTTGGACCGAGCCTTCATTTTATCTCTAAAATGAGAGAATTTTAGTAGATCGGTGGTTTCACACTTTTTTTTTACACCCAGAACACTTTCATCAAAAAACACTTATGCCCCTCAAAGCATTTTGTTTTCATGAAGCATGACGACTTTGACCAATTCACAGTGGCTCTCTGGTCCTAACGGAGAGAAGGATTCTCCGACAAGAGAGAACTCTGTGATGGATTAGCGATGTCTGCCAGGGGCGCCAAGGGCAGACAGGCCTCCCAGAGAGTATCATCCTGTCTGGGAGAAAACTATGATAAACAGGTAACAGGGAACATTTCAGGCTCGACCAGGCAGAGATGCCTGGCTCCAGTTTACTCTGTTTAGCAAACCATTTTGCTACATGAGCTTAGAATTCCTCCTAGCATCTATTAGAGTCTTTGGTGCTAAATCTTGGAGATAAAATACAAAAAGCTATACAACGGTTGAGACTTTGAGAAGAATTGGGTGGTTAATTACTAAAATTGTCCCAAACAAACTCAGCAGAGAAAGTGAGACTAATATCCTCTGCATCGGAACGTTCAGCCCAGCCAATACAATATCGTTTTCTGCCTAAAGCCTCACTTTAATTGAGAGACAAGTAATAAATTAGGCTTTCAGGAAACAGGAGTTACTACCAGATCATCATATCTGGCTGTGGAATGTTTAGTCTTCTCTTGCAGGCACCTGCTTCATGTAATTGAGTGTCTTGTGGGATGTTTTAATAGCCTTTTTCTAAGGGATGAATAATGTCCACTGTATTGCTCCAGGAGCAAAAGAGGCCACAGCTGGGCAAGATGCTTAGCAACTGTTACTGTGTTGAAGAGATTTGCCAAACTCAGCAATCTGAGGCAGTCGAAATCCATCATTGTGGTCACGAGGTGCCTCTGTACCAACTAGGATGGGGACGCTTCACCGACAGGAAAAGAAAAACCCTTCATTAAAGTCCTGGGGAGAGACCTGCCTACATTCTCAGCAAGCTACGGCACTCAGCACCCTCAGAATGAGGTACAAGCTCCTTGCCCTGTGTACAGAGTGTTTGTTTAAGAGGACTTGCAAAAGATGAAGGGGCGGTAACCCTCAGCAGCTATCCTCAGACGGCTGCAAATTGTATTTTAACAGAAAAGAAGAGAAACAAAAGCCCTCGGATGAAGACCAGTTCACGACATAAGTGCATGGTTTATAAGTATACGCCAAACTTAATGTTAGAGAATGCCACCTCCTTTATCGAGTTATTTGCAATGTTGATCCTAAAAAGATAGCTCCAAGCCAATGAAACTACTCATCTGAGGTGTGCTGGACTGGACAAATGTTTTGATCTCATGAGAGTATGTGGAACCATAAGACATTAAAATGCAAAAAAAATAAAAATAAAAAATGTCGTTCTTCCTGGATAATCCAGTATCTTAAGCAAGTTACTCTAGCAAAGCCAAGATTCTAGTTCTTATCTGTAAATTGAGAGGGAGGCAATGGGAAGTAAAAATGAATTAAATGATTTAAGTCAGTGTTTTCAAGTATTTAGGTCACAGAGTATTTACAAAGGGCACACAAATATCTTGTGACCTTGAAGATTAAAAACAGGCCTCGCCTTGGAAATAGATGCCACTATTTTTTTTTCAAGTACATGTTAAGTGCCGTTGTTGTTAGGCAGATATGAAAGTCATCACGCTCCTCAGCTGTGCGTCTCCAATCTGATGTGTTTGTCCTCTTCCATCTAATGCCTACTCTCCCATCCTCTCAGTCAGCACATGGAAAGGTGCCCAGCATCCACAGCCTTGCTCAAGTCAAAACCACAGTGAAATACCACTTCACAACCATGAGAATGGCTGTAATAAAAAAGGCAACAGCAAACGTTGGCCAGGTGTGGAGGAATCGGGACCCTCACACCCTACTGGTAGAATTGTGAAATGGTGCAGTGCTGTGAAAAAACAGTCTGGAAGTGCCTCAGAAAGGTTAAACACAGCGTTACCACAAGACTTAGCAATTTCACTGTTAGTAATATACTCAAGAAAAATGAAAACACATGTCCGCTTTTACACAAATGTTTATAGCAGCAGTACTCATCATAGCCAAACCTGGAAATAACCCCAGCAGTCCATCAACTGATGAATGGATAAATAAAATGTGATATATTCATATAATGCAATATTATTTGGCGATAAAAAGAGATGAAGTTAAAAAAGAGAAAACGAAATGAAGTTTGGATACATGCTACGTGTGGTATGGGTGAAGCTTGAAAACGTTATTCTAAGTGAAAGAAGCCAGACATAAAAGACCACATATTGTATGATTCCGTTTATATGAAATGCCCAGAATAAGCAAATTTCTGTCTCTATGGAGACAGAAAGCAGAACAGTTACTGCCTAGGTCTGGGGAGCTCAGGGGAAATGGAAAGTGATTGCTACTGGGTGTGGGATTTAGGGGGGTAATGAAAATGTCCTAAAGTTAATTGTGCTGACAATTGCACAAGTCTATGAATACATTAAAAATCATTCAACTGTACACTTCAAATGGGTGAACTATATGGTATGTGAATTATATCTCAATAAAACTATTATATATGAAAAAGAAATAACCCAGAAAAAAACCCAGAATATTAATAGCCTAGACTAGATGATTAGAACGAGAAATCAATGGATTAAAAAAAGAGGCAAGAAACATACCATTAACTCAATATGTGATAAAATTTGTACTCCAAATCAGTGGTGAAATAATGAAATTATTTCATCAATTAGTTGAATAAATTATGACAAAGAAGTTGGCTAATCATCTGTGAAAGAGGAATAAAGTTAGATACTATGCTCACCGTATATATAAAAACAAATTCCAAATGGACAGAGGTAAATGGACAGCAAGTATTTAAAAACAGGCAAAAAAAACTCATCACAAAGAAGGCCTTTCTAAACAAGAAATAGAACTTAAGTGCTCCAAAGAAAAAGGGGGGCAATTCTGATTACCTGAAAATCACAATTTATGACAAAAATGATAAAAAGTTTAAAAATAAGCAAGACTATTAAGAATATTGCTATGGACAAATGTTT